>NC_136261.1:17232161-17759661 GCF_964187855.1 Myxine glutinosa | reverse complement strand
TGAAGAAGTATTTCACCGAATGGAAAGAAACGGCCTGTAATGAGAATGTGAGGTACTGGAGCTTGTTTCTGGATGAGCTGTATCCTATCCTGAGAGATCTTACACACTCTATTCGGCAAGGCGATTGGCATCTTTTCGTTTCAGCTGTGCGGAGGTGCATGCCTTTGTTCTTCGGGTTTGGCCGGACAAACTATAGCAGATGGGGTACGCTGTTCCTTGAAGATTGTCTGGACCTACAAAGGAAGTTCCCGGGTATCTACAGATGCTTTACAGATGGTGGATGGGTGATGTACCACACTACCCGACAAGGCAGTGCAGTAGGATTTGACATGGCACTCGAGAAGTGTTACAATAAACCCGCCAAGGTTGCTGGAGGTATCATTGGGATGACCAGACAGAAAGAAGCAGTAGCCTTATGGAATCTCCTAAAGCATGAGAAAGATCTTCATGTGGCACAGCTGCTGGAATGGTGCAACTTGGGAGACAAAGATGACAGTGAGCTGAGCCTACACCATGAGTTCAATCCAAGTTCTACGAAGATTGGCCATGTTCGTGCAAAGGCCCTTCTGGATTACATAAAATCCATCAACAATCCGTTCGACGCTGGAATCAGACTTCAGAACATCTCTACTGGAGCTGACATTCCCCAGGAGGTTGTCGACGGATTACTTGAATGCCTGGAAATTGGTGAGAAGAGTTATGAAGAGTTTGTTGAGACCAGATTTCAGGATAAGGAGAAGCACCTACATGATACAATCCCTACCAACCGCAAGACTGTTTTCGTGAAACGTACTTCTACTCCGTTCACAGCGAAGAAATCGATGGCGAAAAAGGATGCAGCGGAAACGGTTAGGTACATTGACTATGCTAGAGAAAGAGGGTACAGCATGCTAGAACTCCTGAAGTATGAATTGACCAGCACATCCCAGTTCCTCACCACTGAATGTAAAGATGGCATCAAATTGAAGAAGCCCGATAAAGCCTCCTTAGCCAGGGAACTTGTCAGTCGCCTTCCACAGGAGACGAGGAATGTAAAGAGTGACGCTCAGATGACAATAGTGGACTTCATGGCACTTGTGCGTAAACTACCGATGAAAAAGATGGGCCTTCACACATTCGGGGAATTGGCTGAGAGTCTTTCCAACAGGATTCTTGCTACAGGCTCCGTGTCCACAAGAATAGACATTATTTTTGATGTTTATCAAAAATCATCAATCAAGCAAATGGAACGGGCACAGCGAAGTTCCTCAGAACAAATCACAATCACCATTGGGTCTGACAATCAGAAACTCCCTGTCGATCTTGATATGTTCTGGAGCTCAATGTTGAACAAAGTTCGGTTGCAGGAGTATGTCTTCAAGTGGATGCTGCAGAATGTCGAGTCGGACAAGGAAATATTCTTTGGAGGAGTATATGGGGGTGAATGCAGGAAACTGTTAGCAGATGTTAGCCACCATCTGTAAAGCATCTGTAGATACCCGGGAACTTCCTTTGTAGGTCCAGACAATCTTCAAGGAACAGCGTACCCCATCTGCTATAGTTTGTCCGGCCAAACCCGAAGAACAAAGGCATGCACCTCCGCACAGCTGAAACGAAAAGATGCCAATCGCCTTGCCGAATAGAGTGTGTAAGATCTCTCAGGATAGGATACAGCTCATCCAGAAACAAGCTCCAGTACCTCACATTCTCATTACAGGCCGTTTCTTTCCATTCGGTGAAATACTTCTTCAAGTCTGCATGTAAGATCTTGCTTTCTTCCCAAATCTCTCTGAACTCTGTATGGTCACTATCTAAAGCCTGCTGCATCTTAGTTTCCATGGTCTCTATTTGCTGGTCTAATTCACAACTAGTACTGTCCTGGTCAGGTTGAAACTTCTCAAACATAAGAACTGTCATCACCTCTGATACAAGACTCATTCCCTCCTTGCCTTTGCAATAGTGACCTCCAGTCATGACACTATTCTCTACAACGAGCTTGCCAAAGGCTTCAGTCTCAATCAAAGCCAGATCAATACCGATACAGCCTAAAAACTTCCCAAGGCAAGCGATGACAATCTTCTCCATGTGAAAAGGTCCCATTCCAAGGAATATGTTACCAAACTGATCTGGCTTCAACAGCTGGATTGCAGGCTCAACGACAAAACACCCATGACCGGAATTTCTAGCCATGTCTAGACTCTAGTCTAGACTCTAGACTAAATTCTAGTCTAGACTCTAGTCTAGACTCTAGTCTTGACTCTAGTCTAGACTCTAGTCTAGTCTAGACTCTTCAGGAATCAAGTAATTGAACAATAGGAACAGGAACAGGAACAATTACGAATAATATTGTAGTTCGTAACATGTTGAAATCGGTTTTTGGCAATTATCTTAAAAACCATTGACTTTTGGATATGAAAATGTATTACTGACCCCCCATAATGTGGCCATTGCGCAAATTTTGAGTGGTCGGGCAACCTCCTAGGTCCAACGGTTCTGTAGATACAGTCACGGCAAAAAAGGGGGCGTGGCCCAAAAAGGGGTGTGGCCATTTCAGCTATTTCGCCGTCAGTGGCAAATGTGTTACCAACCAAATATTGTTCCTGGACCTTCAATTAGTGGATTCCTGAAGAGTTTAGGTCTGTACAATAAAGTGCATACTCAACCACCATGAGCTACTAGAGTATAGCCACTTTGCTGCATTTTCATCTCCCGTCCACTTTGCTGCATTTGACTCCACTAGGGCATTGCCCGTACTATATCTATATCTAAAATTATATCCCCCCCCTCTATTTACATGAAATGGTTTGGTCCAAAGCGAACGACTTCCGGAGTTTGGTAAAGCAATCGCCATCGCGTGCACAAACGCGCAGGAAAGCGAATGAATCGCAAATTCGTTTTTATTAGTTTTAAAACTTTATTAAAACATAGTTTAACGGCAACATAGTTTTCCAACGTGAAATAAATGAATACGCTGTCAAATGTGCCATCCGAGGCAGAGTGTGTCCGCCACGTTCGGCACACGCGATCGTTCGCTGCTCTCTGATTGGTTGAATCGTTTTTTGGACATAGCTCGGTAAGTAATTGTCCGATTAATATGAAACCTTGAAAAGGCACATCCTCGGGTCCCCAGCAATATACCTGGCAAGTTAAAAGTATATCGGACCCGTGGTTGTCGAGAAACAGCGGTCACAGACAAACGTACAGACAGAGATTACTGGAATTATAGATAGATTACGCACGAGGTAACCACGAAGAAGAAAGGCGGGTCTCCACCTCGTCATAGAGGGGAGTGAGTCGGCCCCGCTCAACCAACCCAGAACGAGGCGTTTGGCTTGAGAGGGCGGAGGGAGAACGCTTGGGGGAGGTTCGCAAAGGTTGAAGGGCGGGGCCTATATAACCGGCAGCGGGACGCTCCCCACGGCAGATGAGCTGAGAGGAGAGATGAGTTCTGAGTCCAAGAGATGCGCTGGAGATGAGCTGAGAGGAGAGATGAGTTCTGAGTCCAGGAGATGAGCAGGTGTGACCAAGCCGCCGTGACACGTGCCGCGCTGCAGGAGAAACGGACCGAGGCAACGCAAGGAGTGCGTGAGGCAGCAGTGCGGAGAAAGGAACTTCGCCCGCGCAGTTTGGGACCGCGGGAGTTCACACGGCCGCGGCTCGGCTTCTTGACGGCGGCGCCTTCTGGCCCGACCGTGCCCAGGCCCCGCTGAACCTTCCTTGCCTCTCAAAGCCATCCATCTCCAAGCCATTCATTCCTGCCTGCATTTCCCGTGTAAGTGTGATCATCCGTCTGTCTTTAACGTTGTCCTGGGGTTTATTAATTAAGCTTGTATAGGTAAGCTAATGATTTCACTGTGTCTCCTGCTCCCTTCCATTTTCTGTATATAACCTTGACTGTTCTCTTTGCTTTGGCTTGTGTAAATAATTAATAAATCCTGTTATTCCTCTGTACTTCTTCTTCTTCTTCTTCTTCATTCTCGTTCGGTCGCTTTAGTGGTTTCAATATTGAGTGTACGTGGCGCGATTCGGCCAACGTTCAGAATCGGGTCTAGTCATTGTTAACGGTTCGGGCCGCGGCGCCATCCACTCGGCAATCAAGTAACATCTTATCCGCGGTACGAACGGGGCTGTGCACCGGCCTTTCCAGAGGCTGCGGTGCAGCTTCAGGGACCACGTCAGTCAGCAATAATCGAGGGGACTAATCCCCCCTCAAGGGGGAACCATAGGCCGACGTTGGGTTCCGTAACAATTGGTGTCTGGGCGTGAGATTCGAGTCCCGAACCAAATTTTTTATAACATAAAAAAAAAAAATTGGTCGAAATTACGAGCGGCCGAAATTTTGTTTAACATCCCAAATTGAGTCGTGCCATGGAAAATCAAGGCGATCGGATGCAGGTGGGTGAACTAGAAGAGGGGTTAGGGGTAACCCAGGACCACAGGGAAGAAATGGAGGAGAGCAATGAGGAGGTGGTTGAGGGAGTTTCAGGTGCACAAAATGGCGCCCTCGCGCACGTGGTTGGAGAGGCGCAAAATGGTGCCTCGCACGAGCGCGCGGTAGCCGAGCTCGCTGTACCAGCGGGCTTTAACATGCAGCCGTTTGACATGCAGCAGTTCATGGTACGTTTCAGCAAATATATGGCAGAGTCGAAGTGCGACAACGAAAAAAGAAGCAGGGAAATGAAAAAAATGGAAAACAGAATGAGGGCTGATAGTGAGAAAATGGAAAACAGAATGGGGGAGCGACTAGGAAATCAAATTGGGGGGCTAGAAGCTAAATTTGAGGGGTTAGACAATAAATTTGAGGGGTTGGACAAGAAATTTGAGGGTTTAGACAAGAAATTTGAGGGTAAATTTGAGGGGTTAGACAATAATTTAAAGGGGTTAGACAATAATTTAAAGGGGTTGAACAATAAATTTGAAGGGTTAGACAACGGGATAAAAGAGGTGAAGAATGGGTTAACGGGGTTGGAAAATAGAATGGCTGCCCAGGAGAACCAGATGGAAGGAATGAAGAATGGGTTAATGGGGTTGGAAAATACAATGGACGACAAATTGCGGGAAGTAGGGGAGCAATCCGCCCGGGAAATCAAACGGATGGGGAACCAAATAGAGGAGGTGAAAATCGGGTTGGAAGGTAAACTTGATGCTCAGAGGGATGAATTGGGACAGATGAGGGCGGCATCTACACTTAGAGATGGAGGAGATGGGGGAGGAAATACGACTAGGTGTAAGCGAGGAGGTCTCGGGGGTACGCGAGGAGGTAAAGCGAGGTGAGAAGCGTATGGAGAAAGAGGTGAGGAATAATACGGCTAGGTTACAGGGGGGCATAGAGGGTCTGACGAGGGGAGTAGAACAGCTGACAGTGGGACAAAAGGAACTAGTGGACCAAGTGGAAAAGAACACTGCAATAATCGGGGGGTTAAAAGCGACACAAAAAGACATTAAAAATGAATTAATAGCGACAAAGAAGGAATGTCAGATGGTACATGAGGGGTTGACGAAGAGGTTGGACGAGGTGACAGAAGTAATGGAGACGAAGGACCGGGAGGTGAGGACGCACATAGAAACGGTCAAGGTGGCCTTAGAGGACGAAATTAAGGGGGCACACCGGGAAATGAAGGAGGTAAAGGAAAAATTAGGGGAAGTGGAAGAGGGGGTGAGTGAAATTAAGAAGAGACGGAGGGAAACTAAAAAGGAGATAAGGGAGGAAGTGATGGAGTATGTGCAAGGTCTGTGTTCAAATCATGATGATGTGCTCACTAACCAAATAAAGAGTTTGCAGGTGGCAGAAGAGGTGCGACGACGAGGTACCGAGGTGAGTGGCGATATACGCGGAAATGTATATGGTGTGAGGGGAGATTCAGTCGGCTTGGGGGGTGGTGTAGACCCGGGTGTTCGTGAGGGACCAATGGTGAGATGTATGACTGGTCCAGAGTGTATGGAAAGAGGAGGTGTGCAAGGAGGTCTGACTATGGGGAGTGAAGGGGGTGCTGGTGAGCAAGGGTGTGTGGGTATGGAGTGGGTAGCGGGTTGCGGAAGGGCGACCCAGGCATCGACACCAAGAGGGGTAGTGTTTGGAGGGACGGGGGATGCGCGGGAGCCCCCCGGGAATAGCGCACTGTGGGAGCCCGAACGGTTTGGTCCCGCGTTGATCCCGCCAGGAGTGACGCGCGGGGTCCGGCCTTCGGGCGCCCACAAGGTACCACTCACGCCATATGACGGCAAGAGTGATTTGAGGGCATACCTGGCGCAGTTTGAGTACGTGTGCCAAGGTAATGGTTGGAGTCCGGACGAAGGTGGAGTACACCTGGTAGGGGCGCTGCGCAGTGCGGCGGCGGAGGTGCTGACATCTTTACCACCGGGTGCTCTCAAACTGCCAGCTCTCCGTGCGGCTTTAATTAACAGATTTGGTATTGAACAGCAAAGCGAGCTTGTTAAAGCCCAGCTAGCGCAGCAAAAACGCAAGCCCCAGGAGACCATCGGGGAACTTGCCCACGATATTCGCCGCGCAGTGGGGATTGCACACGCGGACATGGCAGCGAGTTCCCAGGAAAGCCTGGCGCTGGATCACTTTATCCAGGCCCTTCTGGATCTGGAGCTCCGACAACAGCTCGCCATGTGGCGCCCGCAGACCATGAGTCAGGCGGCCGACGCTGCAGCCCGTTGGGAGGCAGCGAGGCCCCTGGCCCGGGGAGGCGAGCGCCACGCAGTGGCGGTGCGTCAGGTAGGGCCCGCGAAGGGGGGCCCTGACCTGGAGAGCATGGTTCGGAGGCTGGTGGATCGGCGCCTAGCAGGACCTGGACCATGGCAGGCGGCTCCAGCGGTGGCACCCGGTAGTCCACGACAGAGTACCCCAATTCGGACATACAGGGGGGGGGGGGGGGGAATTTGGAATACCTGAGGCAAGCACCCTACCAGGTGAGGTGCTATAATTGTGCTCGGATGGGTCACCGTGCGTGGGAGTGCCGAGGTCCGCGCCGGGATGGTCCCCGCCAGCCGATGCCCTCAACTCCGCCCGGTATCGATCGGCCTAGCCGACCTCAGACACCCCCCCCCCCCCCCCCGCCCCCGCCAGGGCCCGGGAAACTAGGACGTGCCGGGCATGCAGGGCGGTGTTCGGCAGTAGGGGATGGAGAGGAGCCCTCGTTGACGCAACAGGTCATTCATTGTGGCCAAATTGGAACAGGTAGTTTGACAATTCGGTGCAAAATTGCCGGCGTGGGGGTAGACGCCGCTGTGGACACGGGAGCCAGCGCCACGATCATCAGCCCCGTGATCCTTAATTCGAGTGCAGACGGCTGGGGTAAAATCCAGCGTCTGGAAAATCATAGTTTGCTGTTGGCTACCGGGGCAACGGCCCGATCATAGGGCGTGGTTTTGTGACCCTCAAGTTGGGCTCGGTAAACAAGGTGATAGAGGTTTGGGTGGCGGAGGTGTGCGACCCATGCTTAATAGGGTTGGATTTGTTGACTGCCAGCGGGTGTAAAATCGACTTGAGCCGGGGGATCCTGCAAGTGGGAGTGGAAGAGCTACCATTGGAGGGGGTGAGCACGGCCGAGAGGGTGGAGCTGGAGGCTGCTGAGGCCGTGACCATCCCTCCGGGGGCCTAGGCCATAGTGCCGGCCCTATGGTCAGCTCGCCCGACATGGCAGGAGTCCTGCGGCCTGGTCGAACCGGTGGCAGCGCAATCCATACCTGGGTTAATCATGGGCCGCACCCTCATAAAAACGGACGGGCCGGTGGTGGCCGTCCGAGTAATTAACATTAGCACAGAACCACGCACTATAGTGAGGGGCACGAAGGTAGCTGGCTGCACCCCAGTTAGAGAAGTCGCGTCAGTGAGGGGCGAGAACGTCCAGCCGAGCCGGCCCCAGGGGGAGCTTTCAATAAGTTCTAGGAATTGGCCTGATCCCATTTGCGAGATGGTAAATCGAGGTAGCATAGAGTTGGGAGGTACCCAGAGGGAGGCCTTACACAAACTGGTTGGGTCCCATTTGGACCTCTTCTCCTTGTCCACCAAGGATATTGGACGTACGGGCCTGGTGAAACATCAGATCCACACCGGTGAGACCCGGCCTATTCGTCAGGCCACCCGACGGCTCCCTTGGAGCAAGAGGGCGGGAGCTGACGAGCAGGTTGAAAAAATGCCCGACGCAGGCGTGATCGCGCCCTCGGGAAGTCCTTGGATGTCACCTGTTGTGCTGGTTAAAAAGAAAGATGGGACCACGCGGTTCTGCGTGGACTATCGCCAGCTAAACAACATGACACTCGAGGACTCATATCCCCTGCCAAGAATTGATGACACCCTCGATGCCGTTGCGGGCTCAAATTGGTTTTAAACTTTGGACCTCAAGAGTGGGTATTGGCAGGTGGAGATGGATCGGGCAGGGAAGGAGAAAACGGCATTTTCCACAGGTAAGGGGCTGTATCAGTTCACTGTGATGCCGTTTGGTTTGTGTAACGCCCCCGCCACCTTTGAGAGATTAATGGAGCATGTGCTAGGCGGCATGCCATGGCAATCATGCCTGGTATACCTGGATGACGTCCTGGTACATGCCAAACCTTCCCCCAGGCGTTAGCTAATTTGGACCAGGTGTTCGGGTGCCTCAGACAGGCAGGGTTGAAGCTGAACCCGAGTAAGTGCACCTTGTTTGAAAGAGAGGTGGCCTATCTAGGTCACGTGATCGGCCGCGAGGGGGTAAAAACGGACCCAGACAAAATTAAAGCGGTAGAGGAGTGGCCCGCACCACGTACCATCAAGGAGGTGCGGGGATTTTTGGGACTCTGCTCCTACTACCGGCGTTTTGTGGCGAAATTTGCGGAGTTGGCCCGTCCCCTCCACCGGCTTACGGAGAAGGGGACGCGATTTAATTGGACAAGGGAGTGCCACGAGGCCTTCCAAAAATTGAAGGGGTGTTTAACATCCGCACCCCTTCTAGCTTACCCCACTAGCGACGGCACATTTACCCTGGACACGGATGCGAGCCAGGAAGGATTGGGCCCAGTTTTGTCTCAGACACAGGAGGGCGTGGAGAGAGTGATTGGTTATTATAGTCGGGCCTTAAGTAGGCCCGAGCGAAATTATTGTGTAACTCGCAAAGAGTTATTGGCTATGCTGGCTCCCATGAACCATTTCCACCCGTACCTGTACGGGCAGAAATTTTCGGTTCGAACTGACCATTCCTCCTTGCAATGGCTCCTTCGGTTCAAGGAACCGGAGGGCCAAATTGCAAGGTGGTTGGAAAAGTTGCAGCAGTACGATTTTGATGTGACCCATAGGGCCGGGAAGGCCCATGGTAATGCAAACGCACTCTCTCGGCGTCCTTGTCTGGGGGAAAACTGTTAATTTTGTGCGAGACACGAGGAGAGGGAGCAATTGGGTGATTCTGCCCCGATTCTCGTCGTCCGGGCAACCCGGGTGAGAGGGCCAATTTTGCCACTAACCGCGGACGAGGAATTTGGAAATTTGGCATGGAGCACGGCCCAGCAAGAGGATCCTGTTCTGGGGCCGGTGTTCAAATGGGTCAAATTGGGGCAAAGACCAAAAGGGGAAGAGGTCACCCCCCTCGGGGCACCAACAAAGGCGTATTGGGCTCAGTGGCAGACCCTGGAATTGAAAGGCAACATCTTGTATCGCAAGTGGGTGGACGTTCCCTCTGATAGAACTTCCTGGCTGGTGATAGTCCCAGACAAATTCAAAAACATCATATTACAACAGGTGCATGGTACCCGCTGCGGCGGCCATTTGGGCAGGACAAAGACAACATCTCGGGTCCGCCGGAGGTTCTATTGGGTTAATATGGGGCGTGACATACAGGACTGGTGTCGGAGATGCGACACCTGTTCTGTCAAAAAGGGACCAGCATGGAGGATGAGGGCCCCCCTTCAATTACACCAGGTGGGGGCCCCCCTTGAGCGGGTGGCTATGGATATTCTAGGACCGCTGCCCCGCACCCGCCAAGGTAATAAGTATATCCTCGTTGTAATGGACTATTTCACCAAGTGGCCGGAGGCCTATGCCCTCCCCAACCAAGAAGCCGGGGTGGTAGCACAGGCCTTCGTGGAAGGATTTGTATGTCGGCACGGGATTCCACAGGAGCTGCACACCGATCAGGGTCGAAATTTTGAAAGCCAATTACTAAAAGATGTGTGCAGACTCCTGTCAATTCGGAAAACCAGGACCACGCCCTTGCGGCCACAATCTGACGGGATGGTGGAACGGTTCAACAGAACATTGATACAACAACTAGCATTGTTCACCACCACCCGTCAGGATGACTGGGACAAACATCTCCCGTACTTGTTGATGGCCTACCGAACCAGCCAGCACGGGGCCACCGCATGCAGTCCAGCGTTGCTTATGTATGGGCGGGAGAGTTACGGGCTCCCGCCGACTTGCTATGCGGTCCCGTGCCAGACACCACGGATACACCGCCGAGGGAGGGTTACGCACGTCACTTGGAGGAAGGCATGGAGCGGGTCCATGCCTTCGCCCGCCGCCAGCTCCATCTGGCGGGGGCCAAGATGAAGCGCAGGTACGACGACCGGAGCCAGGGGAGTCAATACGCTCTGGGGATGAAGATTTGGTTCTTTAATCCCCGGAGGCGGAAGGGCAGGTGCCCAAAACTCACCTCCCCCTGGCAAGGCCCGGGAGTCGGCCTGTCGCACGTCTGTGACGTGGTCGTTAAGATCAAAATGGGGCCACGGGCCCTCCCTCGGATCGTCCATCCCGACCGGATAAGACATTATGCCGGCGAGCAGGCGCCCTCATGGATCGCCTCGGCTCTAGATGCTGAGGCAGGACCCAGTACCTCTTGCGACGGGGGCTCGTAGCGTCAGAGGACTGGGGGGGGGGGGGTGCTAGTGGGAGATACCCGATGTGAGGGGATGGCAACTCTGCCATCCCTCACAGCGGGGGCAAAGGAGCACTAGTCTTATGGGGTTTGGCAGTGAAAACTAGCCTGGAGGGTTAGGATATCGTGTGTAGGGACCTAGAGATTGACAATAGGTAACGCTAAGGTTAGGTAGTGACAATGATACCGGTAGTGGGGACGCAGGTAGATTAGTTGGATGATAATGATGAGGGAGCGCAGTAGTTTAAAGGGGCGACTGGGAAGCGCAAGTTCCAGAGGGGAGTAGTTAGATGAGATGATGCCGTGTGTGTGTGTAAAAATGTATTGTGAATTGTATTGAGGATCGAAAGTGTATTGAGCAGGGTATGAGTAAATGATTGTGATTGTGAGTTGTATTGAGCATGGAAGTGTATGAAGCAGCGTATGAGGAATACTTGGTTGTGCATTGTATTGGAGTTGTATTGACTAAATGGTCCAGGGAGGAAGGAGGGTGCAGGTGGCACCAAGTGATTGCACAGGTGTGCAACTGCAGGTGTATGGAGAATGGTTGTGTGAAATACATGGAGTGTGGAATATATGGAGTGTGGAATGGATGGTCGTGGAGTGAGTATGGTGGAAACTGTGGAGTGGAGTGGATGGTGCAAAGGTGTGGATGGGGGAAAGGAGGATGGACCCTCATCACGAGTACCCGGGGAGGGTAGTGTAAGTGTTAGGTAGAGGGTACAGGTAAATTGTGGTTGGATATTGGCATCTGTGGTGCGTGGTGGAAGAATGATGGTTGAATGGGTGCATTAGTGTTGTGGAAATGGCTGGGCGTGTAGCTTGTTAGTGCGTGTAGTCGGATGGGCACTCCACCACTGTGAGGATGTCGGCCAGGTGAGGCCGCAGGTGGGCTCTGGGAGCCGGTAGAGTTGTTGTGGATGGGGCCCGAGGATCCGGAGGACGGACCCAGGTAGCCCAGTGCCAGAGGGCACCGAGGGGTGACAGAGCCAGGAGGGGCCTTCCCCAGTTAGATAGGTTAGGGTGAGGAGCTAGGTAAGCATGGGTGGCAACTACAGTGGTGGAGGTGTGCAGGTGGGTAGACCTGCTGGGAGAGCTACACGACTCATCCCGGAAATTGTGCAAGGGCACCGGGAGATGAATCGGGGGAGTGAGACCCCAAATTGAGAAGCACCACAGTTTGGTCAATGGGAATTGGTTTTTAGAACCCATAGTGTAAGTTGGCCATTGGATTGGCAGGGAAAGACCCCAGGTAGTGTAAAGTGTGTTGATGTCATTTAGAAGATAGTTTGGATTAAGAATCTCCTCGCACCATCTGCATCCACTCACCTGAGATGACATACCTCCACACCATGCCTGGTGGTTTTTATTATTTTTATTGTGCAAATGTCTGGAATGTGAGACGCATCATGACGTGGGTGTGACATTGTGCTGATGTTCCATCTCTTCCTCCTTATGAGGATTGATGATGAATTGGTGATGGCAAATTTGGTTAGAGGGATTGTGGTGACGAATTTGGTATCGGGGAAATATGGGGAAGACGTGACAAGGCGTCTTGATAGCGACGGATTTGTAAGGTGGAGTGTAATGTGTAGATTGTTGTAAATATGGGGTAAGGGCAAGGGTAGAGTAGGTGACGGGGGGGGGGGGGGGGTGACGTATGGTAGGGACGAGCTTTTCTCCGCTCCGTCTCCATACGCACCTCGCCTTGCATTGCCTTTATTGATGTGTACCCTTGTGACCTTACCCCTCGCTCGCCTGTCCTCCCCCCTCCCCCCCCCCCACCTTGTCTCCCACCCGAGGACTGTGCGCCACTGGGCGTTGAGGGGAGCGTGCGGAGGTCGCCTTGTGTGCCAGGACCCTCGCAACCAGCATGCATTGCATTGATGTACCACTTTATGGACCGCTGTTCTGCGGCCAAGTACCACTTGATGGACCCCAGGTTCTGGGGCAGGGCACCTCTGTTGGAGACCGGCCATAGTGGCCAGGGAATTCAGGGTCAGGGCTTATGATCAGGGATCATAAGCCAGGGGATCAGATAAAACCACTTCCTACATCATAAGCCTGGGGTTCAGATAAAACCACTTCCTTCATCATAAGCCAGAGGTTCAGATACAATCACTTCCTACATCATAAGCCAGGGGTCCAGATACAATCACTTCCTTCATCATAAGCCAGGGGTTCAGATAAAACCACTTCCTTCATCATAAGCCAGGGGTTCAGATACAATCACTTCCGACATCATAAGCGAGAGGTTCAGATAAAACCACTTCCTTCATCATAAGCCAGGGGATCAGGTAAAACCACTTCATACATCATGAGCCAGAGGGTCAGATAAAACCACTTCCTACATCATAAGCCAGAGGTTCAGATAAAACCACTTCCTACATCATAAGCCAGGGGTTCAGATAAAACCACTTCCTACATCATAAGCCAGGGGTTCAGATAAAACCACTTCCTTCATCATAAGCCAGAGGTTCAGATAAAACCACTTCCTACATCATAAGCCAGGGGTTCAGATAAAACCACTTCCTTCATCATAAGCCAGAGGTTTAGATACAATCACTTCCTTCATCACGAGCCAGAGGTTCAGATAAAACCACTTCCTACATCATAATCCAGGGGATCAGATAAAACCCCTTTCTACATCATAAGCCAGGGGTTCAGATAAAACCACTTCCTTCATCATAAGCCAGGGGATCAGATAAAACCACTTTCTACATCATAAGCCAGGGGTTCAGATAAAACCACTTCCTTCATCATAAGCCAGAGGTTCAGATAAAACCACTTCCTACATCATAAGCCAGGGGTTCAGATAAAACCACTTCCTTCATCATAAGCCAGGGGTTCAGATACAATCACTTCCGACATCATAAGCGAGAGGTTCAGATAAAACCACTTCCTTCATCATAAGCCAGGGGATCAGGTAAAACCACTTCATACATCATGAGCCAGAGGGTCAGATAAAACCACTTCCTACATCATAAGCCAGAGGTTCAGATAAAACCACTTCCTACATCATAAGCCAGGGGTTCAGATAAAACCACTTCCTACATCATAAGCCAGAGGTTCAGATAAAACCACTTCCTACATCATAAGCCAGGGGTTCAGATAAAACCACTTCCTACATCATAAGCCAGGGGTTCAGATAAAACCACTTCCTACATCATAAGCCAGGGGTTCAGATAAAACCACTTCCTACATCATAAGCCAGGGGTTCAGATAAAACCACTTCCTTCATCATAAGCCAGAGGTTCAGATAAAACCACTTCCTACATCATAAGCCAGGGGTTCAGATAAAACCACTTCCTTCATCATAAGCCAGAGGTTCAGATAAAACCACTTCCTACATCATAAGCCAGGGGTTCAGATAAAATCACTTCCGACATCATAAGCCAGAGGTTCAGATAAAACCACTTCCTACATCATAAGCCAGGGGTTCAGATAAAACCACTTCCTACATCATAAGCCAGAGGTTCAGATAAAACCACTTCCTACATCATAAGCCAGGGGTTCAGATAAAACCACTTCCTACATCATAAGCCAGGGGTTCAGATAAAACCACTTCCTACATCATAAGCCAGGGGTTCAGATAAAACCACTTCCTACATCATAAGCCAGGGGTTCAGATAAAACCACTTCCTTCATCATAAGCCAGAGGTTCAGATAAAACCACTTCCTACATCATAAGCCAGGGGTTCAGATAAAACCACTTCCTTCATCATAAGCCAGAGGTTCAGATAAAACCACTTCCTACATCATAAGCCAGGGGTTCAGATAAAACCACTTCCTTCATCATAAGCCAGAGGTTCAGATAAAACCACTTCCTACATCATAAGCCAGGGGTTCAGATAAAACCACTTCCTTCATCATAAGCCAGAGGTTCAGATAAAACCACTTCCTACATCATAAGCCAGGGGTTCAGATAAAATCACTTCCGACATCATAAGCCAGGGGTTCAGATACAATCACTGACAAGCCAACCTGTTTAGGTGCACATGCAAAAGATTATTCTTTCATACAAGCACAACGCAAGAGAGGAAGGTGTAAGGGAAGAGAGATGTTTAAAAAGAAGAATTTTTTTCATTAGCCAAACAGCAGCGTCCTCTGCTGACCAAAAGGAAAATTGTAGTACATGACAATGGTCTCTCCACAAAGATAGACACCATGAGGTTTCAACAGGTACTCCATCTGGACCCAAGACAGAGATTGAACAAGGCACTGGCACACAATGGCCACCTCCTTTTCCAAAGGCATAGTGGGCTCTAACACCAAATGATAAATTGCTAACATACGACACAAGTAGCTGTCAGTCAAGACCTTGATGATCTTAACCGTGTTGGTAACTACAGAGACATAGTTACATTGCTTAAGTTGTGACCGTTAAACATCTTCCGGTACCTTTCAAAAATGGGAGCACATTGTGCGTCTGTTCTTTGGCTAAACTTTAAATTCCTGATCTGCTGGAGCATTGCGTTAACACTACCACATTTGATGATGATGCAACTATTTAGCAAAATCATTATCAACTAATTTATGTTTGGCTGATTTCTGTTTGACTTTAGTGTGTGTGTGTGTGTGTGTGTGTGTGTGTGTGTGTGTGTGTGTGTGTGTGTGTGTGTGTGTGTGTGTGTGAAGGGAATTTCATTTATACCCCACCCGAATGGGAGCCAGATTGGGCGACTGTGAATTTGCTGGAGTCTGACTGTCCAGCGTTGGGAAAGTTGTTATCACAATATCCTTTCCATTCGGCCTTGGCTAAGCATTCTCTCCCTATGAGGCCTGATCTGTTTATGTCCACTGAGACGTTGTATTCAGTTCTTTGATTTTTGAAGTGTATTAAGCCCACTGTGAGTTGGTGGCTCCCAAAGATGTGAGTTTGTCGAAACTCGGCATTCTTCCATGCATGTTTTTTTTGTTTGTTTGTTTGGTATACAGGATCGAGGCTCGTGAAAACAAACATTTATCACACAAAAAAAAAATCAAACAGACACACAAAACATCTAATAAGCGTAGAGGTAGACAAGATGGGGAGAGAAGGGGAAGCACACAAACAAAACATTTGAGAGCAGGGACATCGGGAGATCTGTGGGAGGGCTTGGGGGGAGGAGGCGTGGGAAGGGGGGAGGGGTGGGAGAAGTATAAAACACAAGGACACTGCAAGGACTTCCAGGAAGGAAGTTGGTATTTCAAAAAAAAGTGCATCTGGGGTGAAATTAGCGGGGGTAGAAAAGATCAAGGTTTTGGATGGGGGAAGATAAGAGATGGTGGTGAACAGCTGTTTTAAAGACCTGGAGGGAGGAGTGGGATTGAAGGGAGTGGGGGAGTTTGTTCCAGAGGTGGGAGAAAAGAGGAATGAAGGAGTGAAGGTGAGCAGAGAGCCTAGATTTTGGCAGTTTAACCATAAGAGAGTTGCAGGCAGATCTTGTGCAACCTGCAGGAATATTTGGGGGACAGAGCCCAGAGAGAGCCTGGGGGGCAAGGCCAGAGAGGAGTCGGTAGAAGACAGAAAGCCCACCAACCTGCCTGCGGTGAGTAAGTGAAACGCCCTTGGAATTAGCTTAATCGCAGGAGATTCCAAGGATTCTGAAAGCTTTGGTTTCAACAGCGTGAAGACGAGCTGGGTGTGAGGCAGGAGTACCAGCCCAGAGGGGAGAGCGGTATTCCATTGAGCTGCGGATGAAAGCCTTGTATGTGGTGAGGAGCTCAGAGGTGCCAAGGAAGGACTTTGCACGACGGAGGATGCCCAATCGGCGACTGGCTTTGGAGGCCATCTTGGTCCTCACTGTCCGGAAGTTCGCATATCGCAGTTACGATTAATCACAAATTAGTTTTAATGGCCAATTATTCAATTTTTCAAACCGCGAGGCAGAAACAACAAACACACACTGTTCCTTTGCTGTAGCTTGACCGTACGTGCAAAGAAAAATTAAAACTTTCATCGTTCCTTCGGTCTTCGCTCTCATCCTTCGCCGTTCCTTCGCTCTCGTCCTTCGCTGTTCCTTCGTTCACGTACAAAACGTATGTGTTTGCTAAATAAATGGCCATAACTTGGTAACCACTTGTCCGATTAATAGCAAACCTTGAAAAGGCACATCCTCAGGTCCCCAGCAATATACCTGGCAAGTTTCACTTCGATCGGACCAGTGGTTGTCGAGAAACAGCGGTCACAGACATACACACAGACAGACACACAGACACACAGAGATTGCTTGCATTTAGAGAGATGTACACTACTGTAGAAACCTGGGCTTAATTTGTCCAAAGCGGTCCGAAGGTGAGGCATAACGCCTTCGGCCTTATATGTACCGTACCGTATTGTTGGAAGAGATGTAACGCCGATGCTTTCGATATTTCATGGTCATTTTAACAATCGGTTTGTTTGTGTTTCACACTGAATTAAAAACGTACAGGGAAAGCATGGTGATTGTGATATATGACAGGTTCGACGATATGTTTGGCATGAACGGCATATAAATCAAAATGGCGGAGTGTGGAGAGTCAGCCGCCGTACCGCCGTAATGACATCAGACGTAATCACATCACCCTGTCATGTGACCAGATCCTCAGCTCCGATTGGTGTACGTTTGAGGGGACATACATACATACGTACATACGGACAAACACTGTTCTAGACGGCTTTGCCCTATGGGTACGCCATAAAAACCAAGAACATAAATACCTGGTTACACTCACCAGAAGTCACAATGGGAAGGCTTTGAGGAGCAATTTCGACATCAACAGCTTCAATATTCT
Organism: Myxine glutinosa; assembly: GCF_964187855.1. Classification (NCBI taxonomy): domain Eukaryota; kingdom Metazoa; phylum Chordata; class Myxini; order Myxiniformes; family Myxinidae; genus Myxine; species Myxine glutinosa. The sequence goes on along the minus strand of NC_136261.1, from coordinate 17,742,073 downwards.
TATCAATGCGAACATTTCGGTTGTTACCCCGACTAAAAGCTCGAGCTTTTTCACTGTAGGAAAAATCAAAATTCATGGAGTGAAATAAACTTAGATGGCAGCATTTTACTGTGCAATTATGTTGTGGTTCAATGTGGAACAACTTGAATAAAAGACATGAGCGATCAAAGAACTGAAAACTGCTTGATTTTATTTATTATTATTTTCAGAAGCAGCAGTGCCAACTTTCTGAAAATAACCTGACAGCTTGTGGTCCTTTTATAGTAGTAATATAAGTGGGAAGTGGTTTTATTCAACCGATCATAAACATTTAAACATAGAAAAAACAGAAATGGCAGCAAACTAGTACATTGTAATTAACAGTTAACATATTTAGTTAAGAAAGGTCTTCTTGGTACATTGAAAACAAACCTATCAATCAGTCTTGGAAGCATGGTCTTTATTGCTCTCTGCTATCGATTTGGAATGGTCTGTTAGTTTGTTTGCTAACTCCTACGGTTTTAACCAAACTTTATATGCCTATTTGGGGGCTCCAGGAAGTGAGTGGGTGAGGTGTTCATTCATGAGGTGTTTGTGATGGACTTTCAAACTGTCATTGAATCCACAAAGGTGTTATGCGCATCTGTAGATGTAGACTGTGTTGCAAATAAATGAAAGAATAACACTGAATGGATAAAATGTGTCAATCAATGATGTGTTGAAAGACTAAAGCATTATAATTCCAGCAGAGCACAAATCTGTCAAAGACAAGGTGCTAAAGCCACTAAAATTAGCATGGCACCATATTTAATTGTGTTTTAGAATAGCTCTACCCTGAAGAAGATTTAGTATATGCATCTCTTTGTCTTGATCTCCTGTACACACCTCATCCATATCTTATGATGTGCAGCATAGACACATTTCCGAATATTTTTAAACCTGAAAAATATACTTTATGAAGTTGATTCCACCTCAAAGCTAAACATGAAAAAAGCCAATGATTAGCAAAATCACATTGAGCATACCAGTATGGCTTCTTCTCTTCCTCCGACATTTGGCGCCACCTATCTGCGAGAGCACGAGTCGTGCTCGTGGACGCCGTTCCAGGATGTTCCCTGTGTATGCGCACACACGCATATTATTTCATACAACAGCAATTATAGGAGCATTTGACAATGAAGAAAAATTGTAATCAAATCGATTGCTTCTGATAACACAGATACTATATCTCTGCTCAAGGCTGACAGGATATTTTGTAGTTGCTTAACTAAGAGTCATTCATAATATGAAGATAAATTGTATATCGTAGAAATGTGTGGAATTTGTACAAAGGTTTTTAAATTTTTATATCATATTGTGGATAGGTGTGGAATTCAATCTGCACATGGATGACCTCACAATGTATGTATGCATGCGTGTGTGTGTGTGTGTGTGTGTGTGTGTGTGTGTGTGTGTGTATATATATATATAGAACTGGGGTAGGTTATAACTGTTAGGAAGGACATGAGAATAATGAAAGATTTCTGCAAAATGAGTAAAACAAGAATATTCTACACGTTGAAAAATATCCTGTTTTGTACAATTATTAGGCCACTAAATAGTGTAACATCTTCCTGGAGCTTAAATTTGCTGTTCTGTTCAGGATGCATTAGGGCAGAGTTCACATGGCAACATGATAATGAAAAATCTAAAATTGTACGAGTCGTTTTGAGCAAATAAAGAGTGTGTTTTCGTGTTGGTAAATGTGAGTGTTTTCTTGTTGGAGAGATTATTATACACCAATTATCTTCAGGAATAAACTTTGGAAGAATTTTATTCCTCATCCGACTTCATCCGACTAAGTCGCCGGAGGCATTGCATTTTGGGGTTGGGCTGCGAATAGAAAAAAACCGCAAATTTGCGGGACACTTTTCCGCGAATAGAGAACCCGGTCGCATTTTATCAACCGCGAATACGCAGAACCCGTGAATAGCGGAAGGGGACCGCAAATAGCGGGCGGGGACTGCGAATAGCGGGAGGGGACCGCGAATAGCGGGAGGGGACCGCGAATAGCGGGAGGGGACCGCGAATAGCGGGAGTACCTGAATGCTTAACCCCGCTTTTCGCTTCGTGAGCGCAGGGTAACTAGAGAGTTCATAGAACACCTTACCCTGCGAAATCTTGAGAAACAATGACAACGGGCAGGGTCTATGAGTGGCAAATTTGATTGGTCATGACAACGTAAAATGCCCCAACATTTTGTCCACGTTCTGCTAAGCTGAAGGGTTTTGAAAGTGCTAAAAGGATCATTAGTGTTCTATAGTGATGAAGCACATGATTCAATTGAGATAAAATAAAGATTTAAAAGGTTGTAGAAAAAACAGATCTGGAAGTTTACCGCCACTGATGCAGCGTCTTTTACACCACCTTATCTAACATGTTATATTAATTATTAATGCCTGGTGTTTGTGTCCTTTATGACCTTAAAAACAGTAAGTCTCCCGTTTGGAATGTTTTTTCCATTTTGTTTGGCTGCCGGATAGGCAGACAGAGTGAAGATATTACCTCACTCCTCTCTTGCACATGTGTCCCTGGGACGAATTAAGAGCCAAAGTACTGCAAAACTGCAAGTTTGTTTTCTGATTCATTTTCCGATTTGTGTTGAAAAATAAAACATTCAATTGAAATAAAGTTGTTCCTCGATCATAAAATGACGTTTGTAGACAGAAGCGAAACAATTGCCCAACCCCACTTTTTCCTTCACATGCTGTCATTACTTATCCGGTTTTAAATTGGTACGTAGTTATAAAGTGCTTTTTCATGTAGATTCTTGTGAAATATAGACTTTCTAATTATATACAATTTCATTTATTTTCATTGTGAAAATAGATGAACCGAAGCCTGGATTGAGATAAATGAAGACAATTTTTTAAAGAAGTATCATGAAAGATTTGAAATACATACTTGATGTAAAGTTTGCGGTTGATGCGGCAGAACATGATGAATCCATTAACACACTTTTTCTTCCCTTCACAAGATGACTTCACAACTTTTTTCGACTTCTTTTTCCTGATGGCCTCATGGCCTTTATGTTTCTGATGATTGCGTGGCAATTTAGGAACATTCTGGTGAGTGGGAGTCCACGTCACATCATTGTCATAGTCGTCAGGGCAATCTTCACAGCTGGAACTCCAGTCATCCTCAGGCTGCTGCAAATGCAAAACAAATAAAAAAGAGGATTAGTACGTAAATATTCGTCATAGATCTATAATTATAATAGATCATAGATCTTCTAGTCATAGTCATAGATCATAGTAAAGCTTAGTCAGACATATGACATATGAGTGGACATATATGTTGTGTGCAGGAGAGGATATGGAAGGGAAGTAGTGTGAGAATGGTGAAGGGTAGGCAGGGACAGAAATACAAGTTTGTGTGGCAAGGGTGCCCGGAGGGCGTGAATGGTGTTGGTGTCCTGTTTTCTGAGGAGTTTGTAGACAGTGTGGTGAGTGTGACGAGAGTGAGTGAATGGTTGATGATGGTGAAAATGATGATTGGAAAGCTCTTGGTGAACGTCATCTCGGGATATGCTCCGCAGGTTGGTCGGAGCGATGAAGAGAAGGACAAGTTCTGGTGTGCGATAGAGAAGCTGATGGAAAACGTGAAAGATGAGGAAGTTGTTGTGGTGGGAGGAGACCTAAATGGACATGTGGGAAGGAGTATGGACGGTTTTGAGGGAGTTCATGGGGGTTCATGGGGGATATGGTGTGAGAAATGGAGAAGGTGAAAGGATTTTGGAGTTTGCTGATGGAGCTGATTTGTTGATTTGTAATACTCAGGTCCAGAAAGAGGATAATAAGCTTGTTACATACACGTCAGGTGAGTCGACGACAACCGTTGACTACTTGATGGTGCGTAGGCGAGATAGGGGGCACCTCCGGGACACAAAGGTGGTCCCGGGGGAGGAGGCTGTTTCACAGCACCACTTAGTTGTCTGCAACATAAGGGTGAAAGGTGCAAGGAGAGCTCGGCAGGTGAAGTACCAACCGAGAATGAAGGTGTGGAGGTTGAAAGAGGTGACAGTGAGGGAGGCATTAAAAGAGAGGCTGAGTAGGGTCGAGGATGATGTGGTTGAGCTTGAAAGTGGTTGGATGTCAATGAAAGATAGTCTGTTGGGAGCCGTTGGTGAGGTATGTGGATGGACAAAAGGACCACCGAGGCACTTGGAAACATGGTGGTGGGATGATGAAGTTGGAAAGAAGATTGATGAGAAGAGGAAGAAGTTCAAAGAGTGGCTGAAGGCAAAGGGTATGGGGGCAGAAAAGGCAGAGCATGAAAGTTTTAAGGCAGCCAAGAAGGCTGCAAAGAAAGAGGTAGCAAAGGCGCAGGAGGCATGGAGGAAAATGTTCGGAGAACGCTTTGATTCGGAAGAGGGCCAGAGAGCGGTATTCAGAATTGCAAAGCAGATAGCGAAAGAGAGGTGTGATGTGATGGAGGTGAGTTGCTTGAAGGATGAAGTGGGACAAATCGTTGTGGACCCAGATGGAATTAAAGGAAAATGAAAGAGACATGGAAATACTGTTGAATGCAGAGAATGAATGGGATGCCAACATAGAGAGTAACCCAGTTTTCGGACCGGCAGAGAAGATAACTGAGAAGGAGGTTGAGGAAGCGATAAAAGCAATGAAGAGTAGAAAAGCGGGAGGGCCGACGGGAGTTGTGGGAGATATGTTGAAGGCAGCAGGAAGTTGGGGTGTGAAGAGAATGACAGAGATCTGCAATCTGGTGGTGAAAGAAGGCCGCATTCCAGTGGATTTGGAACTGAGTACCCTCATCCCTCTATACAAGGGGAAAGGTGACCCTCTGGAGTGTGGCTCGTACCGAGCGATAAAGTTATTGGAGCATGGAATGAAGGTATTGGAAAGGGTGTTGGAGAGGAGGATAAGGAAGAAAGTGAAGATTGACGAAATGCAGTTTGGATTTATGCCAGGAAGAGGAACGACAGACGTGCTTTTTATTGTGAGGCAGTTGCAGGAGAAGTACATGGAGAAGAGGAAGAAGTTGTTTCTTGGGTTTGTTGATCTGGAGAAAGCATTCGATAGGGTTCCACGTGAAGTAGTGACATGGGCATTGAGGAAGTTAGAAGTGGAGGAATGGTTGATCAGAGTAGTGATGGCAATGTACAAAAGAGTGCGCACAGCTGTAAGGACGAAGGACTGGAACAGTGGTGAGTTTGAGGTGAAGGTGGGTGTGCATCAGGGGTCGGTACTAAGTCCACTACTATTTGGGTTTACCATGGGAGTTGTTGTATGCAGACGATCTGGTGTTGATTGCAGAAAGTATGGATGGACTGAAGGAGAAGATGAACAAGTGGAAGGAATGTATGGAGACAAAAGGTCTGAAGGTGAATATCAGAAAAATGAAGGTGATGGCAAGTGGTAAAGCATGTGGTGAGGTGGAAAGAACTGGGAAGTGGCGGTGTGCTGTGTGCAGGAAGGGCGTCGGAGTGAATTCCATTCAATGTACAATGTGCGCTGAGTGGGTTCATCAAAAATGTAGTGGTTTGAGAGGGTCATTAACCAGTGTGGCAGCTACATTCAAGTGTAAGGTGTGCACAGAGGGAGCTGCAGATGGAGAAAATGTTGAGTTGGATCTTGGAGGCGGCGTGAAGCTGGAAGAGGTGAAAACATTTTGTTACCTCAGAGACATGCTGAATGGAGAAGGTGGATCAGACTCGGCAACGGTTGCTGGAGTGAGATGTGCATGGAAGAAGTTTCGGGAACTGAGTGGTATGCTGACGGGGAGGGGAGTGTCGTTGAAGCTGAAGGGTAAGGTGTATGCTGCATGTGTGAGAAGTGTTATGATTTATGGGAGCGAGACATGGGTAATGAACGTAGAGCAGCAAGGAAGGCTGGAAAGGGTGGAAATGCGAATGGTTCGGTGGATGTGTGGAGTATTGTTGAGAGAGAGGAAGACAAATGATGAATTGCGAAAGATGATGGGAATAGAGCCTGTGATGGATGCTGTGAAGAGAAACAGTTTGAGATGGTTTGGTCATGTGTTGAGGAAGGAAGAAAGTGACTGGTTGAGAAGTGATGGAAATGAATGTAGAAGGAAGTAGAGGACGGGGAAGACCGAGAAAGACTTCGCTAAAGATGGTCGAAGAAGAAATGCGGGCAAGGGGGTTAACAAGGGGAGATGCAGAAAATAGGGCAAAAATGGAGAAGATTGTGATGGGGACCGCAAGGCTAACCCCCGCTCTAGCAGGGAAAATGGCCTTAAAATGCCTGTTGTAGTTCGTAAAGATTAGTGGAGATGGATCAATTGAAGCCAACACCAATGATGTGGGGAAATAAAAGGAAACGGGGAGAAGTAGAGCACAGATACACTAAAAATAATGGTTTTCCTTTTTAATTGCATACAGAGCATACAGAGTTGGATTTTATGTGATTATGAAGAAATACAAGCAAATCATAGAAACAGGAAAGTGATCTTTAGTGGTGTTGTTTAATATACAGCTCATAAATTCCAACATAAAAAGACCTTATTAAATCTACTAAACACATACGTTATCCGAATCAAATTCACTTACAATATAATCTGAACTTTTCGGAAAATAATTGTATGCTACTTTCATAAATTAATAGACTGCCAACGCTAATTCTCATAAATGTAAAATAAACAGAAATCTATATATATATAACCAAAAAACACGGTCTGTGAAGCCGTACGTCCCATCCGTCCGGGAAGCTGTGATTATGTGTCTATTAATTAACTTACAGTTTTAACGCTGTCTATTAATTATGTACATCTATTCATTACATATTGTTGGAATATACCTTTTGACCCTTTAGACTGCTGAGATCCCTCTGACTTTTAAAGATACTTGAAGTCCCCAAAGACCCCCAAAAGATCCAAAATACTTTTGAGACCCCAAAAGATCCAAAATACTTTTGAGACCCCAAAAGATCCAAAATACTTTTGAGACCCCAAAAGATCCAAAATACTTTTGAGACCCCAAAAGATCCAAAATACCCTTGAGACCCTTTGGACCCATTAGACTCCAAGATCCTGAAGACCCCCAAGACCCTTAAGACCACTTTTACCTTTAAGACCCTTTGAATACTTTAGACACCTTTTAGATCCCTTCTCCCTTCCAACCTTTTGTACCCTTTATACACCCCTTAAGTCCCTTTCCACACCATAGACCTTGTGGGAGATTTCTATGATTATTAGGGTCGGTGAGTTATGCAAGTGGTTAAATTGTACGTCAATGTAAACTTTGTTCTTAAAGCATGTAAGAATATGGAGAAACGAGTTTTGACCCATTGTTAAAGATAAAATGTGTTATACTGTGCAGTTTGAGCAAAGGCCTTGGAACCGAAGTGATAAGGGAACATCTGGAAATAGTTTTCTTACCCATAAATGGAGAACTCCAGGCTGAGTGTTTACTTAAGCCAAGGGTGGATGCATTAATCAGGGAGTGGGATTGTGTAGGTCAGAGAAGGTTGACATTAGCGGGGATAAGAGCATGTTCTCTTCTCCTTTGCCTCCGATAAGTGACCTATGGTATGGTTTTAGTGGCTGATATACAAGAACCAGATGGGCTTTTGGTGCCAGGAAGACGGGGCCGCTGAGTTCTGTGTTGATCTTTAAATTACAATCTCACCACATCAAAGTTTTGAAGGTCTACTTAAGGACCATGCTCCGAGAGCAAACTGATCATCAGAAGAAGCAGGACGAGAGGGGAGAAGATTTCTTCAACCAAGCGACACGTCATATCTTGGTTATATTTTGTGTAACAAGTTTCCCTCTAACTTCGGAATAAACCTTGGCTCGGATAGACGAGTCAGAGCAGTTTTGAATCGGAGTCTCGTCTTGACCATTCCTTCAGGGTTCAGTAAAAGTTCCCTGACAGTTAGTGGCCCGTACCAGGATCAACTGTGAAGTTCGACGAGAAGACCATTCCAGGTCCAAGGTGAGCGTGTCTCTTGTTGGTCTTTACAGAACGATATAAGGACCTGCTCAATTATTGTTGAATATTTATGAGCTCAATTATTGTTAATATTTATCAGAAATGTGGTCGGTGGGCGAATCCACAAGGCACACCTGGTGGGCAGCTCCACTCAAGTTGTGCAGAAAGCCCTGGGCAATACAGATGTATACACATTTCAGAAAGGGTGCCATGAAATTTTTTTGTCACAAAGAACCACTATTAGACTTTTTTTGTCTTTAGAAAGGGTGCTGTGCTCTCGTTTTTCATGAAGAACCACTGATATGGTATACTACTGTATAATTATGTCAATAATGGTCGACCTGATGTGTATATATATGTATATATATATATATGATTACGATTTTTTGTTGCGATTAACGTTGTTGAGGTAACATCCTGAGAAATCTGCTTGTCCCTCTTGTTGCCGATCCGCAATTACGTTGAGTTCCCATGGCATGAGTATTTAAGGCGCTGTTAAATGTGCCATTAAATGCGCTGAGTACGGTTGAGCTCCCTTATTTCGATTCGGTCACAACGGAGGAACGGACAGAATGATGGATGCTACATCGATAGCAATAAAAGTGATTTTTTCCTTTTTTTAGCGACTATTCGATTTTTTTACGACTTTTTGTAAATATGTGTACTAATCCGCTGTGGATGTGCGTGGGTTGACAGCCCCATGGGCGGTTTTGATGCACGTCTGCATTTTTGCGCACGTTCGTGTGCGTGATTGGCCAGGTGTGCTCCTATGAACACATAACTAATGAAATTCTACATATGATTCGTTGGAGTTTAATTCGCAAATTATTAATTTCAATCAATTCGCAAAGGAGAATCTTACGATGAACTGACAAAAAAATTGGATTTATGTGTGCACCGTCAATCCAATTTTTTTTGAAAGTCTAAACCAACCCCATGCCATGACAATTCCATGCCATGACAATGCCATGACATGTATGACATGTATGACATGCTGCATGACAATTTTCAGGGCGGCATTATATAGAGAACTTATACGTGAGCAGAATCGGTGAAATACAGGTACAGAGCCGTGTACATCGCAATAGCGAAGCGAAGCCGTGTGGTTCGTCTGACCGCGAGCGAGCGAGCAGACGGCAGCCAATGTACCAGACATCAAATGAATACCTGGGCTCACGTGCGTTCGCACGCACATAAAACTACTGATATCTCTGGAACGGCTGGTTGGATTTTTACAAAAGAAACTTCCTCTTGTAGAGCAGAATCGTGCGCAAACAACGATACCAATCGCGACCCTGACAGACCCGTTTTGCGTCGGCAAATGCAACTTGCACACCGCACATGTACACGAAACGCGCGACACCTAAATACACATAGATATTCTTTTTTTAAGTTTCCCAGCTTTGAGATGGCACAGTCAGTAAATGCGGATGCACAATAATTTTTTTTGGTGGGTTCGAATCCCGTAAAAAAACCAATTATTTTTTGGGACATTTTTTGATTGATTTTCCCATATGACATTTTCCTGTTTGAATAACGCTGTGGGTTGGCTTGAGGGAAGGATTGTGAACATTTGTGAACGATCCGTGTAGGTTGTAAAGTGTTTTGGTTCACATTACGTCTTCTCCTGATGGTGTGTGTGTAAAATCTAGATGGTGTTTGTCCACCATGACGGCGTATTGAGCAGTCTATATATATATATATATATATATATATATATATATATATACACAAAGAATTAAGTTAAGCACCCCCCCCCCGTTTTTTTACAACCTCGCACATTACAAGTTTGTTGTCGTCAAAACAGTGTAATATACCCATGATATTGCTATATTTTCTGGAGAAGTGATATCATGGTCACATAAAAACATAACAATCATGCCGTTTTCAATATTTTATTCTGAATAATTTAAGGTGAAAATTTTTGGGAATTTTAGGCATATTTTCACCTCAATTTAAGTATGGAGCTATAGGTCCATCACGGACAGTGTGGATGACGTTTATGTTTTCTAACGTACAGTCATTGTTCTGAGAAGACCTCTAGCGATCTTTGCGTCAATAACGTGTGTAGGACCCACGTGATCGTGCTGCACGAGCGATGGGCGTCACAGATGAGTGCACTCATCTGCATTTCATCAATGGATAATTGCTAATGTCATACCAATCATTATTTGATCTCACATACCTTAGAATATATGCCAATGTATACATATACACAAAGAATATATATTAGGGGGTGCTTACCTTAATTCGTTGTGTAGGGGTGCTTAACTTAATTCTTTGTGTATATATATATATATTAGTAAAATATATTTGATCTCTTCACCGATTTGTTGGAATAGAATATAGGGATAAATTGCAATTAATATAACGTTTTTTTTCTCTTGGCAAGCACCATTTTGAGCAATAAATATATAAATTGATAATAAACGGCAAATAATTCCATAGTTATGTTTCCTGTTGACAAATTGCGTACGGGATCGGAAATGTTTTTTTTCTCAAGTGTACACTCTTGTGGCAGACACGAAAGCTCACTGGCGTGAGGGCATCATTCCGCGCACCAAGTGGGTGGCGGCCACGCCCGAGGGGCAGGCGTGGCCGCGGGATATACACCGGGCGCGCAGCCGGAGCGCTCCAGTGCTACAGTTGAGCTCTTATAATAAAGACTCTTGAACTTACCGCGTTGTCCGCTTCCTCCTTGTTATACAAGTACGCGCGCGTAGCACCGCGCTTCACTCTGTCCTTTTTTGTCCCTGTCTCTCTCCCTCCCTCCCACTTTTCTCTCTCCCCATCCATCTCTCTCCCCATCCATCTCTCCATCCCATCTCATCCCTCCATCCCATCCTATCTCTCTTTCCTTGTCCCAGCTTGGTGCGTTGTATGGAGATTGGAACCCTCTACCCTTACCATATCCTGATCTCCGCGCACTCCCACCTTACCCCTACCCCCACCCCAACCTTAACTAACCCCTACCTCACCCTTCTCACACCTCCTCATCATCCCTCATCATCATCTCATCTTAACTGTATCGAGTGATGGGTGATAGTGAACTGTGACCTCAGTACGCCAGTTCGTGTGTACTGTATTGTCAAATTAAAACGGCGCAATTGTGTCGGGATGAATATCCGGAAGTATAGTACATTCATGCATTATGACATCGTCACGTTTTTGCTATGCCAGTCCATTTGTGTGGATTTTGGCCGTAAAACATACTAAATATTTATTATTTTGATAAGTAAATGACAAATAGATATAATTTAATGTTCTCTATTAAATGGGTATCAATTTAAGTCATAATTCTATGATCACCACTGATGTCATGTCGTTTGAGTAAGGGAAAAGCTGACGTGTTTTTTGGAAAATGCTAAAACCTACGTTGGTTACCTGACAGGGGTAAATTTTCCCTGTCAGTGGGTCAAGGGGTCTTACTCCTATTAAGAGGAGTGGTCCAATGGTATGACCATGCATATTGCCCCTTCGGGGTCAGGATGCATGTGTTTGAATGACCATGTGCTTCATCCTTGGGGTTGAGGCGCATGTGTAATGTTTTTGGGACAGCCTTGTTGACGTTGTGCCTTGGCCATGGGGTCAAGGTGCATGTCCAAGGCTGTTCAAATGTTTGACTTTTTACCTTTTTTTCATTGTAAAAAAGGCAGGCCTTAATTGCTGGCCTCATAAGCAATTCCCTGTCAGTGGATCAAGGGGTCTTACTCCTATTGAGAGGAGTGGTCCAATGGTATGACCATGCATTGTGGCCTTTCGGGGTCAGGATGCATGTGTTTGAATGACCATGTGCTTCAGCCTTGGGGTTGAGGCACATGCGTAATGTTATTGGGACAGCCTTGTTGACGTTGTGCCTTGGCCATGGGGTCAAGGTGCACGTCCAAGGCTGTTCAAATGTTTGATTTTTTACCTTTTTTCATTGTAAAAAAGGCAGGCCTTAATTGCTGGCCTCATAAGCAATTCCCTGTCAGTGGATCAAGGGGTCTTACTCCTATTGAGAGGAGTGGTCCAATGGTATGACCATGCATTGTGGTCCTTCGTGGTCAGGATTCATGTGTTTGAATGACCATGTGCTTCAGCCTTGGGGTTGGGGCGCATGTGTAATGTTATTGGGACAGCCTTGATAGACGTTGTGCCTTGGCCATGGGGTCAAGGTGCACATCCAAGGCTGTTCAAATGTTTGACTTTTTACCTTTTTCATTGTAAAAAAGGAAGGCCTTAATTGCTGGCCTCATAAGCAATTCCCTGTCAGTGGATCAAGGGGTCTCACTCCTATTGAGAGGAGTGGTCCAATGGTATGACCATGCATTGTGGCCCTTCGGGGTCAGGATGCATGTGTTTGAATGACCATGTGCTTCAGCCTTGGGGTTGAGACGCATGTGTAATGTTATTGGGACAGCCTTGTTGACGTTGTGCCTTGGCCATGGGGTCAAGGTGCACGTCCAAGGCTGTTCAAATGTTTGATTTTTTAAAACCTTTTTTCATTGTAAAAAGGCAGGCCTTAATTGCTGGCCTCATAAGCAATGGCCCTGTCAGTGGATCAAGAGGTCTCACTCCTATTGAGAGGAGTGGTGCAATGGTATGACCATGCATTGTGGCCCTTCGGGGTCAGGATATATGTGTTTTGAAAGTTTCCAGGTAGCAAATGCTTTTATGGAGCAAATAATCACCAGTGTTGTTGTTGTTCTTCATCTCGTTCTTCTTCTTCATCACTATGCCTTGTCTGACTCCGCCCATGAATCCTTCTCCTTCCTATCCAATCCCTATTCTTCATCTCTCTCCTCCAACCCATTTCTCCCCCTCCCCTTTTTCCTTAATCTTTCAGCCCCACCCCCTCTCTTTCTTTCTCTGTCTTTCTCCTTTTTTTCATCTTTCTCCATTTTCTTTCCTTCTATTCCTCCACCCCCACCCTATCCCCCCCCCAGCCTCACTCTTCCCTTACCATACCCCTCCTCCTCCACTGTCCCATCCTCTTCCCCCCTAGCCTTCTCCTCCCCCGTTTCATCCTGCCTTACTCCTCCTACCCCTCCTCCTATTCCTCCGCCCTACCCTCTTTCTTCCCCTCTTCCCTCACCCTTCCTTCTTACCTGTCTTCTACCTGTCTCTCTTCCCCCCCCCCCCTCTTCCTTCCTCCCCCCTTCCCTCCTCCTACACCCTTATTGTAGCTTCTTACTATGTCCAGCTCTCTTTTTTTTCATTTTTCTTCTTTATTTTCATCCTTTCCTTTTTTAGTCTCATTTTCACTCTTTCTCTCCTGTTTTTTTTCTATCCATTTTTCTCTTTCTTTGTTTTTCTTGATTGTTGTTGTTTATACAATTGTTGATTATACCACGTGGATGTGATGACAAAAGTATAATGCTTATACAGGAAATGTTTGTTCTTTCAAATGGATGAATAATGTATGATTATGATAATGATTTTAAAATCATGACGATTGTTATGATTGACAGGAATGAGATCATGAGGTTGTCGGTGTAAAATGATTGCACGGGCTTAAAGAACAGCTTTCAAGCCCTGTAGGATCAATTGTGCATTCCAAGTAATAGAGTTTCAAAATTTGAGCATGGTTGGATTAAAATTGGCAAATATTCAAAATTTGAGCATGGTTGGATTAAAATTGGCAAATATTATGAATTAATTGTCATTCGTTGGTTGAACATTTCAGGAGTTTTACAAAATTTTAATTGTCAAGAGGTTTGGGGTCCATTAAAATTGAGACATTTTTTCCCAATGAACCGTTTCATATCTGTCTCATCAATTTTGGCTGACTGTCTCACGAATGAAGGATGAGTTGCCTTTAGTGGTTGCAAAAGTCGAATTTTGTGATGTAATGGCCAGGCAAAATTGAAAAATATGTCAGATATGACCCTAGGACAGAACAGTGATTCGTCAATTGACATGAGGTATGGGTCAGAGGTGACGACCAATGATCATAGATCTCAGTCAACAGATAAAGCTATTCTGACACCATTGGGGAAAGGGCTTATGCATGGAGTCATCTAAATGATTAATTTGATTTATTGATGAATATTGATAAATTGATTGATTGATGTGTAAGTGAGTTCTTAAGAAAGAAGCTTTGATATATTTGTGAGATATTATCAATGTGAAGAAACCTTGGAAAAAGAGCAAGGTGGTGAGTATATATATATATATATATATATATATATATATATGGTTACCATTGTGTGATTCCCCCTTCAACAGAACGGGATATCTGCTGATTCACCCATTTGATACTGACCCATTTGGCTCATCTGCAATACCGATCTGTGAGATTGGGTTGTGGAAGAACCACAGGTGAGAGAGACTCTCTGGAAATCACCGATTGAACAGGTGGAGAGATCCTTCCTGGAAGTACGAGTGGAGCTTATAGGAACAAGCTAGGCAACAACGCATCCAACGCTACTTTGATAAAAGGTGGAACAAACCTCAGTCGATTTTATTTACAGTACATACATAGTGGATAGTACAGGTGTGTACAGGTGTATTCCAAAGCACAGATCCTAGTAATTTACCTGGTACATTGAGTGAATAAAAAAAAAAAAAAACACCTTTAGAGGCCATTTTTCCCCGCAAAGCGGGGGTTGGCCTTTTTCGGGGACCGTGGTTGTTGTTGTTTTTCGGTCCCCTTTTTGAAGCAATGTTTTACGGCCGGATGCCCTTCCTGACGCCAACCCTTTTTGCCGCCTTTAACGACAAACAGGGAACTACCAGTGAACTGGTACTCAATTAGCCGACCTCGGAAGGATGACAGGCTGAGTCAACCCCCCTGGCGTTAATTCAGCAATCGACCGGGATTCGAACCCAGGATCCTAGGATCCTAAGCCGGCACCCTAGCCACTAGCCCAACACCAGGGATTCAACATGGGAATACTGAGTGTTATTCACACACAGGCAGAATGGGGAATGGGGCTTGTCAGGGTACAAAAGTTGAACCAGATATTCCACGAAGAGGTACATGTACATATTATATGTACGACCGTTATGGTGTAAAGGCCATTAGGGAGGTTGAGAATTGGTATTTGTGGACAAAGGGACATGCTAAGGAGTTTCCAAGAGATGGTACATTTGAGCGAAGTCGATTGGAGAGATTAGGACAAGAATTGAAAGCCAGGAAGAGACAAAATCTAACGGTAGACTGGCTACCATTCCATCATTGGGATGTTGAATCCAGGAAATGGGAACAGCAAGGAAGGATAACGGACCTAGAACTTAAAATAAACAGGATACAGGATACATTGGAGGAGATAAATGCACAACTGCCCTCGAATGTAGGAATAAAAGTGACAGTTGTCCCATCTGATTCCCATATGTCTCCCCGAAAAGAACAGTACAGAGAATTTTCTTATGATCCGAGGGAAAATCAGAGATCTCATGACAAGGCCAGGTGTTTTAAGTGTGGAAATATGGGACACTGGAAACGACATTGTCCATATTCAAATAGGAAGACTAGTTCATAGGGCAAACCAAGATCAAGGGTACCAGTGCTTACCGGTACCTCAGATAACGATTAGGCCTTCATTGCTGCAGATCCCAAATGGCGACTGGCCTCAACAGATTAGATCATTAGACCAACATGAATAACTGTCGATGCTTCTTGTGTCTGAAAAGTTTTCGGAGCAAGAATGATTCATTTTTTGCTTGTTAGCAAATTAATAATTAATTGATCAAATGCCGAAATTGGATACTTTTTGGAACATAGAATTAAAAGATCCAGGATTAGAGTTAATTCTGGAAGCCTCATATTTGCCAAATATAAATGTGGGTTTAGGGAGCATTTTGGGCAAAACAATTTTTGAATTTACAAAGTTTGGAACAATTGCTTTGCAAATTTTTTTGGAAACCAAGTGACAAGAATCACATGATGATCAGGTGGGAATGTCGGACTATTGTTTTGCATGATTGATAGGTCAGTGGTCGACTGACATGTAAATGGGTGTGTTGTCAAATTTGGATAAATTATTGTGGGAACCGAAAGGGTAATTTCAATGTGACATTATAGGGGTTTTCTAAGAATAAAATATTTTTTCTGTCTGTTTGTGTATCTGCGTTTCTAAAATTAAAGGACAAATTTTATGAAATTGAAATAAAATTGACACCCATCTTGATCTGCAAATAATGGTTCCAACGCAAACAAATATACATAATGCATGTGTGTGTGTGTTGTTTGTGTGTCAATGTTTGTGTTTTTGTTGTTTTTTTGTGTAAATCTTAAAAGATTGTTGACACCGACAGTGTGCCTGTCTGGAAATAGATAGTTTCTTGTGGATGGGATTGAATATCCAGGGAATACGTAAAATAAAATAGAAATATAATTTGATTATGAAAATTATCTCTTTTGTCAAGGCAGATTAAATATACAGATTTGATGTGCTGAGTTATAAGCAGCCATTAATTAATAGTACAAAATTGTGAGTAATCTTGGGATTCCATTTTTGATAGAATTTATATGAGAGTAGAAGCTATTTATGGATATGAGCTTCATAAAAACTGTGGGAGTACAAAATTAGCCAAATTTGGAAGAGGTCTTACACTGATTTACCAGAGTACTCTGCTCACGGATTTTTGATATATATATATATAAACTTGAATTTTATCAGCATATAAATTGTGCTGTATGTATGGATGTGTATTAGGCATTGATGATATAGAAAAAAAATGGACCCCAAACCTCAAAATCTGACTGAATTGATCTATTGTGAGTTTCTAAAACGGAATGCATTGTGAATCTTAAACCAAGGGGCAGACATGAACGCGCTGTTACGTCGTTTAAACTCAGAACGCGATGTTACGTGTACCTGCAACATATTTGTTAATCTGGCACACCTATATTGGCATACTGGTGTCAGTAGTACTCACTACTTGCATAGAAAAAGATGAGAAATAGTTAAGGGGGCGTAAAAAACTTACTTGGATATTTTCTACAACATAAAAAGTAGGGGTTTCAATAAGTGGTGGCTGTACACATGGGATTCATCAAATTAAGTTTTGGAGTTTAAACAAAGTCACTGGTTAACAGACGGGGAATGGATAGTAAACAATTCTTAGATGCTGGGTAAATTAAGTACGATATTACTAAGACTTATAAGAGCTATTGTTCTTCCTTACAGCAGTTGGAAAAAATTAGATCCAACATAATGAATCTATAAATGAATGTGATAGGGATAATATCCTCAATTTGTATTAATTATTTGATTGTGAGTAAAGGAATTAATTTATTGTAGTGGATTGTTAACAGCAGCCTGAAATGCCCTGAGGGTGTGCATCCATATAATTAGAAATCCCAGATTTAAAAAAATTTGGGAGAGGTCTTATGTGGACGAATACTTGCTTGGTAGATAAAAACGGTACTGCATGTTGGCAGCCACTTCTGCGGCCATTTAGGCCAAACAAATTGAGAGAAAATTGTAATTCAATATCTAATTTACAGATGGCTATTTGTAAAGTAAAAAGGGAATTTATTGATTTGGGAGACATTTTTCGAAGGTTTATTAAAGTGTTACAATATGACATTTGGCAAGGAAAATTATTGGATGAGAATTAGATCTGTTCATAAAATGAATTTGTTGACCCTTTGATGTTAATTCTTCGAATTGTTGTTTCACTAGCATTTTGAGTTCAAATTGGAAATAGTTTGGTAGAGCTTTGGTTAAAACCTTTGATTACAGTATTTTGGAACAAATTGATAACCATAGGTTGATAAGAATAGAAACAAATATGGACCCAAAATAGAAAGATTTTTATGATGATATGAATAATACCGAGATTAAAAGATTGAATCAAGTAATGTTGTAAATGAGTACAGTAGAGTTAAGCTAATGGCATAACGAAAATGTTATCAATTGTGTCAGTTTTACAAGATCAGTGAACTCATATCACCACAAGTTACACACTGTTAGTTAAAAAAAAAGAAAAAAAAGTGGGAGGACTATGATAATGATACTGTTACAGAATCGGAGCACGGCACTCCCTTTAGCGGGGGGGGGGGGGGGGGGGCGGGTCTACGAGGCAGGTGGGCAACCTCGTTCGAGACCGCGGACAAGATGCTATTTGCCGAGTGGATTAGCAGCCCGTGGCCCGAACCATTAGCAGTACCAACCCCGATCCTAAACGTTGGCCAAATCGTGCCACAGGTATTCAATGGGGGAAATCACAAAGACGAACGGATGTGAAGAAAGGAAAGCAAGGTAAGGAGGAACATGAATTTATTAACTATTATTTGCACAATCAAAGTAACCAAGGAAGGAGGAAAGATAACGAAAATAATTTACAGAAGAGTAAGAAGACAGTGCAATTCTACTTATCGATACAAGCTTACTTAAACCCAGGGACAACACAGACAAACAGACGACAATCAGACTTACATGAATGGGGGTAGAAGGCAGGAACGAATGGATGGAAGGAGAGGGAGGTTCAGGTGTGATGGTAGAACGGCCGGGCCGGGAGCGAGCAGCCGCCGGCTCTCCACCCTCGGGTCCACACCGCCGGGATGCTCCCAGCAACGCATTGGAGCTTGTCGTAGCAAGGCTGGTTGGAGCAGCGTCTCCCTTGAAGCAGTCCCTCAACTGAACTCCGGTGGACTCCTAGTGGACTGCGGTGGACTCAAGTGGACTCAGCTCCGGTGGACTCCTCCCTCTCTCTCCGGGGGGCTCCGCGCGACGGGTTATATACCCACGCCCATGGAACTTTCGCGAACCTCCTTGAACGCTCTCTCTCTGCCCTCTCAGGCCAAACCCCTCGTGCTTGGTTGGTTGATCGGGGCTGGCTCACTCCTCCTTTTGATGACGAGGTGGAGACACGCCTTTCTTCCCCGAGTTAGAGCACGCCATAATGGCGGCAAATGCAGTTGGCAATGAAGGCTTTGGGGGAATTTGAAAAGGGAATCTAGCTTATTCGATTCAGTGCAATGCAGTGTCAATTAATGGGCAACAGAGCCTCAACCTGGAACACAGACTAAAGAAATAACTATAAGAGAGGTATATGGTGGCCTACGTGCTTGTACATGGATTAACTAAGGGGACGACCTTTGACCTTTACACAAATTGATGGAAGTACAGGGTGTCTCAAAATACATGGAACCCATTAACATGATAATAATTTATTACTGAGACAAGAAACTCCAAAAAAGATTACATTTCCTGGAAGCTGATATGATAACAATTAAAAAACTGAAGATTTGAGGTCTCTAGCTCAAAGGATACATTTATTAGAGCACATGTTCCAAATGACCGCCTTTGCGCCTTAGACACACTTGAAGCCGACGAGCGAAGTTGTCAATCACCTGACACACTCTTCCTTCCTGATGGCACGAATCTTCTGGGTGATGGCCACTTTCAGTTCAGAAATGGATTGAGGACGATTCACATACACGTGGTCCTTCAAGAACCCCCAGAGATAAAAATCTGGGGGGTTCAGATCGGGTGAATGCGGAGACCACTCGGGTTCGCGGCGCCTGCTGATCAGCCGATCAGGGAATCGGTGGTCCAGCCACTCCATCGTGATGTTGGCTGGATGTGGAGTTGCCCCATCTTGTTGGAACCATTGCACATCTCGATTCACGCCACGACGTCTCCCAAGTCCCCTCCAGAACCTGTTGAGCACCACAATGTAACGCTCCTTTGTGACAGTGACTGCCTCCTCGTCTGCGTCTTCAAACCAAAACAGGCCGATTTTGCCATGTTTTGAGATGGCCACCCAGGCCGTGCATGTCACAGAGTGCAAGGGCCTCTGAAGCACCTCGTCTGGGGCTTGTGTGCCCCAGGACACATTGTTCTTGCTATTGACATGCCCACAGAGCAAGAAGTGTGCTTCGTCGCTGAACCAAACATCATCAAGAAAGTCAGGATCCTCTTCGATCTTGTTCTCGAACCACCTGCACATCACAACACGTTTTGCCATGTCAGCTGGTGTGAGTTTATGCTTGATCTGGATCTTGTATGGGTACAGCTGAAGATCCTTGATCAAGATTCTTTGCACTGACGCACGTGAAAGACCCAGCTCTTGGCTACGTCTTCAGATGGACTTTTTCGGGCTCCTTCCGACAGAATGTCTCACAGCATTCACATTGTCAGGAGATCTTGCAGTCAGATTCCTGCCAGAACTGGGTGTTTCTGCCTTCTTGTTGAGGTTGTTTACTGATCCAGTGGCTTGAAATTTGTGTGCCCAACGATAAATTTGGTTTTTCTGGGGATAGTTGTTGAAGTTGAACCTCCTGCGAAATTTTGCTTGCACCGTTTTGAATGATTTCGTCTCCAAATAAGTAGTGACGCAAAATATTTTTTCCCCCTTTGTCCAAGGCATTTTGATTGATAATTATTCGTTGTTATGGTCTCCTCTCTTCAAATCTGAAAAAAAAGAACAAGAACATTAATATTGGCAGAATTATTAGCAGTGACATGGGTTCCATGTATTTTGAGACACCCTGTATTTACAAGAATTACATTACAAAGGGTGATATTTACAAAAAAAACACAGGATTCTCAAATCCGCAACACTGCACCCTCATCCTCCAAGGAACGTCCCGGGCTTAGAAAACTTTACTTAGTATGGCACGTAGGTGTAATTCCCTCTACAATTAACGTGACCCTGAGTGTGACAGTTTTAAAACACAAATAAGTATGTCCCTCTGCTGCATTGCACCCTGCCTAACAGATTCACGCCCACAGGATAACCGAATTGCGGAATGGATTCTCAAACTAAACATGAATGGTGGGGAGCATTATTTACAAGTGACGTTAATTGTATTTACAGAGCTAACCCAGGGCCTGTTCTTTTGGGAAACAAAAAGAATCCTGTGGGAGGGGAGGAGGCAGCCTGCACTGCATCGACGCACCAGCACCAATAAAGAGCACCAAAATACCAAAAAGCACCAGTCAGTGCACAGTCACCACAGTTCAAATTTAAAAAAAGACACTGTTGGTGGTCTTGTTCTTCAGGTCCCTCTACTGGCCGATGTTCTTCCAGATGTTGTTCTTCTTTGCTGGTGGCCCATTTGGTGGAAATAATAAAAAGCACAAAACGTGTCCATTTTTATTTATGGCCCACAGGGGCCGACTATGGGTGGTTCACCTGTGGGCTTGGTGCCACCTCACCGGGGTCCGCAAGCAAGATCTTGGGCCATCGTGGCCGGTCCCAGCAGAGGGGCCATGCCCCAACCCGTGGGGGTCCATGAGTGGTGCTCAGCCACAGACATGTGGTCCATAAGTGGTGCGTGGATGCAGGCAGCTGGTTGCGAGAGTCTCGGGCACACAGACACGGCCACCCCCCACGCTCCCCCTCAATGCCCAGAGAGCACGATCCTCAGGTCGGGGAAGGAAGACAGAGAAGACAGGTGAGCGAGGGGTAAGGTCACAAGGGTACACATCAATGAAGGCAATGCAAGGTGAGGTGCGCCTGGAGATTGAGCGGAGAAAAGCTCGTCCCTATCGTACGTCACCCCACCCGTCACCTGTTCTACCCTGGCCCCTTACCCCCGTATTTACAAAATCTACACATTTACAAATCCGTTACTACGTCTCGTCCTCCCTATATTTCCCCTATACCAAATTCGTCACAATCCCATTGTCTAAATTTGCCATCACCCAAATTCCTCATCAATCCCTCTTAAGGAGGGAGAGGTGGAACATTAGCACAATGTCACACCCATGTCATGATGCGTCTCACATTCCAAACATTTGCACAAAAAATAATAAAAACAGGGCATGGTGTGGAGTTACGTCACCTCAGGTGAGTGGATGTAGATGGTGCGAGGAGATCTCAATCCTAACTACCTTCTACATGACTTTAACACACTTTACACTACCCGGGGTCTTTCCCTGCCAATCCATTGGCCATCTTACTCTATGCGGTTCTAAGAACCAAATCCCATTGACCAAACTGTGGTGCTTCATCAATTTGGGGTCTCACTCCCCCAATTCACCTCCCTGTGCCTTTGCACAATTTCAGGACTGGGTCGTGTGGCTCTCCCAGCAGGTCTACCCACCTGCACACCCCCACCACTGCAGTTGCCTCCGAGCTTACCTGCTCCTTACCCTAACCTATCTAACTGGGGAAGGCCCTCTGGCGCTCTCCCCACTCGGTGCCCTCTCTGGCACTGGGCTACCCGGGTCCGTCCTCTGGATCCTCGGGCCCCATCCACAACTCTACCGGCTCCCAGAGCCCACCTGCGGCCTCACCTGGCCGACATCCTAACAGTGGCGGAGTGCCCATTTAACTACACACACTAACAGGCCACACGCCCAGCCATTTCCACGACACTAATGCACCCATCCAAACACCATTCTTCCACACGCACCACAGATGCCAATATCCAACCACAATTTACCGACTCCCTCTATCTAACTCTTAAACTACCCTCCCCGGGTATTCGTGATGGGGTCCATCCTCCCCATACACACCTTCGCACCATCCACTCCACTCCACAGTTTCCACCATACTCACTCCACACCATCCATTCCATACTCCATATATTCCATACCAGCTATTCCACACAACCATGCTCACCTGTATTTGCACACCTGTGCCATCACTCCTGGTGCTTCCTGCACCCTCCTTCCTCCAGGACCATTTGTTCAACACAACACAGAATCACTCACTCATACATTGCTCCATACACTTCCGATTCTCAAACACACGGCATCATCTGATCTAACTGCTCCCTTCTGACTTAGTGCTCCCCGTCTTCCCTTTAAACTAAGCACATACCACGTCGTTATCATCCAAACTAATCTCTCTGCGTCCCCACTACCTGTATAATGTTGCTACTTAAATCTCCAGTTACCTATGGTCAATCTCTAGGTCCCTATACATTATCCTAACCCCCCCTCGGCGAGCTTACACTGCCATAAACCCCATAAAACTATAGCTCATGTGCCCCCGTGGGTGAGGGATGGCAGAGTTGCCATCCCACCACATCGGGCATGTCCCACTATCACTCTCCCCCCCAGTCCTCTGACACTACGAGCCCACGTCGCAAGATGTACTGGGTCCTGCCTCGGCATCTAGAGCCGAGGCGATCCACGAGGGCGCCTGCTCGCCGGCATAAGGTCTTATCCGGTCGGCATGGACGATCCGAGGGAGGGCCCGTGGCCCCATTTTGATCTTAATGACCACGTCACAGACTTGCGACAGGACGACTC
Source organism: Myxine glutinosa (assembly GCF_964187855.1). NCBI lineage: Eukaryota > Metazoa > Chordata > Myxini > Myxiniformes > Myxinidae > Myxine > Myxine glutinosa. The sequence continues at coordinate 17,718,997 of NC_136261.1, read as the reverse complement.
CCGGGCCTTGCCAGGGGGAGGTGAGTTTTGGGCACCCACCCTTCCGCCTCCGGGGATTAAAGAACCAAATATTCATCCCCGGAGCGTACTGACTCCCCTGGCTCCGGTGGTCGTACCTGCGCTTCATCGTGGCCCCGCCAGGTGGAGCTGGCGGCGGGCGAAGGCATGGACCCGCTCCATGCCTTCCTCCAGGTGACGTGCGTAACCCTCCCTCGGCGGGATATCTGTGGTCTCTGGCACGGGACCGCATAGCAAGTCGGCGGGAGCCCGCAACTCCCGCCCATACATGAGCAACGCTGGACTGCATGCGGTGGCCCCGTGCTGGCTGGTTCGGTCGGCCATTAACAAGTACGGGAGATGTTCGTCCCAGTCATCCTGACGGGTGGTGGTTAACAAGGCCAGTTGTTGGACCAGTGTTCGATTGAACCGTTCCACCATCCCATCAGATTGTGGCCGCAAGGGCGTGGTCCGTCTTTTCCGAATTGACAGGAGTCTGCACACATCTTTTAGTAATTGGCTTTCAAAATTTCGTCCCTGGTCGGTGTGCAGCTCCTGTGGAATCCCATGCCGACATACAAATCCTTCCACGAAGGCCTGCACTACAACCCCGGCTTCTTGGTTGGGGAGGGCGTAGGCCTCCGGCCACTTGGTGAAATAGTCCATTACAACGAGGATGTACTTATTACCTTGGCAGGTGCGGGGCAGCGGTCCTAGAATATCCATAGCCACCCGCTCAATGAGGGGCCCCCACCTGGTATAATTGAACGGGGGCCCTCATCCTGCGTGCTGGCCCCTTTTTGGCAGAACAGGTGTCGCATCTCCGACACCAGTCCTGTATGTCACACCCCATATTCACCCAATAGAACCTCCGGCGGCCCCGAGATGTTGTCTTTGTCCTGCCCAAATGGCCGCCGGAGCGAGTACCATACACCTGTTGTAATATGACGTTCTTAAATTTGTCAGGGACTATCACCAGCCAGGAAGTTCTCTCAGAGGGAACCTCCACCCACTTGCGATACAAGATGTTGTCTTTCAATTCCAGGGTCTGCCACTGAGCCCAATATGCCTTCGTTTGCGCCCCGAGGGGGGTGACCTCTTCCCCCTTTGGTCTTTGCCCCAATTTGACCCATTTGAACACCGGTCCCAGGACGGGATCCTCCTGCTGGGCCGTGCTCCATGCCAAATTTCCAAATTCTTCATCCGCGGTTATAGTGTAGGCTGCTATGTCTTAAAAATTGCTGTCGTGTTTTTTTTTTGTTAAAAGCAAAATTCCACTTGATTCCTTGTCTTTGGGGTGTCACATGTTCGAAAAAATAGGTTGTTAATTTTTTAAAACGGATTAAGGGTGTCAAATCCAAGATGGCCGCCAAAAAATATAAATTCCATTAAAACTGGTATTCTGAACACAGTATGAGGTCCAAATTAATGATAATACCCATAATTTCAATACCAAGGAGTTCAAAAACAATTAATTTCAATATGGCAGTCAAATTCAAATTCAATTTCAATATGGCAGAAGGAAGCGGCATTGACCAGGCTTGGGTCGAAGCTGGACTATATTCTCCAACAACCGTAACGCAAATCCTAAATGGAAAACATCTCTATAGGTCCCTAGAAGCACATACTGTAACATTGCTTGCTCTATACCATCTCTACTTTGACAGGTTCCTAACAAAAGCACCAGAAGAGAAAGTGTTCCTAAGTGAAGCGTCCATTGATTTGGAAAAAGCATATCAGAAAGATATCAGCATGAACACAGGCAACCGTCAAAACCTCAGAGATGCCGTCAGAGAAACCATGACCATGTTCGAATCTAGAGATATCCTCACAAAGTTGGGACAGTTTGAAAGCAATCCAGCACCAATTCAACACCACATCCATAACTACTTGAGGCAGTTTGAAACTATCCTTCAGTATATTAGAGCTACCAGACAACGGGACCTGCTGCTGCATATGGAAAGCACTGAAGCTCTTATCAAGTACTTCTTTGCTCACGACCACCTGAACTACGCACGTTTGCTCCCTTTGTACCTGTCAACAATGCAGCAAACAGAACAAGTTTTTCCAGATGTCTGGGCAGAACTCCTGAAAGGAAATTTCTGTGTGACGAAGGGGATTGCTGCATTCACTTCAATAGGTCCAGATCACGGAATTGAGCAGGAGAACCGCAAACTCAAGGTCATTGGAGGCATTACTGGAATAACCCAAATTGAGAGAGCTCTAGACCGTTTCTTCCTGATTGCACCTGACTTGTCTAATCTAGTAGAGGAGTTTCAAAAAGAATATGGCATGGAAGGTGCTGATACCCAGAGACCAACACCACGAGATCACAGGGGGAAAGTTCACCCGAGTAATGAGAAATTCCGCTAGATTGACAGAGGTATTTGTGGTTCATGGAGACCCATTCGTAACCGATGAGAGTGACCTGTGTAACCTTCTTACCAAGAAAGTAATTGATGAAAAGGTAACAAAGGACATAGTAGCGGCGATGCCATCGGACAACAGTTGTTCCAGACATTTGTCAAAGAACGCCTTACAGAAGGAAAACTTTCAGTGTGGGATCCAATGAAGAGAAAGAACATAGGCACTTTCAAAAGTGCCAACACAGTGAAGAAAGTGAAAGCAGGTGACAAACTCATTAAAGTCAAAGAAGAACGAGGACTCCTACAGAGGTTTATAGTAGCATCAAGAAGCCGTCCAGACCTTGATCTAAAGGACTGTATTGGGAAGTATGAATTTGGAATTGTTCCACGTGCCCTTTTCGCTTCGGATGGGTCACTTCTCCTAGCATATGACAAGGCTAAGGTCCTTCATCATCTTGAAGTGCTAGTTACCAAGGAGCAACCTAGCCCAACAGAAGCCACAAGCGATCCAGCTAATGCCATACCGAGTGTTTCTGGCGACCAAGTATTGAGTGAAAACTCCCAAACTGAAGTACCACCCCAAGCCGAGGCGCCTGAAGTACAAGAAGCGCAGCCTGAGCAAGAAGCTTCAACTGACATGTCCGACATGTCTGAGAAATTTAAAGTTGTAGTCATAGATGGCATGGCCCTCGTTAACTCCATCTCCAAGACAGACAAAATGAAAACATGCAGTGATTTTGCCATGTCATTTCTTGAAAAGCTTATCAGGATTGCAGCTAACTACGACGAAGTAAGACTGGTATTTGACAGATACGTCGAAAGTTCTCTGAAAGAGCAAATGAGAAAAAAGAGAACAAAGGGAAACTCGACCTACTATCACATTCAAGATAGTACACTGATCCAGAATATTTCCTTGAAGGACTTCCTTTCAAGTGTCAAAACCAAGGCAGAACTTGTAGAGTATTTAGCTGCAAAGACTCTGGATCACAGCAACAGCTCTGCCAACAAATTGAAGAAGTTCATGGTAACCTTCAGCACTGAGACAAAAGGCAATGTAAGTGTGCCTGATGAATTGGTAAAACACGGTCATGAAGAAGCGGATACGTTACTCTTGCTCCATGCCCTAACAGTTAACGGCGATGTAGAACTTGTAATAGACTCTCCAGATACCGATGTCTTCTTGCTGATGATCCACATGTATCCACAGCTACCTGCTGAGACATATTTCCTTACCGGAAAAGGAAAACTGAATAGGAAAATTGCAGTCAAACCTATCTTTGAAAAGTTAGGAGTTAACCGCGCCTCAGCTATTCTCGGGTTTCATTCTTTCACAGGATCAGATATGTGTGGCAGGTTCGCCGGCAGGACAAAGGACTGGTGTATGAAGGTGTTCATGTCCTGCGATGATATGATACTGGATTCACTTGCTTCACTTGGCAAATCTGCTGCTACACCCTCTCCAAACGCAATTGACCAACTGGAAAGGTTCGTTTGCTTGTTGTACAGATCCAAAACACACACCAAAGTAAATGCACTACGATGGTTCTTGTACTCAAATCGACAGGCCGAGGGAGAGAGTCTGCCTCCAACCTCTGGATCATTGACACCACACATTCTGCGAGCACATTATATTGCAATGATATGGATGCAGGCATGCGAAAGTCAACCGTCCCTTCCTTCTCCCACTGACTATGGATGGAAGTCAGAGGAAAATAGATTTCTTCCGGTGATGTGTTTGAACCCTCCAGCACCAGAGGCCGTGACTAAGCTGGTAAAATGTGGCTGCAAATCAGGATGCAAAGGAAACTCCTGTAGTTGCCGCAGCAATAAACTCCCATGCACAGAGGTCTGTAGCTGTTTGAACTACGGCTGTAGCAACAATGAACAATCAGCTCAGAACATTGTGGGAGATGAACACGAGGACTTGTAAGGTAAAACGGATGATTGTGAGACAGGAATATTTAAATATGGTCAAACAGGAAATAACATTACGCTATCATTGTTATAGCAATGTGGACCTTTGTGTAAAACAGTGGTAGCCATATTGGATTTTCTCACTATTTCTCACTATGGCTGGCATCCACTGATTTCAACGAATCAGTAACATGTTTCCCCAACGGCCTAGCATTATTTATGTGGGCATTACCACCAAAATGGACCTATTTCATCATTCACAATTTGTGTTATCAAGAACATTAAGTTTTTGTACTGTGGTTATTTAAGAAGTGGCGGCCATCTTGGATTTTCCACCATTTTGAATTTGACTGCCATATTGAAATTAATTGTTTTTGAACTCCTTGGTATTGAAATTATGGGTATTATCATTAATTTGGACCTCATACTGTGTTCAGAATACCAGTTTTAATGGAATATATATATTTTGGCGGCCATCTTGGATTTGACACCCTTAATCCGTTTTAAAAAATTAACAACCTATTGTTTCGAACATGTGACACCCCAAAGACAAGGAATCAAGTGGAATTTTGCTTTTAACAAAAAAAAAAACACGAAATGACATAACAGCCTACACTATTAGGGGCAAAATTGGCCCTCTCACCCGGGTTGCCCGGACGACGAGAATCGGGGCAGAATCGCCCAATTGCTCCCTCTCCTCGTGTCTCGCACAAAATTTGCAGTATTCCCCCAGACAAGGACGCCAAGAGAGTGCGTCTGCATTACCATGGGCCTTCCCGGCCCTATGGGTCACACTGAAATCGTACTGCTGCAACTTTTCCAACCACCTTGCAATTTGGCCCTCTGGTTCTTTGAACCAAAGGAGCCATTGCAAAGAGGAATGGTCAGTTCGAACCGAAAATTTCCACCCGTACAGGTACGGATGGAAATGGTTCATGGCAGCCAGCATAGCCAATAGTTCCTTGCGGGTTACGCAATAATTTCGCTCGGGCCTACTTAAGGCCCGACTATAATAACCAATCACTCTCTCCACGCCCTCCTGTGTCTGAGACAAAACTGCGCCCAATCCTTCCTGGCTTGCATCCGTGTCCAGGGTAAATGTCCCGTTACTAGTGGGGTAAGCTAGAAGGGGTGCGGATGTCAAACACCCCTTCAATTTTAGGAAGGACTTTTGGCACTCCCTTGTCCAATTAAATCGCGTCCCCTTCTCCGTAAGCCGGTGGAGGGGACGGGCCAACTCCGCAAATTTCGCCACAAAGCGCCGGTAGTAGGAGCAGAGTCCCAAAAATCCCCACACCTCCTTGATGGTACGTGGTGCGGGCCACTCCTCTACCGCTGTAATTTTGCCTGGGTCTGTTTTTACCCCCTCGCGACCGATAACGTGACCTAGATAGGCCACCTCTCTTGCAAACAAGGTGCACTTACTTGGGCTCAGCTTCAACCCTGCCTGTCTGAGGCACCCAAACACCTGGTCCAAATTAGCTAAAGCCTGGGGGAATGTCTTGGCATGTACTAGGACGTCATCCAGGTATACCAGGCATGATTGCCATGGCATGCCGCCTCGTACATGTTCCATTAATCGCTCAAAGGTGGAGGGGGCGTTACACAAACCAAACGGCATCACAGTGAACTGATACAGCCCCTTACCTGTGGAAAATGCCGTTTTCTCCTTCCCTGTCCTATCCATCTCCACCTGCCAATACCCACTCTTGAGGTCCAAAGTTGAGAACCAATTTGAGCCCGCAATGGCATCGAGGGTGTCATCAATTCTCGGCAGGGGATATGAGTCCTTGAGTGTCACGTTGTTTAGCTGGCGATCGTCCACGCAGAAACGCGTGGTCCCATCTTTCTTTTTAACCAGCACAACGGGTGACATCCAGTACAGGGACTTCCCGAGGGCTCGATGACGCCTGCATCGAGCATCTTTTCAACCTGCTCGTCAGCTTCCGCTCTCTTGCTCCAAGGGAGCCATCGGGCGGGCTGACGAATAGGCCGGGCCTCACCGGTGTGGATCTGATGTTTCACCAGGCCCATACGTCCAATATCCTCGGGGGACAAGGAGAAGAGATCCAAATGGGATCCAACCAGTTTGTGTAAGGCCTCCCTCTGGGTACCTCCCAACTCTACACTACTACGATTTACCATCTCACAAATGGGATCGGGCCAATTCCTACTATTTGTTGAAGGCTCCCCCTGGGGGCGGCTCGGCTGGACGTTCTCGCCCCTCACTGACGCGACTTCTCTAACTGGGGTGCAGCCAGCTACCTTCGTGCCCCTCACTATAGTGCGTGGTTCTGTACTCATATTAATTACTCGAACGGCCACCACCGGCCCGTCCGTTTTTACAAGGGTGCGGCCCACGATTAAGCCAGGTATGGATCGCGCTGCCACCGGTTCGACCAGGCCGCAGGACTCCTGCCATGTCGGGCGAGCTGACCATCGGGCCGGCACTATGGCCTCGGCCCCCGGAGGGATGGCCACGGCCTCAGGAGCCTCCAGCTCCACCCTCTCGGCCGTGCTCACCCCCTACAATGGTAGCTCTTCCACTCCCACTTGCAGGATCCCCCGGCTCAAGTCTATTTTACAACCACTGGCAGTCTACAAATCCAACCCTATTAAGCATGGGTCGCACACCTCCACCACCCAAACCTCTATCTCTTGCTTTACCGATCCCAACTTGAGGGTCACAAAACCACGCCCTATGATCGGAGCCGTTGCCCCGGTAGCCAGCTGCAAACTATGGTTTTCCAGACGCTGGATTTTACCCCAGCCGTCTGCACTCGAATTAAGGATCACGGGGCTGATGATCGTGGCGCTGGCTCCCGTGTCCACAACGGCGTCTACCCCCACGCCGGCAATTTTGCATCGAATTGTCAAACTACCTGTTCCAATTTGGCCACAATGAATGACCTGTCGCGTCAATGAGGGCTCCTCTCCATCCCCTACTGCCGAACACCGCCCTGCATGCCCGGCACGTTCTAGTTTCCCGGGCCCTGGCGGGGGGGTGTCTGAGGTCGGCTAGGCCGATCGATACGGGGCGGAGTTGAGGGCATCGGCTGGTGGGGACCGTCCCGGCGCGGAGCTCGACACTCCCACGCATGGTGACCCAGCCGAGCACAATTATAGCACCTCACCTGGTAAGGTGCTTGCCTCAGGTATTCCAAATTCCCCCCCCCCCCCTGAATGTCCGAATTGGTGTACTTTGTCATGGACTACCGGGTGCCACCGCTGGGGCCGCCTACCATGGTCCAGCTCCCGCTAGGCGCCGATCCACCAGCGTCCGGACCATGCTCTCCAGGTCAGGGCCCCCTAGGGGGGCCGCCACCCATCACGGGCCCTACCTGACGCACCGCCACTGCGTGGCGCTCGCCTCCCCGGGCCAGCGGCCTCGCTGCTTCCCAACGGGCTACAGCGTCGGCCGCCTGGCCCATGGTCTGCGGGCGCCACATGGCGAGCTGTTGACGGAGCTCCAGATCCGGAAGAGCCTGGATAAAGTGATCCAGTGCCAGGCTTTCCTGGGAACTCGCTGCCATGTCCGCGTGTGCGATTCCCACTGCGCGGCGAATGTCATGGGCAAGTTCCCCGATGGTCTCCTGGGGCTTGCGTTTTCGCTGAGCAAGCTGAGCTTTAACAAGCTCGCTTTGCTGTTCAATACCGAATCTATTAATTAAGGCCGCGCGGACAGCTGGCAGGGTGAGAGCACCCGGTGGTAAAGCTGTCAGCACCTCCGCCGCCGCACCGTGCAGTGCTCCCACAAGGTGTACTCCACCTTCATCCGGATTCCAACCATTGCCTTTGCACACGTATTCAAACTGCGCCAGGTACGCCCTCAGATCACTCTTGCCGTCATACGGCGCGATTGGGACCTTGTGGGCTCCCGAAGGCCGGACCCCGTGCGTCACTCCTTGCGGGATCAGCGCGGGACCGAACCGTTCGGGCTCCCACAGTACACTATTCCCGGGGGGCTCCCGTGCATCCCCCGTCCCTCTAAACACTACCCCTGTCGGTGTCGATGCCTGGGTCGCTCCTCCGCAACCCGGTACCCACTCCATACCTGCACACCCTTGTTCACCAGTACCCCTCGCACTCCCCATAGTCGTACCTCCTTGCACATCTCCTCTTTCCATACACTCCGGACCAGTCATACACCTCACCATTGGTCTCTCACGAACGCCCGGGTCTACACCAACACCCAAGCCCACTGAATCTCCCCTCACACCATATACATTTCCGAGTATATCGCCACTCACCTCGGCACCTCGTCTTCACTCCTCCTCCGCCACCTGCAAACTTTTTATTTGGTCAGTAAGCACATCATCACGATTTGAGCACAGACTTTGTACATAATCCATCACCTCCTCCTTTATCTCTCTCTTAGTTTCCCTCCGTCTCTTCTTAATTTCACTCACCCCCTCTTCCACTTCCTCTAATTTTTGTTTCACCTCTTTTATTTCCCAGTGCGCCCCCTCAATTTCTTTCTCTAATGCCACCTTGGTCGTTTCTATGTGCGTCCTGACTTCCTGTTCTTTCGTCTCCATTGCCTCTGTCACCTCGTCCAACCTCTTTGTCAACCCCTCGTGTACCATCTGACATTCCCTCTTCGTCGCTATAAGTTCTTTTTTTAATCTCTTTCTGTGTCGCCTTCAACCGATTACCGCAGTGTTCTTCTCCACTTGCTCCCCTAATTCCTTTTGACCCACCGTCAGCTGCTCTACTCCCCTCGTCAGATCTTCTATGCCCCCCTGTAACCTAGCCGTACTATTTCTCACCTCTCTCTCCATCCGCTCCTCACCCCGCTTTACCTCCTCGCGTACCCCCGCGATCTCCTCGCCCACACCTCGTCTGATCTCCTCCCCCATTTCTCCCATCTCTTTGGTATATGCTGCCCTCATCTGTTCCAAATCATTCCTCTGGGCATCCAATTTAGTTTCCAACCCGATTTTCACCTCCTCTATCTGATCTCCCATCTGTTTAATTTCCCGGGCAGATTGCTCCCCTATTTCCCTCAATTTGCCTTCCATCTTGTCTTCTAGCCCTGTTAACCCATTCTTCACCCCTTTCATTCCGTTGTCTAACCCCTCAAATTTGTTGTCTAAACCCTCAAATTTATTGTCTAAACCCTCAAATTTATTGTCGAAACCCTCAAATTTGTGGTCTAAACCCTCAAATTTGGCTTCTAGCCCCCAGATTTGATTTCCTAACCGCTCCCCCATTCTGTTTTCCAATCCTACAATTTAGTTTCCCATTTGCTGCCCCATTCTATCCATTTTTGCATCCAGTTGGGTCAGGAATAATCTGAGGTCAAACCCGATTTGCACAGCGGCCCCAGCTGCCACCGCGGGGGCGCCATTCTGTGCTGCCGCAACCACGTGCGCAAGGCCGCCATCTTGTGCGCCTGAAACCTCTGCCACCTCATCGTCATTGCTCTCCTCCTCTCTCTCCCCCATATACATTTCCCTGGGGTCCTGGGTCGACTCTAACTCCTCTTCTAACTCCCCTACTGGCATCCGGTCACCTTGATTATCCATGGCACGATTTTAAATTTAGGATGTTTTAATAAAATTTAATAAAACTCGTAATTTCGAGTGTGTTAAGCGCACTTCGGGTCAAAATCCCACTCCCTTGGAGGCGTGGGTTTGAATCCCACTCCTGACACCAATTGTTACGGAATCGGAGCACGGCACTCCCTTTAGCAGGGGGGGGGGTTAATCCCCCTTCTATTTGTACTGGCCGTCTCCGCTCCTGAAGCTACCCCGCTCCCTCTACGAGGCAGGTGGGCAACCTCGTTCAAGACCACGGACAAGATGTTATTTGCCGAGCGGATTAGCAGCCCGCGGCCCGAACCATTAGCAGTACTAAACCCGATCCTAAACGTTGGCCAAATCGTGCCACAGGTATTCAATGGGGGAAATCACAAAGACGAACGGATGTGAAGAAAGGAAGGCAAGGTAAGGAGGAACATTAATTTATTAACTATTATTTACACAATCAAAGTAACCAAGGAAGGAGGAAAGATAATGAAAATAATTTACAGAAGAGTAAGAAGACACAGTGCAATTCTACTTATCTATACAAGCTTACTTAAACCCAGGGACAACACAGACAAACAGACGACAATCAGACTTACATGAATGGGGGTAGAAGGCAGGAACGAATGGATGGAAGGAGAGGAAGGTTCAGGTGGGATGGTAGAACGGCCGGGCCGGGAGCGAGTAGCCGCCGGCTCTCCACCCTCGGGTCCACACCGCCGGGATGCTCCCAGCAACGCGTTGGAGCTTGTCGTAGCAAGGCTGGTTGGAGCAACGTCTCCCTTGAAGCAGTCCCTCAACTGAACTCCGGTGGACTCCTAGTGGACTGCAGTGGACTCAAGTGGACTGCCGTGGACTCAAGTGGACTCAGCTCCGGTGGACTCCTCCCTCTCTCTCCGGGGGGCTCCGCACGACGGGTTATATACCCACGCCCATGGAACTTTCGCGAACCTCCTCGAACGCTCTCTCTCGACCCTCTCAGGCCAAACCCCTCGTGCTTGGTTGGTTGATCGGGGCTGGCTCACTCCTCCTTTTGATGACGAGGTGGAGACACGCCTTTCTTCCCCGAGTTAGAGCACGCCATAATGGCGGCAAATGCAGTTGGCAATGAAGGCTTTGGGGGAATTTGAAAAGGGAATCTAGCTTATTCGATTCAGTGCAATGCAGTGTCAATTAATGGGCAACAGAGCCTTAACCTGGAACACAGAATAAAGAAATAACTATAAGAGAGGTATATGGTGGCCTACGTGCTTGTACATGGATTAACTAAGAGGACGACCTTTGACCTTTACACAAATTGATGGAGGTATTTACAAGAATTACATTACAAAGGGTGATATTTACAAAAAAAAACACAGGATTCTCAAATCTGCAACAATACATTATGCATAGTTTGTTTGTTAGCATAATTTGTTGGGAATTAGACATTCCTGTTTGTGATTTTAATCATATACATTCATTTATTAATGCATTTATTTTCTTTGAGTAGTGTTAAAATAACTGCATGAGTTTAATTTTTCAAACTATATTGATTTGAAAGCAATTTAAAATGCTATTCTTAGTTAAAAAAAAAATATATATATATATATATATATACCTGATTTGAATATTATTTGTGTGAAGCATATAAATGAATATAACTTTTTTGAATGTTTTAAGGAAAACAACAAATTGTTGAATGTGAAACTGTTATAAGAAATACATGATTAGTTAAAATATGGTTATTTCATGTTAAGATGTACCCTATCTGATTCAGTGTGTGTGGAAAGCAGATTTAGATGTGGCTGAGTAAAAGGATAAGACCAGATCACATCTCAAATGGAGTGATAACGGAATTGGGAAGAAGTTCGAGAAAGAAAAAAAAAATTTTTTTGGCTAAAAATGAAGTTAACCTTGGCATACACCCTCCTTCTTAAAGAATGAGGAAGACATTCTCCTTTGTAAAATTGGAGACGGATGCTTACTTTCACCAAGAAAAATTTATGTGACCATTTGCCTGTATCACACTGCAACATATGGAAGAAAGGCGATCACTTACTTTTGTTCAAATGCCTCGAACATTCAACAAGTCAGCAATTGCGGGACGACGACATCTTGCCTGCGACTTCTACTGGATGCGGTTAGTCTAGTAGGAAGACTAGGTCCCCCTGCACCCCCCGGAGATATACTTCTAATCAGTGTTTCTAGATTGGAAAAAATGTGTAGAAAATGACTAGCTATGGCCCCAAGCTGAAAAAATGTCCCACATACCATTTTTATGCAAATTACTGCTGCCATTATCAATCATAGACTAGGTCCCCCTGCACCCCCCGGAGATATACTTCTAATCAGTGTTTCTAGATTGGAAAAAATGTGTAGAAAATGACTAGCTATGGCCCCAAGCTGAAAAAATGTCCCACATACCATTTTTATGCAAATTACTGCTGCCATTATCAAAAAAAGACTAGGTCCCCCTGCACCCCCCGGAGATATACTTCTAATCAGTGTTTCTAGATTAGAAAAAATGTGTAGAAAATGACTAGCTATGGCCCCAAGCTGAAAAAATGTCCCACATACCATTTTTATGCAAATTACTGCTGCCATTATCAAAAAAAGACTAGGTCCCCCTGCACCCCCCGGAGATATACTGAAACTGGCAGTGACTGGTGATTGAAATGCGGTGCCTTTTTGTGTTTCAGGTCGAGGTACGTGAACTCCCCACGATCTACAGCAACCAGGAAGAGACTGATACCAGGGTGGTTCTGTACCTCCATCATGCTGCTACCATCGGATACAAGAACGCTGTAGTCAGAACACCGGACACAGACATCCTCCTGATCCTGCTCCACCATGCCCACAACATCAAGCTGACGGTGTACCTGGATACAGGGTCAGGGAAGCATCGCCAACTTGTCAACGTCTCTGAGCTGGCAGAATCCCTGGGAGAGGACTACTGTGCCACTCTCCTGGGGTACTATGTGTTCAGCGGAGAAGACTGCACCAGTGCCTTCAAAGGGAAGGGAAAAGTCGGGCCCTTGAAAAAGCTGGAGAAGAATCCCAGGTTTCACAGGGCATTCGGTGAATTTCACAGGGTATTTAGAAAAATAAAACTTTGTGTTAACGTCTGTGTAGACGGACCTTAATATGAGTCTATTATTTCGTAAAACTGTGATTATTTTGTAAATAAAGCACTAATTAGCATACTAGTATACCATAGACACATGTAATCATGTTATGAATAGTTCTATCATGATCTATGCCCTTCAAAACATGGGTCTAGACACCTTCATTTTTCAATTATCTGCAATATTGGCTGAGATATGTCAAAAATCGTTTTTTTGATAATGGCAGCAGTAATTTGCATACAAAATGGTATGTGGGACATTTTTTCAGCTTGGGGCCATAGCTAGTCATTTTCTACACATTTTTTCCAATCTAGAAACACTGATTAGAAGTATATCTCCGGGGGGGTGCAGGGGGACCTAGTCTTTTTTTGATAATGGCAGCAGTAATTTGCATAAAAATGGTATGTGGGACATTGTTTCAGCTTGGGGCCATAGCTAGTCATTTTCTACACATTTTGTCCAATCTAGAAACACTGATTAGAAGTATATCTCCGGGGGGTGCAGGGGGACCTAGTCTTCCTACTAGACTAGGTGACGTGTGTCATTACTCCACCAACATCTGGAGAGCCAGCGTGGAGCTGTAAGTGGATGGCTGTGCTTTTCCTCCACAACAGCTGTGCACGATTCTGCTGGAGGCTCCTGGTATGGACCATGGATAACTTGAACACCATGCTCCTAACATCGTTGTGGATGCATCTGGCATTCTGTTCCACATCTTGCTGGTCAACCAACATCACATCAACACTTGCTCCATGCTCATGATGAGTGAGGAGGCAAGTCAAATACAACTGGACGAAGGACTTGTTCAAATCTACTATGGCTCACAGCAAGAGTGGCAAGGATGCTACATGCAGCGCAGGGTCAGTTTATGACTCCGCCCAGCTATCACAACAGCGGAAAATCCTATGCGAAATAGTGTAGGTGCTATGAAGACACCAGAAGAAAATGTTTCATACTTGAATGTCAAACAAATGATCAGCCTCTTCTTTTCTTTTCAAAACACAAATCTAAATATTTGTTTTGAAGCAAAATGTACTGCCAAATGTTGCAGATGCTTTATTATTTTAAAATGGTGAATTGAAATTGTTGTGTTTTGGTAAAGGTGAAGTGTTGTATGCTTTATGCAAATGAAATGAACTGCATTATCATTATGGAAAGAGTCAATGAACAAAGAAATGTTTTGTGATCAGATTCTTCCAGGATGACGGTGTATGCTTATGTATGAAAAAATTGGATGACCAAATTTGTGATTAGAATATTTAATAGGTAGTTGTTTAAATTAATGGTTAATTTAACAAAAAGAAAAACCGAGGAATTGTGGGAGATTTCTATGATTATTAGGGTCAGTGAGTTATGCAAGTGGTTAAATTGTACGTCAATGTAAACTTTGTTCTTAAAGCATGTAAGAATATGGAGAAACGAGTTTTGACCCATTGTTAAAGATAGAATGTGTTATACTGTGCAGTTTGAGCAAAGGCCTTGGAACCGAAGTGATAAGGGAACATCTGTGAATAGTTTTCTTATCCATAAATGGAGAACTCCAGGCCGAGTGTTTACTTAAGCCAAGGGTGGATGCATTAATCAGGGAGTGGGATTGTGTAGGTCAGAGAAGGTTGACATTAGCGGGGATAAGAGCATGTTCTCTTCTCCTTTGCCTCCGATAAGTGACCTATGGTATGGTTTTAGTGGCTGATATACAAGAACCAGATGGGCTTTTGGTGCCAGGAAGACGGGGCCGCTGAGTTCTGTGTTGATCTTTAAATTACAATCTCACCACATCAAAGTTTCGAAGGTCTACTTAAGCACCATGCTCCGAGAGCAAACGGATCATCAGAAGAAGCAGGACGAGAGGGGAGAAGATTTCTTCAACCAAGCGATGCGTCATATCTTGGTTATATTTTGTGTAACAAGTTTCCCTCTAACTTCGGAATAAACCTTGGCTCAGATAGACGAGTCAGAGCAGTTTTGGATCTGAGTCTCGTCTTGACCATTCCTTCAGGGTTCAGTAAAAGTTCCCTGACAACCTCAATACCATTTAGACCCCTTATACCCTTCAAACCGATTAGACAGCTTGGACCCTTGACCATTTAACCTTTACACCACTTGGATCTTTTTGTCACAAATAAATTACAAATAAATAATATCACCAATATTACAAATAAATTTGTACAAAATAAATGTTTGTATGATGATTGGTGTAAACCATGACAACACAGAAACTCAAGGTCAGTCAGGTCATTCATTATCCTCAGTTTAAACAAGCCCGTGCCTCTGCGGCGACGTGTGGTAAGGCGTGCATAGTGAGCCGATCCACGTTAGTACATAATAAGAATATGACACAGACAGAGCTGGGGGAGCTAGGCCGGAGAGGAGTCTGTAGAAGGCAGAAAGACCACCTACCGGCCTGCGGTGAGAGAGAGAAAGGCCCTCATAGTCAGCTACATCATGGAGATTCCAATAATTCTGAATACTTTGGTTTCTACAGCGTGAGGCAGGAGCACCATCCCAGAGGGGAGAGCAGTATTCCATCAAGCTGGGAATGAAAGCTTTGTATGTCGTGTGGAGCTCAGGTGTGCCAAGACAGGACTTCGCATGACGGAGGATGCCCAGTCGGCGACTGGCTTTTGAGGCCCCCAGCTTGGAAATGTGGTCTACCCAGGAAAGATCATGGCAGATAGTGAGACCCAAAAGCTTGAGTGACAGAACTTCTTGGAGAGGATTGTTGAGAAAGTCGGTGGGAGGTTTTTCCAGACAGTCTTTTCGGAGATAAATAGTGAGAGGGTGAGATTTGTCAGGATTGAAAGACATCTTCCACTTGTTTTACCAGTCTGTGCTTTTATCCAGGAATGCAGAGTGAAGAGGCTGCTGTCTGCCGATGTGAGGGTTGAGATGTGGAGCGGCAGAGAGTGGAGTCATCAGCGTAGAGATAGAGAGGATTTTCCAGAGAGTCGGAGAGATCATTAATGAAGACCAGAAAAAGCACAGGGCACAGAGCACTGCCTTGAGGAACTGCAGCCTGGACAGGAAGGGGAGACGAGAGAATTCCATACAGGGGCACATGTTGACTGTGACCAGAGAGGAAGTCAAGCCATGTGTGGAGATTTCCATAGACACCATAAGAGAGTTTGATGGGCAGAGCTGGGTGCCAGACCATATTGAAGGCACATGATATGTCAAGGGAGACAGCTCTGATTTCCTGTTTGGCATTGAGGACCTCCATCCATTGTTGAGACAGCAGAAGCAGCATGTCCAGAGCAGGGTGGCCTGGTCTGAATCCAAATTGATGATCAGAGATCAAGCCATTGGAGAAAAGGAAGGATTTTAATATGAGAAGTGATGATGGATTCCATGACCTTGCTGATGATTGGGAGCAGGCTGATTGGTCTGTCGTTGCAAGGATCTGTTTTTGCACCTTTTTGTGTAAAGCGGTAATGTTGGCTGATTTGTGGCTGGTCCAATTGCAGAATCAGAGTCGAGGTTTGACAGAAACTTCTCCACCTTGTTGGGAGAGAAGGACACAGAGTCCAGAAGCAGCTGGGTTCGACTGGGTAAGGTGGGTACAGAGAGCGATGGGTTTAGGACACAATATTTTCAGGCAAATGTAGAGTTAAGGCATTCAGCTTTTCACAGGCAGTGGCAGCTGTGTAGCCGTTTGAGGTAAGGGAGGGGATGGAGGGGGAACAAACAACAGAAGCAGATGTGCCCAGATGCCACCAGGATTTGGAAGAGGGAGACAGGTTTGAGAATTCAGTCTTGAGAGTGGAGATATATTGTTTCCTGGCTCTCCTGAGGATAGACACACACTTGTTCCGAGTTTTGTGAAAGCAACTGAGATTTCCTTCAGTTGGATTTGCTTTCCATGAGGCAAAGGCAAGTTGTTTTTAGGGCAGCTGCCTCACCACAAGATTCCGTGCACCATGGACGGGAGGAAGGGTATGACAACTGAAGACGAGATGGGATAAATCGGTGCATGAGAGAGAGCAATTTTCTTTGGAAGAATTCCCAGGATGAGTTGATGTCAAAGACCGTGGAGATGGGAGACCAGTCCAGATGGTTGATGGCTGCTTGAAGACCTTGCCAGTCGGCCTGAGTGAAATGCCAGACTCGTCGTTGTTGAGGAGGCTCTCTGAGAATGGCCAAAGAGTTATCCACTTTAACAAGCAAATGATCTGATGAATTGATTGGAGCAGAAGAAGAGCAGCAGACATATGCAGGGATGTTCGTCATAACCAAGTCTAGAAGAGAAGATACTCCATTGACTGAGATCCGAGTTGGGAAATTGACAGATTTTGTCAGTCCCAGTGAGTCACAGAAGTACTTTGCTGAGTTACCATGGCTGGAGCAAGAGGCACCCGCACCCAGCCAGCTGGTATGATGACAGTTGTCACCACATATGAGGAAGGGAGAGTTGGGATGAATGGATAGAAGTTGGTTCATGTTGTTCGACAGCGAGATGTAAATGGCATCCCCACTGTTTGGTGGACGGTACAGAACACATGAACAAAAGGTGGAAGTGGAGAGAAAGCCGTAGTCAGAGGTACTCCTGGGGGTGTGGTGGAGAGAGGGCAGTGAAAGGAGAGTGAGGAAGAGAGATTTTGATTAAGATAGCAACCCCACTTCCAGGACGAGGCTCAGGTCTATCATACCGGAGGAGAGAATAACCAGGGAGAGATATTAAGGAACCAGAGACATCTTGAAGGAGGAAAGTTTCTGTTGAGCAGATCAAGTCGGGTTTGTCAGAAGCAACCTGTATGGAGAGATCAATCAGGTTTGAGCGAAGGCCTCGGATGTTGGAGGTCCATACCGTTGAGGAAGAGGGAGGGGGAGCATCGGATGCAGGACAGGGCAGGAGAGGGGGGTGTAGGGAGAGCTGTTGACAGTGTGTCAGAGATTGCAGAATAGCTGGGAGAAGGATGAGGAGGACAAAAGGTTTGATGGTGATGGGGTGAGGCACAATGGGGAGTTGTTTCGGGGGGAGGGGGGAAGCAGAGCGAAGTAGGGGGTTGGAGGAGGTGGAGGTATCAGTTGGAAGGGAGAGGAAGCAGGGAGGAGGCAGCTTTGTGAAGGAGTTTGAGGAAACCTGGAGGAGGAGGAGTGAGAGGGGAGTATTGGAGAAAAATGGTGAGGGGATATTTGAAGGGAAGGGGTTTGGGGGGAGATTTGAAGGGGAGGGTGAGGGGGCAGATTAAAAGGGGAGGGGTGAGGGGGGGATTTGAAGGGGAATGGTAGGGGGAAGGTAGTGATGGAATGGGGGTAGGAAGGAGTAGAGGGAGGAGACCTGGATAGGGACGCGGATGTGGGATAGAGTTTGTACGATAGGGGAAAGTTGAAGGAGGGGAGGGAACAGACAGGGGAGGATTTGACAATGAAGATGATGTACAAAAGGAACGATTAATTAAATACAAACATCCATTGCAAGCTGGGGTTCTTGAAATTTTCAAGTCAGATATATGTTTGAAAACGTTAGAGGAGGGGTGTTTGGAGAATGGTGAGTTTAGGCTGAAGGCCAGTTCAGAGAATGTAGAAAGGAAGAGCTGTATGTGTTGCTATGGTTGAAGGATTAATTTGAAAACACAATTTTGAAGAGGAAAAAGAAGAGCGAATTACAATAGAATAGAGAATTCAATACGGGGAAAAAAAAGAAATTGAACCATTTTAATTGGCACCGTCAAGACCATCAGCGTAAGACGGGAAGGTGTATATAAGCATTTGGTAGGTATGTAGGGAGCAATTACTTTTTAATTTAAAAAAAGAACATTATTACTAAGGGTAAAGGAGAAGAGGAGAGACGATGCAAGCAAAAGCTTGAAGAAAATAATTTTGAGCTGGTTGGTGAATACCTTCATGATCAAAGTGGGAATGCAGAGTGGAAAAAGGCAAAAATTGAGGAGAGGCAGGAAGAGGAAGAAGAAGTGGGGCAAGTAAGGTGGTCGGGGGAGGTGAAAGGTTTGGAGGTGATAAGGAATTCCTTTTTTTTTTAACACTAAACAGGGGTTATAATTGGGAGGATTTGAAGGCGAAATACGTGGACTGGGGAGAACACAAAAAGGCTGCAGGTAGTAGGAAGAAAAGACAATAAAAAGGACAATTGTGGACTCTATCTCGGAAAATGTAGGCTTCAAAAACCTGGCATGAAAAATCCGATGAATACTTAAAAATTGGTACAAGTTTTAAAACAAAAACCGAACTAGAAGCATCCAGTAAACACAGAGACAGCAAAATAAACAGCAAGAACTTGACAAAACTACCGGATGTACTTATCTTTGAGGAATTCCAAAAACGGCCAACCAAGCTCAAGGAACCGGAAGCGGAAGTCGAAGTTCAGCCCAAATGATCAACAACAACAACAATACATCATATCATCAAAATTATCAGTCACACCTTTTGTGGTTGATGATCAGAAACGACCCCGATGTGATCAATTTGCTCTAATGCTTGGTCTGGCCGTTCATTGGGATCATCTATAACACATGAATGAATGTTCCTGTTAAATATCTGGGAATGTTTATGAGAACATCAAGCTTGACATTGCAAAGGCAGCTTCAAGGCAAGCACATGCATTGAATTTGGAAATATGTAATGAAGTCTGTCTATAGGCAGGTTTCTCATCTCCTGTTTAGCATAATGTAATTTATGCTCGTATATTCAAAATATGCAAAAATGGGGTCAACCAAAATCTTCTGTGACTTTTTCTGACTTGTTTACAAAATTTCTTTTTAATTGCAGCAATAATGAAAACCAAAGTTATGAGAAGTGTCACGAGATGGGACTTAGCACAGTCCCAGAGGTCCCAATGACTAGCCAAAGGGATTGTTCCGCAGCTCCAATGGTGCAAATGGCATTCTCACTGTTATTCACCCACAAGGATTGTCGAGCCATTAATCCAGGCAAATGCAATAAATTTTGTCACGTCTGAAGCTCCCGTTAAAACAAGAACCTCAGCGCCGAGTTAGACTCGGTAAATGGCCGAACGGTCTTTTATTATTTATTTTCCTGCGTTCATTTAATAAATTCTAACACTTTACTGTTCACCAAGGAACTTCAATTGGGCCGAATTAATGGTGGAAAACGGACACGGAAACAGATAGCTGAAAAACGTTTCTTACCTTTTAAAGGGTTTATTTATAAGTAAAGCAGGAAAGTGGGAACAAGATGCTATAAACAAAAACGGAACGAACCAGGCAAGTCAAATGAACACAAATAGGTAAATGGGGATATTCAAACTTATGTGTACAACGATTGGAAATGATACATTTCCTAACCCACTGGGCCCCACAGATCACACACATGCAACAAAACAATTATAGGTGAGACTTCCCTTTATCTGGTGCGTCGGGTGAACACAGGCTGAAAACAGATCACTTCTGGGACCAGGTGTGGGACGATTCCAAAGCCAAGACGAGCACAATGAAAATGGTGCTCTGAAAACGGCAAGAGATGTGGACTCTCACATGGATATTGATGAGATTAACCAATTGGACCAGTGGAGAAACAGGAGAAGTTAGAAGGAAAATTGTCCATTACGAGGTCCAGAAGTGAGGATTTGCTCATGGAAGTAATCCGGGTTCAAAATTTCGCACACGAGGTCAGGCCGATGGAGTCGTAGAACTCTTTTGCTGCAGTGCTCTGGTTGGTTGAAGAGGTACGAACTCCCAGCCAATTGGCGTGGTGACAGTTTGAATCCCCACATATGAGGAAAAGACAGTCTGGGTGGGTGGTTTTAATTTGGTCATTGGTGGCATGGAGAGATGTAAATAGAGTCATCATTATTAGGATTACTGAAAAGCATGCAGACAAACAAGGGGTGGTTACAGAGGGGGAAGCACAAGTAGTCATTTCTGGGGGGTTGAGAAGGGGTGAGAGAAGTACACAGACAGTAAGAAACAGTGTTCTTGATGTAAAATGCAACTCCAACGAGGAGAGGGTTCTATCCTGTCGAAAAGGAGACAATAGTTGGGGAGAGACAGAGTTATCAGGGAGATCCTGTAGAAAGGATTCCATTAAGCGGATAATGTCAGGTTTAGGAACAGTTGTTGTTGTTGGTAGAATCATTTTCTGGAAGCACGGCTGTGCTGCTGATGCAGTGCCCGTTACCAGTAAGCTGGCACTTGTTTTGCCGACATTTGAAGGATGACAGGCTGAGTCAACCCACCTGGTGTTATTTCAATGATACGACAGGGGTTAAGTTACGACAACCTTAATCGTTATAGTTGGAAACTCCATTTTTCAAGATGGCCACCAATCATAGCCGAGCATGACATTTTCTGCCATATAACTTGACACAGGTGACCAATTTGAACAATCTTGGTGGTTTTATCTTGTTGTTTTTTTTTACCATGCGAAAGCCGATTCTGAATATTTTCGACCTCTGAGATGCTTTATTTGATCATTTCTAGAGACATGGAATTAAACCCTGACAATGATTGTTTCCATCAGTCCAGGCATGTACATCTGCACAGTGCTGTACAGGTGAGGCCAGAGCGACAACATTTGCGCCTTGCATGACATTCCGTTTTACATCCACATTGTCAGTTCTTGGCAATTTTTCACAATAGATGGAAGAGTATTCCAGCAGATCTACCAAACTATAACTTGTTGTATCCATCCCCAATCCGCAAGACTGAATTTCTGGCTGGCACACTGTTGACTGATTCCACATGCATCCAGCTTGTCAGGCAGTGCACTTGGAATGTTGCAGGAGGAAAGCTCGAGCAGGTGGGATGGATTCATATGACCTCTACTTACAAGCAAAGTGTTCCAACGGTGCATCATTCACATTTGTAGCAGTGCTGGACCTATCATACATTGTGACTACAAACTTCTCAAGGATCTCAAGGTCATCATCTCCAACTGTTGGTGGACACTTACTAAATTGTTTGAAGACATTCTGATACCTCTTTGCACACATTGCATGTTTGCTATGCAGACTTCTTTTGTTTACCATGAAATGCAGACACGATATCACAACCACTGAGGGCATGGAAGAAGAGGATTCCACTTGTCTTCTTGGGGCCAATTGTAACAACTATGTCATGCATTGGAATCCATCTCAGATGAGTTTCTTGACCAAAGGCAATCCACAATTTCTACAAGTCCAATTCTTGCAAGGATGGCAGAGTAGATATCCCTATGACTACAACATCTGTGTCATTTTCCTTGATCATGAGGACTTTGTTGCCTTCCATCACTACATTCCTGGCATGTACAAAATACGTGTATCCACTTCTTCATGGGTACATAGAGCCACATCGTCTAAGCTGATCATTTGGTTGCTGAGTGCAAGTTCTTCCGAAGGCACGATGATCATATTTGGTGTGTGCATTTCAGCAATTCTGTCTGCAAGGAAATGGCAGAGTTCTGTCTTGTTGGCATCACACAGGAAGCCCTGCCAGTTGTTTGGTGTCTCGTTAGTTTGTGCTACCCTTATTAGGATTCAGGTGAGTGCAAATGGAGGGTAGAGGGTGGAGGGTGTAATGGCAGACAGAAAGATTTCAAGGAGATTGAAAGGGAAGGTTCTGGTAACGTGTGTAATTCCGGCCTACCTTTACGATCTGGAGACAGTGGCACTGACAGAGAGACAACAAAAGAGTCTGCAGGTTTGCGAGAACAACTGGGTCAGGAGGATTGTGGGAGTGAAGAGGGTGGATAGAAGGAGAATATATTTACTGAGAAAAGAGATTGGTGTGCAGATGAGCTTGATGGGGAGATTGGTGAAATGCCAGCTGAGATGGGCTGGATATTTGGTGTGGATGGGGGAAGAAATAATGGCAAAGAGTGGATAAGTTGAGGGAACAAGGTAGGAGGAAGAGAGGTAGGCCATCGTTGAGATTGGAGGATTGTGTGAAGAGGGACATCTCTAAGAGGGGGTGGTTGGAGGGTGGAGAGAGTTGGTTGAGGACAGAGGGGAGTGGAGGAGTATCGTGGTCAAGGCAGGGTGGAAGCTTGGTACCATCAAACCTCACACCTTATAAAGGGAAGAGGAGGAGAACATCAAATTTGAGAACAAGAAAACGAAGGTCATCAGAGGGCGCGGCGATGTGATTGCCATGGAGGCGATTTTTCGCGAAAGGGTTCGCACGGAGCCGCCGATTCCGTTGTTTGCATCAGCCGGCGTCGCCGTCTCGGTTTGAACAGTGTTTTGCGAGTCTGTGTTCGTGCACGTCTTGTGTGGGGGTCTCGGTTCCGGATGGAGCGAGCTCTTGGTCTGTGGCCTGTCAGACGCAGCGACTGCGAGTTGGCTCGTTTTGGTGGAGTACACAGGAGGTTGCACGGTGTTGGTGGTGGGTTATTGCAACATTGATGTCAATCATGGAGCAGTAGATGAACGATCGATAGGTTTGGATTGGGATTCGATTGGTGCTTTGAAGCATTGGGGATAGAGGGGTACGTTGGTGGGAATGGGGGTGAGTTGGTGGTGTATGGGATGGGTCGTTGTGTTTGTGTGGCGCAGGCATGGTGGGCCAAATTGCCTTGTGTGTTGGACTTCCTTGTGTGTTGGACTTCCTCGTGTGTTGGACTTCCTCGTGTGTTGGACTTCCTCGTGTGTTGGACTTCCTCGTGTGTTGGACTTCCTCGTGTGTTGGACTTCCTCGTGTGTTGGACTTCCTCGTGTGTTGGACTTCCTCGTGTGTTGGACTTCCTCATGTGTTGGACTTCCTCGTGTGTTGGACTTCCTCGTGTGTTGACCTTCCTCGTGTGTTGGCCTTTGTGTGTTGGCCTTCCTCGTGTGTTGGCCTTCCTCGTGTGTTGGCCTTCCTCGTGTGTTGGCCTTCCTCGTGTGTTGGCCTTCCTCGTGTGTTGGCCTTCCTCGTGTGTTGGCCTTCCTCGTGTGTTGGCCTTCCTCGTGTGTTGGCCTTCGTGTGTTGACCTTCATTGTGTGTGTTGACCTTCGTTGTGTGTGTTGACCTTCGTTGTGTGTTGGCCTTCATGGTGTGTTGGCCTTCGTGGTGTGTTGGCCTTCGTGGTGTGTTGGCCTTCGTGGTGTGTTGGCCTTCGTGGTGTGTTGGCCTTCGTGGTGTGTTGGCCTTCGTGGTGTGTTGGCCTTCGTGGTGTGTTGGCCTTCGTGGTGTGTTGACCTTCCTCATGTGTTGACCTTCGTTGTGTGTTGACCTTTGTTGTGTGTTGGCCGTCCTTGTGTGTTGGCCGTCCTTGTGTGTTGGCCGTCCTTGTGTGTTGGCCGTCCTTGTGTGTTGGCCGTCCTTGTGTTTTGACCTTCCTTGTGTGTTAACCTTCGTTGTGTGTTAACCTTCGTTGTGTGTTGACCTTCGTTGTGTGTTGACCTTCTTTGTGTGTTGACCTTCCTTGTGTGTTGACCGTCCTTGTGTGTTGACCTTCCTTGTGTGTTGACCTTCCTTGTGTGTTGACCTTCGTTGTGTGTTGACCTTCGTTGTGTGTTGACCTTCCTTGTGTGTTGGCCTTCCTTGTGTGTTGGCCTTCCTTGTGTGTTGGCCTTCCTTGTGTGTTATCCTTACTTGTGTGTTGACCTTCCCTGTGTGTTGGCCTTCCTTGTGTGTTGGCCTTCCTTGTGTGTTGGCCTTCCTTGTGTGTTAGCCTTCGTTGTGTGTTGAACTTGTTTATTGACCTTCCTTGTGTGTTAACCTTCCTTGTGTGTTAACCTTCCTTGTGTGCGTGCCGGACTGCTGGTTGAATATTGTTTCCTTGATGTTCGCTTTGATCGCCGTTGTTTTGGAGTTGAGATTTTGAGGTTTTTCTTGTGATTTCTGCTCTGGGTCAATTAACCTTGGTGGTGGTGGTGGTGATCGTGGTACATTTCCAAAGTAATCTACAGATGTATATTGTTGCGGATATGAGGATTGTGTTTTTTTTATTGTGTTGTATTGGAAAGTAAATTGTTGTGAAATATTGCCTGATTCTGGACCCTCCTGCCTCCAGTGTTGTGTAAAGGTCAAAGGGCGTCCCATAATTAGTCCATAAAGCATACACGTCAGCCAATCATAGATTTCCCCCTGGTTGATAGTTATATCTTTATTATGTGTATTAGGGTAAGGCCTTGTCTCCCATTAAGATGACACTCCATTGCACCAAGTGAAATAGAGTAGATTCCTTTCACTTTCCCCTTTCATCATTGCCAAGCCTCGATTGCCAATTACATCCCCTCCAAAACCACCATTGAACATGTGCTCGGGTCGGGGAAGACGGGCGTGCCCGCCCGTTGTCATCAAGGGCGGAGCCAGAGGGTCGCGCGACCAACCAGGGCCGAGGTGAGCACACCGATGGGCGTGTCCTGAAGGCCGGCGGCTTGATCGCCGGAGGCGCTATAAAAAGCACGCGCGCAAGGTCCTGAGAGAGAAGGGAGATCATCCAGCAGCGATTCTTGTCCAAGGGAGATCATCCAGCAGCGATTCTTGTCCAAAAGAGATCATCCAGCAGCGATTCTTGTCCAAAGGAGATCATCCAGAAGATCGTCCAGGGAAGCACAAAGCCTGCTATTCGTCGCCTTGCTCGCCAAAGTTGGACCAAGCAAGAGAGTTGGGCAAGAAGCAAGCACGTTGTTCAGTTGTGTGGTTGGACCAGACGAGTCCTGGCAAAGCACGCGACGTCCCCAGAGCAGCCGCAGCCACAGCAGCAACGACAGCAGCGTGGGGCCTTGACGGCAGTTCCGGAGCAGGGCCGCGAAGGAGCGGCGGCAGTCAAACGCGCCGATCGTGCTGCAGTACCTTGGACCTTCCTCTCCCTCCAGCCATCCATCTCCCGCCAGTCCTATCATCATTCCCCGCGTGAGTCTGTCTTTGTTTGTTCTGTCCCTGGGTATTTATTTAAGCTTGTATAAGGAATTTGCACTGTGTCTCTAATATCTTCTGTATATTATTTTCTTATCTTTCCTTCTCCTTGGTTTTTTTGAGCCTGTAAATAGTAAATAAATTAGATTCGTATTTCCAACCTTTTTGTCTTCTTCTTCTTCACATCCATGTCGCCTTAGTCTTTTCCCTATTGAATATCTGTGGCGCGATCCGGCCAACGTTCAGGAATCGGGTTAGTCGGGGTAACTGTTAGGGCCGCGGGGCCTCCGCTCAGCAAAACCAACATCTTATCCGCGGTCCATAACAATATCTTTATCTATGGATTATACGGTCCATAGATATTGCCAGGATCAAGACTCTCTGTTCACCTTCACTCTTTCATGCCTCTTTTCTCCCGCCTGTGGAACAAACTCCCTCACTCCCTTCAATCCAACTCCTCCCTCCAGGTCTTTAAAACAGCTGTTCACCACCATCTCTTATCTTCCCCCATCCGGGGCCTTCATCTTTTCTACCCCTGTTAATTCACCCCCAGATCCACTTGTGTGTTAACCTTCCTTGTGTGTTAACCTTCCTTGTGTGTTAACCTTCGTTGTGTGTTTACCTTCGTTGTGTGTTAACCTTCCTTGTGTGTTAACCTTCGTCGTGTGTTAACCTTCGTCATGTGTTAACCTTCCTTGTGTGTTAACCTTCCTTGTGTGCATGCCGGACTGCTGGTTGAATGTTGTTTCCTTGATGTTCGCTTTGATCACCATTGTTTTAGAGATGAGATTTTGAGATTTTTCTTGTGACTTCTGCTCTGGGTCATTAACCTTGGTGGTGGTGGTGGTGATAGTGGTACATTTCCAAAATAATCTTTGGATATATATCTATATCTATAGAAGATATACAATCCATAGATGTTGCCGGGATCAAGACTCTCTATTCACCTTCGCTCTTTCGTCCCTCTTTTCTCTCGCCTCTGGAGCAGACTCCCTCACTCCCTTCAATCCCACTCCTCCATCTGGGTCTTTAAAACAGCTGTTCACTGCCATCTCTTATCTTCCCCCATCCAGGGCCTTGATCTTTTCTACCCCTCTTAATTCACCCCCAGATCCACTTTTTGGGGATTCCGACTCCTTTCCTGGGGGTTCTAGCAGTGTCCATGTGTTTTTTTTTTTTTACCTGTCCCACCCCTCCCCCCACTTCCCAGGTCTCCTGCGCCCCCCCCCCCCCCCCACCAAGCCCTCTCCCTCCCACAGATCTCCCGATGTCCCTGCTCTCCATCTTGTCTCCCGCTCCCTTTAGCATATGTTTTATGTGTCAGTTTGTCTTTTTGTGATTGATGTTAGCTCTTACACGAGCCTCGATCTTGTATACAAAAAGAAAAAGAAAAAAAAAAGAGTGAGGTTGTGATGGAAGGGTGAGGAGAGGAAAGAGTTAGTGTGTCGGAAGCAGACGTGCCGACCATATTGCCAACAAAGAACGAAATGGACCATCAAAATGGGGTAAGAGGACTTTTTTCTAGAGCAAGGGGGGTAATTGGGATGGTGAAACATGGGAGGAAACAATGATGATCTGCTTTGGTGTGAAAGTCAGGGGTTAAATGGGTATGCCTCACTAACAGTCAAGCACATGTCCAAAATTAAAATGAGCATGAAAAAGACACAGTGAGGAGCACATGACAAGAACAACCAAGACAAACACAATGAACCACAATTCAAGGAAACTGAATCATATTTAGATGTGGAAGCAGGTCATCTAGAGAAAAGAAGAAAAGCTGCCACTGCTGGACCAGTAATTATGTTCGAAATTACAATATATTGTCGTGTGATTCCCCTCGGTGAAGACCGGGAAATCACGGATAGCAATCGAGCGTTACTTCGAGGAGTTGTTCAATAGCAGATTTTATATCTACGCGTGGGAGGAAGAGAAGAAGAAACGACGCGCCAAGAAGGCCTCGACTCGCCCTTGTTCATTTAGCCCCAATGAAGGCCTCCCGCGCGAGGCGAACGAGCGTGCAGCCCCACTCCCTAGCCGTGCCCTTCCTCACGAATGCGGCACCGAAAATGCAGCTCTTCGTTCTTGGTGCTCTGCCTTTTTACGAACACCCCGTATGCAATCTCTCCTTGGTTCACAACCACAGGTCACGTCCCGCACACCGTCACTCACCAATGTCTGATACCAAGAGGAGAGAGTCAATGGCATGAGGGGCAAGCGAGAGAGAAGGCAAGAGAGCAGAGAGAGAGAGAGAGAGAGAGAGAGTCCAGGTCAAGCAGAAGGACCAAGCGCAAGAAGGAAAATGTCGGTCTCTCTCCACTTTTTATCCATCCCTCTTGACGTCATCCGCCTCTCTCCACCAATCCCTGACGGCCAAATCCACAGGCTCAGTTCTCCACCAATGGCCGCGTCACTTCTTTCTCATGCCATCGGTCGGTGGCCAATCAGTGCGTCGCTTCCTTCCACCAATCAGCGGGTCGCTTCTTGCTCCGCCCCAGGCCAATCACAAGTCCCTCCTTACTCTGGCCTTTCATTGGTCGACTCCTGCCCAATAGCGAGTCCTTCTGGTCGTGGCTTTCGGCCTGCCTATGCCATGTTTTATCGCCATGTTGGCGCAATGTGTGGGCACTTCCTGCCTGCACTTCTGGTGAGTTTTATTGTGGGCGGGAATTTAATTAGTGTGTGTGGTGCTTTTGGGCCTGCCTAGTGTCTAGTGCGTTGCCATATGGGACGAAGGAGACATCACAAGGTCTCACACACAGGGGAATTAACGTAATCCCTATGCTAGTTAACACAAGGCCATCCTCGTATGACCACAAATATACAAGCTTAATCCGACATCCGGGCTAAACAGATCCTCTACTTATGTACATCGAAATGGTTCTTCTTCACGACAGTCGGAGCATGATACCTACACAGATCTACCTGATCTATATATCACTCAACCCCAAAATTCATAACAATACCATGCTTCCAATGACAATCTTTTCCTTCATCCCAATGGCTATTTCTCCACCTCTGAGCTTTCCCTTCAGTGCCACTTGTACCCTTCAACGCTTGCCTTCTGACTATTTTTGTGAAACTATGTTTAACATACCAGTACGCCACTTCCTGCACACCACAGCTTCTATTTCTTACAACTTATTATTCAAACACTTCCCAATATAAAAAAAATTGTATTTCATCAATGCTTTCATTTCGGCATTGTATATTCGTTTTTCTATGTTGTTCCTCCGTCTCTATTTGTTTCTCTGTTATTATTCAAAAAATAACAAGAAAAAAAAAACACCTTATTTTCAAATTCTGCTGCTAATCTGACCCCTTCTCTAAATGAACAGCTCTCATCTTTTAATCCTACATTGAAGGAGATGACAATTAAAACGAGTTGTATTACCTTTCGTTGCAGATGGTCTGTAAGATACCAGGAAAGGCCCATCACCTTCCATCACAGGTTGTTTTGATGACTTCCAGTCAAACCTTTGCACAGTTTCCTCAGCACTGGAACAAAATACAGAAAAACACGATTATTTCCTCACTTTTTAATGAGAAAAATGATGGCAAATAAAGCAATAATGGAATTTATAGACGACATGACTATCTGTTCAACTCCTAAAATTGTCTGTTCCCTTAGTGCAATGGAAGATTGAATAAGAAAGCAAAATATGGCCAAAAGTTATTCAACGACAAAGTAAATATAAACCACTATAATCAAGAATACTTGAATTGTATTGAATACGATGATACACATTATACTTCCAGATTTTATTTTTAAGACCAAAGCTATCACACCCAAAAGGCAGCCCACCACCAGACCTACAGATTCATAGTGAGCAAGTGCAATCGGTGGACTAGTTCATGTATGTAAGCTCCGTAATCAATAAAGCCAGCACTGCCTCAAGTGACATCATTTGTCGTATCACCATAGCAGCAGTAGCTCTCCATCATCTGCCTGAACCACTTTTCCACAAGAAGCGCATCCAACGAACACCAGAAATCAAGACATACTATCCCCTGGTGCTATCTGTTCTGCACGGGTAAGAGACGTGGACAACCACTGCTGCACACCTGCACAGACTGGATGTATTCAACATGAGATATCTGGAGAAAGTCCATAGCCTTGTCGCTACTTCACCACCGTTGGTATGGAGACCTTCATCGGACGCCAGCACACCTACCACCTTACCAAGTGTATCACTGCAACCAAACCCAAGCTGGCTGGTGCAACCCTCGAGGCTTCCCAGAAAACAAGATGGTCTGAGACAATCAGACAGGAGCTGACTGAAGACTGCATCCAACATAAGCCCAACCTTGAACCTCAACTTGTCAGAGACAAGAAAAGATGGAGTAATATTATCCAGGAAGTGCCCATGCTGAGCTTACAAGCAAGGCCCATCAGGGAAGGAAGGAACTTTGAACTTCAAACGGGATAAGCCCAGACAAAAATAATAATGGGAAACCGATGAATAACAAGAAATACAAATTGGCAACATCTATAAGGACCTGGAAGATAGAACGGAAGACCAAACATTACATGGAGATAAAATTGAAAAAAATACTGGAGTTCAACGGCCCCACATTGCAGAAAACAAAAGGAATGGACTATGATGAGGGAGGCAGTGGACTGAAAAAGGCTGGTCAAATAAAATCAACATTCATCATCACCAACATCAAACAGAGATACCAATATGTAAAGGAGCCATGGCTGGCAAAGTGTAAAGAGGGGGCTGTACCCCAAGAGAGCTGCCATGTTGGACAGAGGATTGGTTACAAATGCAACAAAAATTAAGAGAAAGACCAATCAGAGATTGCAGACCCTCACCAGGATGTGTTTTCAGTGATTTTTAAGGCTTTTGTGTTGAAACAAATATGGCGGCCGAACCACGTGACCATGACCATCATTTTTTTTCTCTCCACCAATTTATCCCTGGATGATGGTCAAGAAATTTCATCTTGATCGGATAAAGTTTTGTGCTAGTCGAATTATGACGTCATAATGGAGGCACCTATGACATCATCATTAACACATTTTACAATGAGCCATGTCTCAATTTTTTCAATGCAACGCTTTCAGAGATATAGAAGTGCAAAGTTTTTCGGTTTTTCCAAGACGGCGTCCATACCACGTGACCTATGACCTCATAACTATCATTTAAAAATGCTACAGGTGGAGGTGCACCTATGGTGAAAATTTCCTGTCAATCAGACCAACGGTTGTAGAGAAAATCAAATTTACTCTGTGCAGACAAACAAACAAAGAAACAGACTCAAATGCAATATCCTCTCTTCTGGCGAGGATAATGACAGTCAACAGTGCATGTTATACTTCTTTCATTTGTAGCGCAAGGCTGCAGGGTAGCATCATTGGCTGAGGGCGTGGCTATGCCGCTGATGCAGTGCCCTTTGCTGGGTTTTTTGTTTTTGCATACTTAGTCTGGGCTCATATGAGAGCCAACACGTAGAACATACAATAAAGGGAGCGGGAGCCGAGAGAGGGAAGCACAAAAACAGTGGATAATAGGGAGTGGTTAGGACAGAAATTTGGCTACGGTGCCGACAATAGCTCATCTTCTCTCCGCGAAGAACACCTAAGGATCGGTGATGTCCAGTGGATACTGGCAGACGGGATGCCTGTCTAATGTCTTCGCGAGGGACGGGCACAAACATTGATGAATCAACATGCATGTACAGGGCATTCAGAAAGTATTCAGACCCCTTCACTTTTTTCACATTTTGTTATGTTGCAGCCTTGTGCTGAAATCGTTCAAATTCATTTTTTCCCTCATCAATCTACACTCAATACCCCATAATGACAAAGAGAAAACAGGATTTTAGAAAGTTTTGCAAATTTATTAAAAAGAAAAAACTGAAATATCACATTGACATAAGTATTCATACCCTTTGCGATGACACTTGAAATTTAGCTCAGGTGCCTCCCATTTCTCTTGATCATCTTTGAGATGTTTCTACACCTTGATTGGAGTCCACCTGTGGTACATTCAATTGATTGGACATGATTTGTAAAGGCACACACCTGTCTATATAAGGTCTCACAGCTGATAATGCATATCAGGGCAAAAACTAAGCCATGAGGTCGAAGGAACTGCCTGCAGAGCTCAGAGACAGGATTGTGTCGAGGCACAGATCTGGGGAAGCAGACAAAAAAAAATTCTGCTGCATTGAAGGTTCCCAAGAGCACAGTGACCTCCATAATTCTTAAATGGAAGAAGTTTGGAACAACCAGGACTCTTCCTAGAGCTGGCCGCCCGGCCAAACTGAGCAATCGGGGGAGAAGGGCCTTGGTAAGAGAGGTGAACAAGAACCCGATGGTCACTCTGGCTGAGCTCCAGAGATCCTGTGTGGAGATGGGAGAAACTTCCAAAAGGACAACCATCACTGCAACACTCCACCGATCTGGGCTTTATGGCAGAGTGGCCAGACGGAAGCCTCTCCTCGGTGAAATACACATGAAAGCCCGCTTGGAGTTTGCAAAAAAGCACCTAAAGGACTCTCAGACTGTGAGAAACAAGATTCTGTGGTCTGATGAAACCAAGATTGAACTGTTTGGCCTCAATTCTAAGCGTCATGTTTGGAGGAAGCCAGGCACCACTCATCACCTGCCCAATACCATCCCAACGGTGAAGCATGGTGGTTGCAGCATCATGTTGTGGGGGTGTTTTTCAGCAGCAGGGATTGGGGGACTGGTCAGGGTTGAGGGAACAATGAACGCAACAAAGTACAGAGATATCCTCAATGAAAACCTGAAACAGAGCGCTCAGGACCTCAGACTGGGCCGAAGGTTCACCTTCCAACAGGACAATGACCACATTAATGACCAATGTTGGACAATGACCAACTAATCACACAGCCAAGACAACGCAGGAGAGGCTCAGCGACAACTCTGTGAAGGTCCTTGAGTGGCCCAGCCAGAGCCCTGACCTGAACCCAATCAAACATCTCGAGAGAGACCTGAAAATGGCTCCTCATCCAACCTGACAGAGCTTGAGAGGATCTGCAGAGAAGAATGGCAGAAAATCTCCAAATCCAGGTGTGCAAAGCTTGTCGCGTCATACCCAAGAAGACTCGACGCTGTAATCGCTGCCAAAGGTGCTTCAACTAAGTACTGAGTTAAGGGTCTGAATACTTATTTAAATGTGATATTTCAGTTTTTTCTTTTTAATAAATTTGCAAAACTTTATAAAATCCTGTTTTCTCTTTGTCATTATGGGGTATTGAGTGTAGATTGATGAGGGAAAAAATGAATTTAAACGATTTCAGCATAAGGCTGCAACATAACAAAATGTGAAAAAAGGGAAGGGGTCTGAATACTTTCTGAATGCACTGCAAGACACCAGGATGACAACTTATAGTTGGGACGGGATTCAAACCAAGGCTAGACAGCTTAGAGGCGAGTTTGCATACCTCTAGAACTGGGGTGGGGAACCTCCGGCCTCCGGGCCGTATACGGCCCGCGAGACCGTTTGATCCGGCCCGCGAGGCAATTCATCTGTCTATAATTCCAGTAATCTCTCCTTTTCAAGGTTTTAAATTAATCTGACAAAGGGTAACCAAGTTATGGCCAAAAACGATTCAACCAATCAGAGAGGAGCGAGCTTTCACGTGTTGTAACAGTCAACGAATGCCGAACGTGGCGAGCAGACGCTGCCTCGGACGGCACATTTGAGAATTATTCATTTATTTGACGTTGGCAAAATATGTTGGCGCTAACAGAATAATTGCCATCAAATTAAAACTAATTTGCGATTAATCGTAACTGCTATATGCGACCTCCCGGACAGTCAAGTGAGTTCCGGACAGTTGTAACTGCGATATGCGACCTTCCGGACAGTCAAGTGATCGCGTGATCTCATGTCATCATTTCATTCAGTATATGCAAACATGGCGACTAACAAGAAATGAAAGGTAGATGCGGAATGTCGCGCTTTCCAAGAGAAATGGGCAAACGATTATTTCTTTGTGGAAGTAAAAGGCAAGCCAGTATGCCTAGTTTGTCGGGAAGCGCTCTCGGTGATGAAAAAGGCCATACTCGAGCGTCATTACGGCTCGCAACATGCTAAACTGGACGAGTTGAAAGGACAAATGCGCTTGGATAAAGTTAACGTTCTTCGGCAGAGTTTTGGTGCTCAACAAGCAGTCTTCATAAGACCACAATCTGACCGAGACAACACTATGCATGCTAGTTTTGTGGTGAGTGAGCTAATCGCTAAGAAGCTGATGCCGCATTCAGAAGGAGAATTTGTGAAGGAGTGCCTTGTTGCCGCTGCGGAGCTGCTCGCACCGGACAAAGTAAAATTGTTCCAAAGTGTCAGTTTGTCTCGAAGAAGTGTCTCAGATCGGATTACTGACATGCACAAGATATTGAGAAAACACTGAAGGACACCGCAAGAGATTTCCAGTTTTTCTCTCTGGCCTGCGATGAGACAACGGACATAACAAACACCGCCCAACTAGCCATTTTTGTGCGGGGGATTACAGCTGAGTTTGATACGAGGGAGGAGTTGCTGTCTTTGCAAGCCATGCATGGCACCACCAAAGGTGAGGATTTGTTTGAGCAAGTTGTTTTGGCTATGAACAAATTCGAACTGCAGTTTGACAAGTTAAGTGGCCTGGCCACGGATGGAGCCCCAGCCATGGTTGGCGCACAAAAGGGATTGACTGCATTGTTCAAAAAAGAAATGAGTCGTCTCAGTCTCGATCCAAGTGAGTTAGTTGTATGCCACTGTATCATACACCAAGAGAATCTGTGTGCACAGTTCCTGAAGCTCAACAATGTGATGACAACTATCGTTTCCACCATAAACGTCATCAAAAGCAGAGGGCTGAACAGCCGCCAGTTCAAGGAGCTACTGAGTGAAGTAGAGTCAGAGTACGGAGATCTGGTTTACCACTGTGAGGTGCGGTGGCTGAGTCGTGGAAATATGCTCACACGGTTTTACTCACTGAGAGAAGAAGTGAAACAGTTCATGGAGATGAAGGGGAAACCTGTCATGGAACTCAGTGATAGCAAGTGGCTGTGTGATTTGGGCTTCATGGTGGACATTACCAAGTACCTGTCAGAGCTGAACATCAAGCTCCAAGGTCCCAACCAGCTTCTCAGCTCTCTGCAATCACATGTGAAATCATTTGAAGCTAAACTAAAGCTGTGGCAAGTGCAACTGGAAAGGGGAAACACTATCCACTTTCCCACTCTGCAAGAACAAAAGCCTGCTGTGACATCTGAATATGCTGCTGAGTGTGCAAAACTCCTCCAGGCATTTGGAGAGAGGTTCCAGGACATGAAAAGTAAACAAAGGGAACTGAACATATTTGCCACGCCATTTAATGTGGAACCAGCTGATGTGCCTGACAACCTACAACACGAAATCATTGAGCTGCAAAGCAATGACGAGCTCAAAGCTAGGTACAACAACCTCCCTTTGCTCGAGTTCTACAAACTGTATGTACGTGCTGAGGATTTTCCCATTCTGAGGAGACATGCACTGAAGTTTGCATCACTGTTTGGGACGACCTACAGCTGTGAGCAGTTCTTTTCAAAACTGACTCTTGCAAAGACTCGGTTCCGCTCAAGACTGAATGACCCAAACCTGCAAAACCAGCTGCGAGTAGCATCATCATCACTACCACCTGACACCAAACGCCTCGCCAAAGAGAAATAGTTCCAGCCATCGCATTAGGTGAGTCCGATATATGTATTCAATAATTTAGCATGGCCCTCGAAGGATGTTCTAAAAATCGAAATGGCCCTTGACAGGAAAAAGGTTCCCCACCCCTGCTCTAGATCATCCTGTCAATCCTGCATGTTATACTGACCATGTCCTGTTCAAAGTAGGAAAAGTAAAATAAATGAAAAGTAGAACTCTTCGGAGTCGCGACATGCCTCTGCCCACATTATTACATCATGATGCATACTTGTACCAAGGTTGATTTAAATTCCTTCAGCTGTTCTCAAGTATCACATTTTACCTGATATGACCTCTGACCTTTGATGCCAAAATGTAATCAGTTCCTCATTGTGACATGTGGAGACAAATGTTAACCTGGCGATAATAATAGACTGACCCATCTTACCCTTATCTATATAATTGTTGTGGAATCAAACTCAGACCTCTCGCAATAAATGACGCGTTATTGAACTATTTCTCATGCCATTCCTACAACAAAAGAATACAGTTTATTAGTTCCATAAAAAGGCAATCAAGGCATACATCTATTTCTAGTTCCTTGCAAGCAATTACGCACCTGTCCATCTCAGTAGTCTACGGCGCTCGGACACAGTATGCCACCCGATCGCGCAACGAATGGACACACTTTATATAAGCTCCCTCAAGGTCGTCCCTTCGCTCGAATCGTCGCTTCAGTCAGATCGAGACATTACAACATATTTCACCACATTCTCCCTCCGTTAATAAAATCGCAAGCAAGCCATAAAGCAACACCAAGTAATATGGAGCAGTCTAATAACACACACAATTCCTACAAACCGAGATGCTTCAGTGGCTGGCACAGAAGGCCCGAACGGGTGCGATATATCCCTTCCCAGTCAGATCCTTCACTACCCATAGCGGGAAGTTCGTCCTCGCCCGATAGGATTCTTTGCGGACTAAACGCCACCATTCGAATCGGAGAACTAGGTTACGAAGTATCATCTCCGATCATGCCGTCCTCAATCCCCGGCGAATCATACGGCTTCAATTGATCGGGCCCTGCTATACCATTCGCCTTAGCTCTATGATTATTTCATTCTGCACTGTAATGTGTCGAACACGGTCTATGATTATTTCACTCATTGTGGCGCATAGGAGGTGGCCATAGCAACTTTGCGCGTACTCTATGTGAAACCAAAGAGTCCGATATATGCCCGGCTTCTTCTTGCTACCTGGTAGCAGGAGACGACTGAGTCCTTGGAGCAATATGTACAGGCTCGACGACAGCTCGGCAAAGACTGTGGGCTGCCTGATCAAGCGGCCGTCGAGATCATCGACGATCTCATGCGGGATGCCTTCATAACAGGACTTCAGTCGCCAGCTTTTTGGCAACGCTTGCTGGAGACTGAGACTGCGTCTCTGCAAGTCGCATAAATCTGGTTGGCCATGCGGTGAAGTGCACGGACAGCTTGTGCGTCAAGAGTGACGCCCTCAGGAAGGCCTCGGCCCAATCGGAGAAGTAAGCATCCATGTTGTACGGCTGACATCTGGTACTCGACACACCCTGGTCGGTATTAACAAAACCCGACACTCGGTGTATCCAGAATTAGTGCACTCAGAGATCTACACGCGCACACAGTGATCAGAGGCGGTAGAGGCAACATTAACCGACCAAGGAACGTTACGTGTTACATGGTGGCAGCAGTTTAATCGCAGCCTTTAAGACGGAGACTGAGTAAACTTTTGTGGCCATGGAAACCACAACTACGAGTATCCTACCCCCTCCTGAGCCATTTGACATTCTGGGAGCAACCGCAGCTGAGTAATGAAGAGATTGGGAAGATTCCTGGTTTAACTATATGGTTGCTGCAGAGATAGACACCAAGCCAGAAAGGATTCAGGTTGCAATGCCAAAGCACGCAATTGGACCTGCTGCACTGAAAATATACAAGTCATTCTAGTGGGAGAACGTGGAAGACAGGAACAGACTTGAGTCAACTCTCAAGCAGTTCCGTGACTATGTACTGCTGAAGGCAAATATAGCATTGAAACGGTACAATTTCAACATTAGAGGCATGAGGCATGGGGAATCCTTTGAGCAATATCTTGCAGTGCTGCGAGAAATGGCACTCTCGTGTGACTTTGGTAATATTGCTGAGGACCAGATAATAAGGGCCATGTGGCCCTTATTATTTTCTCTTCTCCAATGACTTGGTCTCCGATCATCAATTTGGTTTCAGACCAGGTCACTCTACTCTGGACATGCTGCTTCTGCTGTCTCAACAATGGATGGAGGTCCTCAATGCCAAACAGGAAATCAGAGCTGTCTCCCTTGACATATCACGTCCCTTCAATATGGTCTAGTACCCCGCTCTGCTCACCAAACTCTCCTCCTATTGTATCCATGGAAATCTCCACGCATGGCTTGCGGGCTTCCTCTCTGGTCGAAGTCAACGTGTGGCCCTGAATGGATTTCTCGCATCTCCCCTCCTGTTCTGGCTGGAGTTCCCCAAGGTAGTGTTCTGGGCCCTGTGCTTTTTCTGGTCTTCGTCAATGATCTCTCTGACTCTCTGGAAAATCCTCTCTATCTCTTTGCTGATGACTCCACTCTCTGCCGCTCCATTCCTCATCCCTCAGATCGGCAGTCTGCAGCCTCCTCACTCTCTGCAGACCTGGACAAAATCACAGACTGGTCAAACAAGTGGAACATCCTGACAAAACTCACACTCTTACTATGTCTCTCCGAAAAGACCGACTGGAAAACCCTCCCAGACAGAATTTCGTCTAGACTCGGGATTGGCTGAGCCGTAATTTCGTTTTTAATGCACTGTGCATGTTGCGTGTCATACATAAACACAACGCTCTGTTGATCGGTAATTACTTCGAACATCTTGCCAAGCAGATACGGCCTCCAACGTCTCATTGCTTCTATCACGGCATAGGCTTCTTTCTCGACAGCAGAATGGCATCATTCACTATCAGTTAGGGTGTGAGAGAAGAAGGCGACCGGTTGCCC
Source organism: Myxine glutinosa (assembly GCF_964187855.1). Lineage (NCBI taxonomy): Eukaryota > Metazoa > Chordata > Myxini > Myxiniformes > Myxinidae > Myxine > Myxine glutinosa. The sequence goes on along the minus strand of NC_136261.1, from coordinate 17,680,673 downwards.
CCCTGGGTCAGGGTCGCCGCGATGGCACAGTCGGAAGCATCCGATTCCAATACAAAGTGTATATTCTCGTCCACCGAGGTCACAGCCGGGCTAGCTATGTCTACCTCCAGCCTTTGAAAGGCGGCCTTCGCTGCCTCGGTCATCGGGAAAGTGTTGCAATCAACAAGTGGTCAGAGCTTCTCGGAGTAACCTTGGGCCCAGCGGGAATAATGTGCAAATAAGCCTAGCGCCCGTCTCAATGACGCATGATCGCACGTTGCCGCCATGTCTAACAAGGGTCGCAGGCGCTCTTTGTCAGGTGTTATCTTTCATTGGGTCACCGTGTACCCTAAAAGTTCAATCGTCCTCGCGGAGTAGCAACATTTGTCCTTGTTGAAGGTTAAATTATATTGTCACGCGACCAATAAGATGCGTCGCAGATTAGCGTCGTGGTCCGCTTGATCTCGTCCACACACTGAGATTATCAAGGTACACAAAGACATCCTTCAATTGCTCCTTGGCAATTATGTCATCAATTGCCCTTTGAAAGAACGCAATGCCGTTGGTTGCACCGAAGGGCAAACGCTTGAATTGAGACAACCTTTGTCCTGACTCAAACCCCATAAAGAGTTTATCTGCCTCGCGGATTGGTACCTGATGATATGCACTTCGTAAATCTAGCGTACTTTCAACAGCGTATTGAGCAACCTGTTGAACAAGTGAGTCTAGGCCGGGAAGTGGGTACGCATCCAGCTGCGTGAATCTATTTATAGTCTGTGAAAAATCGATTACCATGCGCTTACGATGATTCGTCGTTTGAACCACCAATACTTGAACCCGCCAGGGTGATCGGCTCGGTTCAATAACTCCCTCCTTCAAAAGCCAACTAGTTCCCTCAGCGATAAACTGCTCGTCGGCCCGTGAGTGTCGTCTAGACTTGATCGCAACCGGCGTGCAGTCGGAGGTTAGGCTCGGGAATAGTGACAGCGGCTCTATAGACATTGCCGTCAAAACACACACAGAGAGAGTAGTTTCCCCGTCAAATTTCATCTCCAGACGTCCATGCCGATGAAGAGAATCGTGTCCCAACAGTATGTCGGCACATAGAGCAGACAAAATCATCAAACGGACATCCGGATACATCGTGCCATTTAACCACTAACTTGACACGGCATTCCCCTTTGGTGTGCATCCAGAGCGACTGAGAAGCCATGAAAATTCTTCGTGAGGTCCCCAGTACCGGCCATCTGTGCCGTCGTACAAGGGCCATGTCGATGTAGCACTCCGTCAACCCTGTGTCCACAAGAGCTTTAGCAGACTGACCTTCAACCAGCACCGGTAGGATGGCGCTCGCCAAACCACGCGGTCCGGACAGTGCCGGGACTTCTATAGGCCTGGATCGTGCTTCATGCGACGTAGTGATCCCAGCCAGAGTCGAACGCCGCCCTCTCGAGGCACGGCAAACCTTCGCAAAATGCCCTTTCCTGGCACAGGTGTGGCATGTCGCATCTCGTGCCGGGAAGGTCGCCCGAGGGTGCCTCTGATTGCCACAAAAATAGCACCTGGTATTGCCTCCGAAGGAGGCGGCCGCTGCCAGACTCGTACTTTTGGCTCCGAGGTCTTCGAGCTGGCTCGGCAACCTCTCACTCCATGGTAGAGGAAAACTCCGGCCATTTCTCCCCAGCGAGTCCGGCAGTCACATAAGGTCGACCACATGACTCCGATTGAGCCTTGGACAACTGTAGGACTTGCGCCTGATCAAACGCGCCTTGTAGGGTCATGGTGGCGTTCTCAAGCAATCGCTGGCGGATAGAGGGCGAATGAAGCCCGGACACAAAGGAATCCCACATAAGATCGTCACACATTTGTTGATGGGTTCGAACCTCATGTGCACATTCATTTCTCAGCCGACGTAGTTCTTGAAGGAATTGCTCAAGCGATTCCGAGGGGTCATGCCTCCAACTAGCGAGCTTATGTCGGGAATAGACCACGCTTCGAGGCTTGATGTAGATATGCCGAAGCACCGCCACCGATGTCTCATACGTGGGACAATGCGAGATGCAGTCGTGGATGGTGTTCGTCACGTGACAGTTGAGAACAGAGAGTTTCTGCGCGTCCGCAATTTCAGCATACATCTCCATGTAACTTTCGAGCACACATAACCAATGAGTCAGCTGGCTCGCCGCATCATCAGCTTGAGGGTCCCCGCTGAAAGTAGGTAGTTGCAGAAGTTTGTTCATCTCGAACGGTGACAGGAGATGATTCAGATTAAGTGTTGTAAAATCAGTCTCACAACCACTTTCTCGATCCGAGTTTAATCTGAATCAATCTCAAACAGCATCTAAGGCCATCATTCATATGCACTAATAGGCATCACAAATACATATAATATCAAGTACAATCAAGCAAGCCTCATGCGAATATGATTTCCTTACCATCCTAAGTAGACATGTAATTGTCACAGGGCTGTCCCTCGCATTCAGCAGACGTATACTTATGAGCACTTCAATGGGCAAGAGATGTTACTACACCTGGGTTATAACAAGTTTCCTACGTTTCACTACAGTGATCCCGGAAAATCTGCATTCCAGGGTCATGGATGAAATCCATGACTGTCACCCCGGGATTGTGAAGATGAAGTCACTCACTAGAAACTATGTGTGGTGGCTGAATCTTGATGCTGATATCGAACATCATGTTCGACATTGTTACCCCTGCCAGAGCACCCGGAATACACCTGCCAAAGCGCCACTGCATCCCTGGGAATGGCCCAGTGAACCGTGGCATCACCTACACCTCGATTATGCCAGGCCTATTAACGGCAGCATGATTCTAATAATCACGGACGCGCACACAAAATGGATCGATGCCTATGTGATGCATGGTACGTCAGCCATTGTCATCGAAAAACTCAGACGCTGTTTCACCACTCATGGTCTGCCCAGGATGACCGTGAGTGATAACGGTTCGTGTTTTTCCAGTTCCGAGTTCGCCGAGTTCACACGTCGGAACAGCATTAAACATAAGTTTGTCCGCCCACATCACCAGGCTTCAAATGGCTTGGCCGAACGATCTGTGGGAATCATCAAATCCGGATTGCAGAAACTTGAGGAGGGAAACCTGGAAACAAAGCTGTCTGCTGTCTGGAAACAAAGCTGTCCTGTTCAAATACCGCATCACTCCACAATCAACAACTGGTGCAACTCCGTCTGATTTATTGATGAAACAACACCTGAGATTGACACTTGACAATCTCAAACCGGACATATAATCAAATGTATATCAGAGCCAGCTTAATCAAAAGTTGGTCCACGATAAGTCATTCAACAGTCGCTGTATCAACATCGGAGATCCAGTGTTTGCCCAAAATTTTGGTGCAGGTGCGACGTGGCTACCGGGAGACATCATTAGGAACACAGGTCCACTGTCCTGTGTGATTCACCTACAGGACGGCCGCGACATTCGTCAACATCAGGACCACATAATCTACCGTCACTGTCAGTTGATAGAGTCTGCAGCATCGTCACAGTCAGAACAACAGTTCGACCCACCACTGACGGAGATCATCGTGGCCGCTAAAGCCGGCTCGGATGCCTCGAAAAGCTCTGCGAACGCTACACCCTTTGTGGAAACCAAAGGAATCACCTCGGACTCTGTATCCACTGGTACACTGCGCCGCTCAATGCGCGAGAGAAAAGCACCTGACCGTTTGAATCTTTGAAGATGTTTTTTCACGTTGACACATGTTCTATTTTCACGTTGACACATGTTCTATTTTCACATTGACACATGTTCTATTTTCACGTTGACACATGTTCTATTTTCACATATTTTCATAATCGTTTGCACACATGTTTTCACATGTTTTTGGATATGTTGCTTTTGGAATGTCAATTTTGGAAATCTAGCACGTATTGCTCTTGGTAATTTTGGACTTAAAGGGGAGGATGTCATGTATGAAGGTGCAAATATTCCCCGTTTTATCCGGACACCGTGACCACGGGTTTATTTCCGTTTCCGGGAGTTACGGCTCAGCTCGGATGGCGCTGGGGTGAAGCGAAGTGGGCCTGTATCTGTAGAGTCAATAAACGTGTGCAACAATCGATTGTAGTCTGTCGAGATACCTTACAATGTTATTCATAGAATACTTACCCTGCGCAGTCAACTTGGTGTGAGACAACTCTTCTATTTTTGAATGTTTCTTTTTTTTTTTGATCCAACATGGCTGCCAGACCACGTGAGCGATGCCATCATAAATTTATATTGTCTAAATAATTGTTGCATAGATCATGCTCAATAAATTTCAAATTGATCAGACTAAGCGATGTCCCTGTCAAATTATGACGTCATAATTATGGCACCAATGACGTCATCGTTAACAACACCTATTCCCCATATGGACTTATTTACAATGAGCCACGTTTCAATTTTTTAAATTGTGACACGGCACACACATTAATTCACTGAAATGCAGACACAAATGTTATATTTTCGTCCAAAATCATCGGAATTTCACCAAATCTGTTTTGGTCGTGTGTTAATATACCTCAGCGATTGAAAAATCTGAAATCATAATTTTATTTGATGTCAAAATGATCCCGTGAGGTCGCTCCGTACTTTGCCAGCTTGTCATGTGCAGTGTGACAATTATTTCCATGCCAACTTCAGAAGACCTTTCTTCTTCACGCAATAACAACTTCTAGCTTCCAGATTGTACATCAAATAATCTTGAAATTTTGCACACTTGTTACACTTTATTACCTCTACTACAATATAAATTTTCACATCGATCAATGAAGCAGTTCAAGGGTTATAATTTTTTAAAATATTTTCGTTTAATTATTTATATCTGCCAAACCAAGTCACCTGTCACAAATTCCAAAAGGTCATTTTAGGAGACTGATATGCTGAACACATCTGTGAAGTTTCCCCTCGATAGGATCAAAATTGAGGGAGGAGCTAGGTTTTAAAAGTTTCTGCCTAAAAACGTCATAACTCCCGAAACCATGTGATGCATGAGATCATGCTCATTGACTTTTTTTGTTCGTCATGGGTATGCGATTCTGCCTGCAAAGTTTGGCCTCAATCTGTTCAGTGGTTTCGGAGAAAATTGGATTTTAGTGGTTTTTCAGGCTTTTTTTTTTTTTTTTTTTTTTTTTTTTTTTTTTTTTTTTTTTTTTTTTTTTTTTTTTTTTTTTTTTTTTTTTTTTTGTATACAAGATCGAGGCTCGTGAAAGAGCGAACATTAATCACACAGAAAGACAAACCGACACATAAAACATATAATATAGGGAGCGGTAGACAAGATGGGGAGAGAGGGGGAAGGACACAAACACAACATTTGAGAGCAGGGACCGAGAGACATGGAGACATCGAGAGATCTGAGAGAGGGCGAGGGCTTTGGGGGGGGGGGGCGTGGGAAGGGGGCAGTGGGAGAGGTATAAAACATATGGACACTGCCAGGACTTCCAGGAAAGAAGTTTGAATTTCAAACAAGGTGGATCTGGGGTGAATTAGCGGGGGTAGAAAAGATCAAGGTTTTGGATGGGGGAAGATAAGAGATGGTGGTGAACAGCTGTTTTAAAGACCTGGAGGGAGGAGTGGGATTGAAGGGAGTGAGGGAGTTTGTTCCAGAGGCGGGAGAAAAGAGGAATGAAAGAGTGAAGGTGAACGGAGAGCCGAGATTTCGGCAGTTTAACCATCAGAGGGTTGCTGGCAGATCTTGTGCGACCTGTAGGAATATTTGGGGGACAGAGCACAGAGAGAGCTGGGGGTGCAAGGCCGGAGAGGAGTCGGTAGAAGACAGAAAGACCACCTACCTGCCTGCGGTGAGTGAGTGAAAGGCCCTCAGAGATAGCTTCATCGCGGGAGATTCCAATAATTCTGAAAGCTTTGGTTTCAACAGCGTGAAGCCGAGCTAGGTGTGAGGCAGGAGCACCGGCCCATAGGGGAGAACAGTATTCCATTGAGCTGCGGATGAAAGCCTTGTATGTGGTGAGGAGCTCAGGTGTGCCGAGGAAGGACTTCGCACGACGGAGGATGCCCAGTCGGCGACTGGCTTTGGAGGCCAGCTTGGAAATGTGGTTTTCCCAAGAAAGATCATGGCAGATAGTGAGACCCAAAATCTTGAGCGACAGAACTTCTTGGAGAGGATTGTTGAGAAAGTAGATGGGAGGGTTGTCCAGTCGATCTTTTCGGAGAGACATAGTAAGAGTGTGAGATTTGTCAGGATTGAAAGACATGTTCCACTTGTTTGACCAGTCTGTGATTTTGTCCAGGTCTTCAGAGAGTGAGGAGGCAGCAGACTGCCGATCTGAGGGAAGAGGAATGGAGCGGCAGAGAGTGGAGTCATCAGCAAAGAGATAGAGAGGATTTTCGAGAGAGTCAGAGAGATCATTGATGAAGACCAGAAAAAGCACGGGGCCCAGAACACTGCCTTGGGGAACTCCAGCCTGAACAGGAAGAGGAGATGAGAGAAACCCATTCAGGGCCACACGTTGACGACGACTAGAGAGGAAGTCCGCCAGCCATGCGTGGAGATTTCCATGGATACCAAAGGAGGAGAGTTTGGTGAGCAGAGCGGGGTGCCAGACCGTGTCGAAGGCACGTGATATGTCGAGGGAGACAGCTCTAATTTCCTGTTTGGCATTTAGGACCTCCATCCATTGTTGAGACAGCAGAAGCAGCATGTCCAGAGTAGAGTGACCTGGTCTGAAACCAAATTGATGATCAGAGATCAAGCCATTGGAGAAGAGGAAAGATTTCATATCAGAAGCAATGATGGATTCCATGACTTTGCTGATAATTGGGAGAAGGCTGATTGGTCTGTAGTTGCTAGGATCTGTTTTTGCACCTTTTTTGTGCAAAGCGGTGATGTTGGCTGATTTCCAAGCAGATGGCAGTTGACCTTGAGCAAAAGAGAGGGTGAAGAGAACAGAGAGAGGGTGAGATAGAGCAGCAGAGCAGGATTTTAGGACCCGTGGGCTGATGCCGTCGGGTCCAGTTGCAGAATCAGAGTCGAGGGTTGACAGAAACTTTTCCACCTTGTCAGGAGGAAAGGACACGGAGTCCAGGAGCAGCAGGGTACGACTGGGTATGGTGGGTACAGAGAGGGATGGGTTTGGGACACAAGATTTAGAGGCAAACACAGAGTTGAGGCATTCAGCTTTTTCACGTGCGGAGTCAGCTGTGTAGCCGTTTGAGGTAAGGGAGGGGATGGAGGGGGAACAAACACCAGAAACGGATTTGACCAGACGCCACCAGGATTTGGAAGAGGGAGACAGATAAGAGAGTTCGGTCTTGAGAACGGAGAGATATTGTTTCCTGGCTCTCCTGAGGGTGGACACACACTTGTTTCGGGCTTTGTGAAAGGAAATGAGATTTCCTTCCGTTGGATTTGCTTTCCAGGAGACGAAGGCAAGTTGTTTCTGGGCAACAGCCTCACCACAAGATTCCGTGTACCATGGACGGGAGGAAGGGTATGAGAACTGAAGACGAGATGGGATGAATCTGTGCATGAGAGAGAGCAATTTACTTTGGAAGAATTCCCAGGATGAGTTGATGTCAGAGGTGGTAGAGATGGGAGACCAGTCCAGATGATTGATGGCTGCTTGAAGACCGTGCCAGTTGGCCTGAGTGAAATGCCAGACTCGTCGACGCTGAGCAGGCTCCCTGAGGATGGTCAGAGAGATGTCCGCTTTAACAAGGACATGATCAGATGATCCGATCGGAGCAGAAGAAGAGCAGCAGACATTTTCAGGGAAGTTAGTCATAACCAAGTCCAGAAGAGAAGATGTTCCGTTGACTGAGATCCGGGTCGGGAAATTGACAGATTGTGTCAGTCCCAGTGAGTCGCAGAAGTCCTTTGCTGAGGAGCCATGGCTGGTGAGAGAGGTACCCACACCCAGCCAACTGGCATGATGACAGTTGAAATCACCACATATGAGGAAGAGAGAGTTGGGATGAGTAGATAGAAGTTGGTCCATATCATCAGACAGCGAGATGTAGATGGAGTCATCACTGTTTGGTGGACGGTACAACACACATATGAACAAGAGGTGGGAGCGAAGTGGAAGCCGTAGCCAGAGGTATTCCTGGGGGTGAGGTGGAGAGAGTGCAGTGCAGGGCGAGTGAGGAAGAGAGTTTTTGATAAAGATAGCAACCCCGCCTCCAGGACGAGGCTCAGGTCTATCATACCGGAGGAGGGAGTAGCCCGGGAGAGATACTATGGAATCAGAGACATCATAAAGGAGGAAAGTTTCTGTTAAGCAGATCACGTCTGGTTTGACAGAAGCAACCTGTATGGAGAGATCAGTTAAGTTTGAACGAAGGCCCCGGATGTTTGAGGTCCATACCGTTAATGAAGAGGAAGGGGGAGCATCAGATACAGAACAGGGGGGAGGAGGGGTAGGGTAAGATGTGGAAGAGGTGGAAGAAGTAGGGAGAGCTGTTGAAGGTGTGTCAGAGATTTCAGAATAGCTCGGAGAAAGGGAAGGATGGGGCGGACAAAAGGTTTGATGGTGATTGGGTGAGCCACAATGAGGTGTTATTTGAGGAGGGGGAAGAGCGAGGCAGAAGGTTGGGGGAGATGGAGGTGAGAGTTTGAAGGGGGAAGAAGCGGGGAGGACGCTTTGAGGAGGGGGAGTGAGAGGGGGGAAATTGAGAAGCAATGAGGGTGGGGAGATTTGAAGGGGAGGGGTGAGGGGGGAGTTTGGGAGGGAAGGGACAAGGGGAGGGATTTGAAAGGGATGGGATATGGGGGAGATTTGGAGGGGAGGGGTGAGGCAGGAGTCTAGGAGGGGAGGGGCGAGGGGGCGTCTTGGCGGGGAGGGGTGAGGGGGTAGTTTAGGAGGGAGGGGGCAAGGGGGGAGATTTGAAAGGGATGGGTGATGGGGAAGATTTGGAGGGGAGGGGTGATGGGGAAGATTTGGAGGGGAGGGGTTATGGGGAAGATTTGGAGGGGAGGGGTGAGATTGGATTTTTGAAAGTGTACGATTTATGGGAAACGAACATTTATTGCAAAATGAGTTTCTTGTGACCTTCGAGTTAAAAATACGTTTAAGGACGCTGGATGGAGGATGGAGTGCAGGAGAGTTTAGGGAATGTAGAAAAAAGGCACTATAGGAGATGGATATTTTTTTTGGGATGAATTGATTTGGTGAGCAAGTCGAAAGCAGCCTTTTAAAGAAGAAGAAGAAAAAGGTGTTATAAAATATGACGGAATACATAACTTGAGGGGAAAGTGTAAACATTGAAGGTTAATGAGTGAAAACTATCTGGGGAAATGGGGGAGAAACACGTGGTCGAAGAACGAACGAACGAATAAGAATGAATAAACGAATGAGAACAGAGAAGGAAATGTTTTTTTTTTTTTTTTTTTTTTTTTTTTTTTTTTTTTTTTTTTTTTTTTTTTTTTTTTTGAGTTGAGATTTACACAAGGAAGTAGGCTATGGGTGAAAAGCCTGGGAATACAGAGAACGAAAGTTATTGGATCACAAACGATGGACCACTGAGAGAAAAACAAAGCCTCAAGGTTGTACAGTGCACACTGTACAAGGCCTTGCTCGCGACACGGCAAACAGACGATCAATTTATGAAAGATAAACACCGAGAAACAACCAAAGTTGCACACAATAACTTCACACACCGAAAGATAAATACAGTTTCGACAAAATACAATTGTGAACAGACTTAACTTCGAAAAACGTGGAGACCGTGTGGAGCTTCGAAAATCCCTGCCGCCGTCTCCAAGATCTCGCGAGATCTCAAATCAAAGGCTTTCCACTCAAAACAATATGGCGGCCGAACCACGTGACCTATGACATCATTATAATTTTATTTCTGCATCAATTTATACCGAGAAGATGCGCAAAAAATTTCATCTTGATTGGATAAAGTTTTTTACTTGTCGAATTATGGCATCATAATTCACATGTCATTCGGCATGGAGATTTCTTTGCAATGAGACCCGTCTCAATTATTTCTGTGCAGCGGTTTTTGAGATATAGAGGTGCAAAGTTTTTTGGTTTTTCCAAGATGGCGCTCGTACCACGTGACCGGTGACGTCATAGTATTCACTGAAATATTCTACAGGAGAAATAGTCATGTCAATCGGGCCAACAGTTGCCGAGAAAATGAATTTAAAAAAAAATGCAGACATGCACGTACGTACGTACATACCCGAATGCTTAACCCTGCCTTTCGCTTTGCGAGCACAGGGTAAATATGTGTGCAAACAAAAGCAAGTGTACACAGGGATAATTCTGCCCCTGTGTGTGTCAAAGTGAAAATAGAACATCTTCAAAGATTCAAACGGTTGGGTGCTTTTCTCTCGCATATTGAGCGTTGCGGTGGACCAGGGGATACAGAGTCCGAGGTGGTTCCTTTGGTCTCCACGAAAGGTGTAGCGTTCGCAGTGGTTTTCGGGGCATCCGAGCCGGCTGGAGCGGCCACGACGATCTCCGGCAGTGACGGGTTGAACTGTTGTTCTGACTGTGACGATGCTGCAGGCTCTGATAAACATTTGATGATATGTCCGGTTTGAGATTGTCAAGTGTCGATCTCAGGTATCGCTTCATCAATAACTCAGACGGAGCTGCACCGGTTGTCGATTGTGGCGTGATGCGGTATTTGAACAGGAGACGAGACAGCTTTGTTTCCAAGTTTCCCTCCTGAAGTTTCTGCAATCCGGATTTGATGATTCCCACAGATCGTTCGGCCAAGCCATTTGAAGCCTGGTGATGTGGGCTGACAAACTTATGTTTGATGCCATTCCGACGCGTGAACTCGGCGAACTCGGAACTGGAAAAACACAAACCGTTACCACTCACGATCATCCTTGGCAGACCATGAGTGGTGAAACAGCGTCTGAGTCTTTCGATGACAATGGCTGACGTAGTACCACGCGTCACATAGGCATCGATCCATTTTGTGTGCGCGTCCGTGATGATTAGAATTATGCTGCCGTTAATAGGCCCAGCATAATCAAGATACATGCGATGCCACAGTTCGCTGGGCCATTCCCAGTAATGCAGTGGCGCTTTGGCAGGTGTATTCCGGGTGCTCTGGCAGGGGTAACAATGTCGAACATGATGTTCGATATCAGCATCAAGATTCGGCCACCACACAGTTTCCAGCGAGTGACTTCATCTTCACAATCCCGGGGTGACAGTCATGGAATTCATCCATGACCCTAGAACGCAGATTTTCCGGGATCACGACACGACATCCCCAGAGTAGGGAACCATTTTCCACGCTGAGTTCGTTTTTACGTGCTTTAAAAGCCGCAAATGCTGGGTCACCCTCAGGAAGCAAATGCCGTCCAAGCTGCACAGCCTGGACAGTTCTGGACAGAACGGGGTCTCGTCGAGTATGGGTGCAGATCTGGCCGGCTTCGACAGCACAATCTTCCAGATGATCCATCAGGGCGATAATGGATCCTGGTGAAGGCGAATCGTCAACGGATTCTGGAAGGGGTAACCGACTCATGGAATCTGCATTTGTGATAGACGAACCAGGCTAATAACATATGGTGTAGTCATAAGCAGTGAGAAACAGGGACCATCGGATGATCCTGGGCGGTTGTGTGTCAGACGTCGCCTTAGTAGGACCAAACAGACTGATCAGCGGCTTGTGATCAGTGCGAATCGTGAAATGATGTCCAAGAAAGTACTGGCGAAATTTGCTGACGCCAAAAACGATTCCCAATCCTTCCTTGTCAAGTTGGGAATAGTTCTTCTCTGCTGGGGACAACGTTCTGGAAGCAAATGCAACAGGTCTTTCCATACCATCAGGCATCACGTGTGATAATACACTCCCCACTCTATACCGACAGGCATCGCATGTCAGCACAAGATCCTTCTCTCGAACAAAATGAACGAGAACATTGGACGATTTGAGCAGATCCTTGGAGGTCTGGATTGCTGATTGTTCAGAGGACCCCCCAGCTCCAGGAGACTCCTTTCCTCAAAAGACGATAAAGGGGGCCCAAAACGTCGGTCACATTCAGGATGTATCAACCATAGAACTGAACCAAACCGAGGTATGACTTCAATTCGGTTACGTCTCGTGGAGCAGGAGCATGCTTGATAGCTCAGACTCTCTCATCTGTCAGGTGTAGACCCTTGGCATCAATCATATGACCCAGGTACATGACCGATGGCACCATAAACTTGCACGTCTCGATGCAAACGTAGGCCGGAGTCCGAAATCTTCTTCAGAATTCTATCCAGGTTTTGTAGATGTTCAGCATCCGCACGGGGGGGGGGGGGGGGGCGAGGGGGGGCATCCCAAGGTGACATCCTGATCCACTAAAATGCCTCTGTCGAATAGTAGTCAACCTAGAGAGATATTTTCAGTGTGTATACCTAGGTTTAAGGCACCCAGGAAATCATCAAAATTACTTAAATAAGCACAAAGTAATCAGGTAATCAAATCAAGACTGCTTTCCAGAAGCTTGTAAAAGGAGACCCTGTCCTTCGGTCTTGTGCCAACACATTCACCATCCCAAACCAGACCACAGAGGTGATCGATGACCTTGGATGCCGAGTAATGGCTATCCTCTTTGGTGGCAAGTGCAAAGATTCCCTTGCAACAATGCGATATAACACCTTCAGCAAGAAGGTTGTCTCTGCTTCATCTTTTGTAACACCAGAACGTCTGCCCCCAACTGAATCTGCTACCAAACTTCACTGTCGTAGAGCGTACTACCAGATCATGGTGTGGATGGGAAAAGAAGAGGGTATGGATGCCATGAAATGGGGGTGGAGCCTGCAGGATAATCAGTTTGTCCCACTTATGTCAAGAATGAACGCTGCTCCAGACAGTCTCTTGAAGGTCATTCATTGTAACTGCTCCACTGCCTGCAAGACACTCCGCTGCTCTTGTAGATGATATGGACTAGCATGTACTACTGCCTGTGGACCGTGCCAACTTGAAGAATGTGACAATCCACATAACAAGTTTCTTCCAGAGGAGTCGGAGGATGACGATGAATAGCGACTAACTGTATAAGACAACAAATGCCTAATGGGCTGGTAAACCTGGCTTGCCTGATTACTTTGTGCTTATTTAAGTAATTTTGATGATTTCCTGGGTGCCTTAAACCTAGGTATACACACTGAAAAAATCTCTCTAGGTTGACTACTATTCGACAGAGCCATTTTAGTGGATCAGGATGTCACCTTGGGATGCCATCTTGGACTTGTCAATAAATAATTAACTGATGGTAATTTTATTGATTCAATTGGATTCCTTGGGCCCTAAAACCTAGGGTTAGACACCAAAACCACCTTTCTAGGTTGAATAATAATTGAGATATGGCCATTTTAAGCTCCCGGCGGCCATCTTGAAAATGACCCCTTTCCGGAAGTCAGATGTTACTAGATTTTTAGTATGTTATTTAGCATGCCCAATGGTACCAGAATCCATTGAAAAACCTTTTGTATCAATTTTTTGGGGGTTAGGTGAGTTTTTTTTCGTATATTGACCCTACTATCATATCAGAAGTCTAACGAAGGTATATTGACTGCATCAAAATCTGAGCAGATTAACGGGGTTTACGGGGCAGGGAGGTGTTCACCCCGTAAAATAGGTATTTGCTCTCTTCTCTGAAACTGCACACACAATTTTGATGAAACTTCGCTACAAGCTTCATATCTGATGCCTAACGAAGGTGTATTGACTGCATCAAAATCTGAGCAGATTAACGGGGTTTATGGGGGATGTAGGTGTTAAACCCCCAAAATAGGTATTTGCTCTCTTCTCCAAATCTACACACACAACTTTGATGAAACTTCGCTACAAGCTTCATATCTGATGCCTAATGAAGGTGTATTGACTGCATCAAAATCTGAGCAGATTAACGGGGTTTATGGGGGATGTAGGTGTTAAACCCCCAAAATAGGTATTTGCTCTCTTCTCCGAATCTACACACACAATTTTGATGAAACTTCGCTACAAGCTTCATATCTGATGCCTAACGAAGGTGTATTGACTGCATCAAAATCTGAGCAGATTAACGGGGTGTATGGGGGATGTAGGTGTTAAACCCCCAAAATAGGTATTTGCTCTCTTCTCCGAATCTACACACACAATTTTGATGAAACTTGGCTGCAAGCTTCATATTTGATGCCTAATGAAGGTTTATTGACCACATCAAAATCTGAGCATATTAGAGGGGTTTACTGGGGAGACAGGGGTTGACCCCTCAAAATAGGTATTTGCTCTCTTCTCCGAAACGACACCAAATTTCAATGAAACTTGATCACAACCTTCATCGCCCGTGATGTACCAAATTTTGTTCACGGCATTAAAAATATCAGGGTCTGAGGGAGTCTGTGTGAGGTTTGAGTGACTGTTGCTCCCGATCCAGGTCAGCTTCAGGATCCACGGTCCTATTTTTGCTTGCCAAAGGGGCTGTTCCCAAAAAGTTGGACACCAAAATTTTTTGACTCCTGTAGTAATCCTTGGGAAAAATGCCAAGGGCATAGAAAAGGCCCCTTTATATGGTATGTGCCATGTGGCAAACTATAGAAAAGAAGAGACATTATTGGGGAAATTGATAGGGGCATAGAAAAAGCCCCTATATATTGTATGTACCATGTGACAAACAAAAGCAAAAAAAGGGACATTCTTGGGAAAAATGCCAGGGGCATTGAAAAGGCCCCTTTATATGGTGTGTGCCTTGTGGCAAAGTATAGAAAAGAAGGGACATTCCATAGCTTGTAGAAAATGCCAGACGATAGAAAAGAAGGGGCATTCCAAAAATCTCGTGTGCCTGCTGTTCTACCCTTGTGTTCTCAGGAGGAACCAAGTAATGCTCAAGAAAAGTTCATATAAAGGGGTGCCAATTTGATTCATACACCTGCATGAAGAAGTAAATGTATTTTAACCTATATATGTAGGGCACCCCGCCTTCGGCGCCTGGGAATACCGCCGTGCAGCTCATAGAGACTGCATTGGGTGAGAGGTGTGCAATAATTGATTGGTTAATTGCATAATTAAAATCAAAAAATGATGATCATAAAATATTTTCTTAATCAATTGGCTAATAGCATACCTAAACCACTAATGCTTCATCCAAAGCTGTAACTTTTTGAGAATAATTAAATAAGTCATTAATCAAAAAAAAAAAATTAATTGATTAATCAATAAATAATTATTTATCGATTAATTCATCAATCAATAAAAACAAAAATATTGTTTACAGCCAAATCAATTGGTCATTGGCATGTCCAAATATCAGCTTTTTAACTCAAAAGGTGACTGAGATAATGCCCAGAAGAGAAAGGAAATAAATAGGTACTTAATTAATCGATAGTAATTAAGTAACTAATCAATTGATTAGTCAAAAAACAAAAAATACTGTTTTTGAAAAAGTACTTACTCACTGTTGTGCCCAAAATTTCAGCTTCTTAGCTCAAATGATGGCTGAGATATCGCCTGGACAAACAAGAAAGCAAACAAACAACAAGAGTGAAAACTAAGTTCTCCCTTTCAGCGTGCGTCACTGCCGAGCCCCCTTCGGTGCCCGGCAATGACGTTATGCAGCGCCTGGAGATGGCATAGGAAAGGAGCGGTGTACAACAAGAAAACAAACAACCAGAGTGAAAATTGAGTACTCCCTTTCAGCGTGTGTCATTGCCGAGCCCCCTTCGGTGCCCGGCAATGACGTTATGCAGCGCCTGGAGATGGCATAGGAAAGGAGCGGTGTACAACAATAACAATGGCCGATTCAATGCTTTGGTGTTGTTTTCTGTGCACAAATATATTGAGTGTCGACATGTATGCAAGAAAACATCCTCGAAAGATGTTATTCATCAATCCTCTGATCAATTAGATTTCATCAGTCAATAGCAGTGACATAAAATTATGTGTCCATCAATTTCTGCTCACGAGTGATCATTCGGTGGTTGGATGTTTCCTGGAAATCCTCTGTCACCGTTGTGCCCAACGAGCATGGCGAAACAGAAATAAAGGTGGATATTCCACCGAGATGCAGCCCCTGCTTTCCAGCAGCTGGTTGAAGGTCTCGGCCGATAAACTCATCGCGAAATGTTGATTTTCAGGAAACGAAAATACCAATGCTGTGGGGTGAATAGCAGGTGGACAAAATGAACATTCCACTGACAAAAAACGATCAAAAATGGCGGAAGCAAAAGATTACCTCGGGAAGTAGAACGTAGAACCGGGGACGGGGGTGGAGGGGAGGAAACTGCCCCCCCCCCCCCAAAGTAGGTATTTGCTCTTTTCTCTGAAACTACACACGTAATTTTGATGAAACCTGATCACAACTTTCATCACCCGTGATGTATCAATGTTTGTTTACGGCATTGTAAAAATCCGGGTCTGAGGAGGTTTACAAGGTGGGGGGTTAGGCCCCAAACTATGTATTTCTTTTTTTTGTTTGTTTGTGTAAAGTCTTATGATTACGTTATAGTGGGGCAACTTAGCATAACAATTGTGCATTTTGTGAGGAAAGCACCAAATTTGGCACACTAGTAGACGATCATATTATGGAAAGATCTGGATATTGGGCCATCTCAGATTCAGAGATTTGATTTTTGCAAGATTTCGATTCGATTGGGATCGAAGAGAACACCTTCTTCGTCTTCTGTACAGTGAAGTTGCCAGCCCTGAATTCTCTGGCTACATCTGGGTGCTTCATTGGGAGTGCGACCATGTCCCTCAGGTGAACAGGGACCCACCTGGCATAGTGTGTGTGGTCTAAGGCATGGAACCATGGGACCAGTTCCGTCAGGGCATCAAGGGACATCGTGAATGAAGCCTGCCGCAGAGAACGCACGTAGACCAGTACCAACATCTCTAGTTCCAGCACAGTTGTCCAGTACTGAAAGTTTGGAATGTCTTCTCCTCTCTGGTGACACCAGTCTTTGAACTCAGGCAGGTCTTCTGCATCATCAGCATATGTCATACAGTGGCGTTCAAACGCACGGTGTTGCAGGATGTGCAGTGCCGCTGCAGTGATTTGATGAGTTCTTCTTGTGCGGGTGACGTGGGCAGCTCGCAGGAAGGAGTCCGCCGTCCCTGGCGTTGCAATCTCAGCTTGCAAATCTGCAAAATCTGCAAATCTTGCAAAAATCAAATCTCTGAATCTGAGATGGCCCAATATCCAGATCTTTTCACAATATGATCGTCTACTAGTGTGCCAAATTTGGTGCTTTCCTCACAAAATGCACAATTGTTATGCTATATTTAGCTTAGCTGCTGGACTATTAGTACGATTCAACATGCTGACCTGTCTTCAAGCAACCATTGACATTGGTTTAAAATACCGTGATACTGTTTAAAATACCTTCAGTCAGTGTGGTATACTGCTGTATTCTACCAGGTGAGCGCCCAAGGGTATTGCCCCTATTTTTTTTAATGTGATGAACAAACTTTGGTTACATCACAGGTGATTAAGGATTGTGGTCAAGTTTCTTCGAAATTGCGTGTGTAGTTTCGGAGGAGAGAACAAATAAATATTTTAGGGGGGGGGGGGGGTGTTGGTCAAACCTGGATCCACTTTTACCCCCGGTAGACCTGCTTAGAGGCCGATTTTTTTTCATGCTGTGAACAACCTTGTTACAACATACCAACATGACCAAGATTAGTCACAATCCCATCAGCAGTTTTGGAGAGGAATTTGCAAGTGTTTATGGAGTGGCGGACTGATAATGCGCCATCGCATAAGCTCCCTGGAATTATTTTCCAGGTGAGCCAACAAGGTTCAGAAAACGACCCCCTTAACAACAGACCAATCAGCAAATTTCCAATCACCAGCAAGGTCATGGAATCCACATTCGCAGTAGATATCAAATCCTTCCTCTTCTCTGAAGGTCTGATCTCTGACCATAAGTTTGGATTCTGACAAGGTCACTCTAGCTTGGACATGCTTCACATGAAGGGGCGCCCTACATCTGGCAAATAAAATACATTTACTTGTTTATGCAGCTGTATGAATCAATTTGGCGCCGCTTTATATGACCTTTTCTAGAGCATTACTTGATTCCTCCTTAGAACACAAGGGTAGTACAGCATGCGCACGAGATTTGTTGAATACCCCCTTCTTTTCTATTGTTCGACATTTTCTATAAGCTATGGAATGTCCCTTCTTTTTCATACTTCTCAATCAGGAATGCTGTTTTTCCTTTTTGTGTTTGAGCACTTTGTCCAGATGCAATGCTTTGTGAATTTCTTGTTGGTCTCCATCCGATTATGAAAATGCCTTTTTGCAAAAAGTGCAATCGTAGGACTTTTCTCTAATTGGTTGGTATCTCCACATGCGGATTTCAGAAGATGTAACGGAGCCCTCCCAGGTATCAAACTATCCACCTGTGTGTGCAAGATGTGTAAGAAAAAGACCGTAAGATGTTCTGGTGTGTGTGTGTGTGTGTGTGTAATTGTGTATACAAATTAGGGTAGCCCAAAACCAAAAAAGTTTGAAAAGTCAAGCTCCTACCTCGTGCCCCCGTTCCTTTGACCATTAAAAGTATACACCATACATTTCAGTCAAATTGAATAGTATTTAGAGGTCGCTCCAAAATGCACATTTCCACCCCAAGAGCAAAAAATACAGATTTTGTAATTTAATGTACACAAATTGACCAACCAAAGCTATGAAGTTAAACGGATATTTCAAACACATATATGAAACACGGATATTTCTAACTCAAACACATTCTAGCATTATTAGACGGGTAATTCAAAATCAGAACACTGAATCAATCATAGAACAATAATTATTTCAAAATCCAAAGCATCGATCCATAGTTAGTCGGCACACATCACATCCAAAATCACATCTTGAGTGTTGCCTTGGTGGACGTGGGCTTCTCTTTGTGGTGGGTTGCCACAAGTTGGAGGAGATCCTGCAGTTCATCCTCCTTGGTCGTCAACTGGCCTCTAAGCCTGAATGAGTGCTATTGCTCGCTCTACTCCATCGTTTACAACCTCGAGGTGCTTGACCTTGGCGCTCAGCTCCATGTAGTTTGCATTACAAAAGTGGCGCCACGGTCCGACAGCATCACTCGGTCCATCGCAGCCACTACTTCTGGAGTGATGACTGTGCAGTGGCGCTTGGCGCTTGGGGTAGACGGCTGCAGCTTTGGTTTGTACTCGTCGTCGTCGTTTTTCGCTGCTCTCCTCTTCGCTGCTGCCGGCAGTCCCTGAAGGGCCGGCTGTTTCAAAGGAACTTGGCAAAGCGTTTGCCTTTTGCTTTAGAATGTCCTCGACGGCCTTGCGCTGTTGCTTGCGAGTTTCTTTTTGGGCTTGCATGACATCCATCCCAGCCATAGAACAACTCTGCGAGTCGTCCCGCTGCATAAGGAGAAACTGCTTGTCCTCCTCATTCTTCATTAGCGTGAGTGCATCTTGATGAGCAATGTCGAAAAGATCATGTAGGTCTGCCATGAATATTTCCTCCTTAGCACGGTCTGAATCTCTCTTTCGGCCGCGATTCTTCTTCAGAAGGAGGTAAGCGTTCCATTGCTTCGTAAGCTTGGTTGCGGCGTTATCAGGGCGCTGAGTGGGAATACTGGCTTTCTCCCAGAACTCATTGACAGCTTGGATTGTGAGTTTCACGCTCTCTCGTACACTCATCCCGTTCTCCACATGGTGGTGAGCAAAGAGCCGGAGCACACTGCCTTTTCTAGGCAAACCGGCGCCTTGGATACTGGACTGGGCTTTTCCGAGAAGCCAAACTTCAGACGAACTCCTTGTCGTTGACATCATGTGTGCCTCACTACAACCATGAGATGGAATGAATAAAAAACTGACAAAAATCTTTATGTATGACAACGACATTAAAGCAGAAGATCGAGGTCGTCCAATCATGACAAAAAACAAAACAAACAAAAAAACCACCTTTAGAGGCCATTTTCCCCCGCAAGCGGGGGTTGGCCTTTTTCGGGGACCGTGGTTGTTGTTGTTTTTTGGTCCCCTTTTTGAAGCAATGTTTTATGGCCGGATGCCCTTCCTGCCGCCAACCCTTTTTGTCACCTTTTTACGACAAACAGGGAATTACCAGTGAACTGGTACTCAATTTGCCGACCTCGGAAGGATGCCAGGCTGAGTCAACCCCCCTGGCGTTAATTCAGCGATCGACCGGGATTCGAACCCAGGATCCTAGGATCCTAAGCTGGCACCCTAGCCGCTAGCCCAACACCAGGGCAACGACAGTTGGAGGCAAATTCAAATCTTCAAAAAGTCACTCACAAAACGCAGGCAGAAACATAGATATCTACAACAACAGACAGCATAGAAAATATCACACTAAACAATGGAAAGAATACACTAAACTGACGACAACAGGGTATATAACAACATAAATAATAAAAGTTGTCATTTGGAGCGACCTCTAAATGTAATCCAATCGTCTTGATTTTTAGTTTTCCAACTCCTATGGTCTAATGGAACAAGGGCATCGGGTAGGAGCAGTATATTTCAGACTTTGAGATTTTACCTGATAGGCTTGGACCAAAATAGTATGCATGTAAAAATAAAATAAAAGAAATAGAACAATGTGACTGTCGCCAATATGCCTCCGCATAGTCCCACAACGGGTAGATGCCATCACTCTGCATATGCATGGGTAGTGGATCACGTTTGTGAAGTTTTGTGTTGATCGGATAAGGTTCGTTTTTCTATCCAATATACAGTCACGTGAAAAAGTAAGTACACCCCGTGTAAAGTTTTGACTTTTTCCAAAATATTTCAACATACAGCTATTTGATCTTCATTTCAACAATATTGATCGATAAAGGTGATATAATATAACAAATATCATGAAACATTTACATTTTGTAGTCCATTGTATAATTTAAATAAACATAAATGCAAATTTCGCATGTGGAAAAAGTAAGTACACCCCTACATTTATCACTACTTCAAATACCTAAAATTAGAATCAGGTGCACCAGCTCAGGGGCAAATGATTAGAACATCGTTAGACAGGATCTTGGAGGACCCTGTCTTATTTAAACCTCAGACATTTAGTTTGGTTTCCTCTTTGTTGTTGAAGTGTGCGGCGTCACCATGCCTAGATCAAAAGAGCTCTCTGAGGCCTTCAGAAGGAAGGTTATAATAATAATAATAATAATAATACATTTATATTATATAGCGCTTTTCAAGAAGCCCAAAGGCGCTTTGACAGAGTACAAAAAACAAGTGCAAAAAGACAAAAATCAATAGGTAAATAATCAAAGCAAAAGGAAGGAGAAGGAGAAGAGATAGTCAGGGGTTAAATGCTGTGGGTTAAATGTTGAATGCAGTGTTGAACAGGTGGGTCTTGAGTGATGTTTTGAATGTGGTGAGTGAGGAGGAGTCTCTGATGGTGTGAGGTAGTGAGTTCCAGAGGGTGGGAGCAGCGATGGAGAAGGCCCTGTCCCCCCAGGATCTGAATTTGGGGGGGGGGGGGGGTCGGAGGGGGTCAGGAGGTTGGTACCAGCAGAGCGGAGGTTGCGGGTGGGAGTGTGTCTGGAGAGGCGGTCAGTCAGGTAGGATGGGGCCAGGTTATGGAGGGCTTTGTCGGTCAAGAGGAGGATTTTGTACTGGATTCTCTGGGGGATGGGGAGCCAGTGAAGCTTATAAAGGATGGGGGTGATGCGGTCACGGGTCCGGGAATGGGTGAGTAGACGGGCAGCGGAGTTCTGAATGTATTGGAGTTTATTGGCGATTATTGAGGGTGAACCATAGAGGAGGCTGTTGCAGTAGTCCAGACGGGAGGTGATGAAGGCGTGGATGAGGGTTTCTGCAGCCGTGGAGGAGAGGGATGGACGGAGACGGGCGATGTTTTTCAGGTGAAAGAAGGCTGTCTTTGTGATCTGTTTAGTGTATTTGTCGAAGGAGAGGATTTGGTCAAAGATGATGCCAAGATTCCGGATGTGAGGGGAGGTGGATACTGGGAAACTGTCGATGTTAAATGCCTATGAGTCTGGGAAGGGATTTAATAAGATCTCCAAACAATTTGAAATCAATCATTCGACTGTCCGGAAGATCATCTACAAGTGGAGAAGATTCCAAACAACTGCCAACTTGTTCAGGCCAGGCCGCTCCAGCAAGTTCAGCCCGAGAGCAGACCGCAAGGTGCTGAAAGAAGTCTCTAACCCAGAATGTCATCAAGGGACCTACAGGTAGCTCTTTCCACTGTTGATGTCAAAGTGCATGAATCTACCATTAGAAAGAGGCTGCACAAATTTGATCTACATGGGAGGTGTGCCAGGAGGAAACCCTTGCTGTCCAGAAAGAACATCAGGTCAAGACTAAAGTTTGCCAATGAACACCAAGGCAAAGACCAGCACTTCTGGAACAATGTGCTCTGGACAGATGAGTCAAAGGTAGAGCTATTTGGCCACAGTACCAGAAGACATGTTTGGTGAAAACCAAAGACAGCATTTGACCACAAGAACCCGATACCAAACGTAAAGCATGGTGGTGGAAATATTATGGTTTGGGGAAGCTTTGCTGCATCAGGGCCTGGGCATCTCACCATCATATAATCCACTGTAAATTCTTCATTGTACCAGAGGGTGCTTGAGGATAATGTGAGGCCATCTGTCGGAGAAGTTGCAGCTCAACCGAAGGTGGACCTTGCAACATGACAATGACCCTAAACATACCAGTAAATCTACCAAAGAATGGCTGAAAAGAAAGAAATGGAGGGTTCTGGAATGGCCAAGTCAAAGCCCGGATCTAAATCCCATCGAGATGTTGTGGGGGGATTTGAAACGAGCTGTGCATGCAAGAAACCCCTCAAACATCGCACAGCTGATATAATTCTGCATGGATGAGTGGGCAAAAATTTCTCCCAGTCGATGTCAGAGACTGGTAGACAGTTATAAGAAACGCCTACTTGAGGTTGTTTCTGCCAAAGGGGGCAATACCACCTATTAGAGCCAAGGGTGTACTTACTTTTTCCACATGCGAAATTTGCATTTATGCTTATTTAAATTATACAATGGACTACAAAATGTAAATGTTTCATGATATTTGTTATATTATATCACCTTTATCTCTCAATATTGTGGAAATGAAGATCAAATAGCTGTATGTTGAAAAAGTCAAAACTTTACATGGGGTGTACTTACTTTTTTACGTGACTGTAAATGCCAAACCACGTGACCTATGACAATCATTTTCAAACTAGATGCAACAGTACTGTTAGATGATATTTGGAAAATTTAGCATCGATAGGGTGAGCAGCTTCAGAGATATAATTATTTAATATTTTCCTTCAATCCAAAATGGCTGCCAAACCATGTGACCTATGATGTCATAAATTTAATATTTCACTACAAATGGGTCATAGATCATGTACATGCAATTTCAGTTTTTTATGGTAAGGAATTCGATTTAAACATTTTGGCTGGTATACCACTTCACCTATGATGACATCATTATCATGCTTTTGTTCCCCATTGGGAGTACTTGGCAATGTACTGTTTCAATTTTTTCCATTCTGCGGTTTCCGAGAAATATTTTTTTAATTATTTGCTTTTAACTCTTCGATCCAGGCGTCAAAAATCCTACATAAACGCAGTCATTGGGCCTTGGAGGCCCAACGGATGTATTAGTGGTTTTTTTTTTTTTGGTAGATTTTAGTCTTCATAATCCTTTTTCAATCCAAGTCGATGCTCAAGGATGTCTATTTGCACAGATGTGTATCATCGATCCTATTAGTTTGAAGAATTCCATACAAGTAATGAATCTTTTTTTTTTGGCGAATTTTTTTTTTGTTCTTGGTTTTTCAACTTTTTTCTCTAAAAAGTTGAGGCTCATGGAGGAGTATTTGCTCAAAAAATATGATTCACTAATCCTTTTATTTAGAATGTATATGTCCACAACTGTCAAAAATCCTACACCTATTAGGGTGCATCAGAATGCAAGGCAAAATTTTAACATCAACATATCGAACTGTCTGGGGTTGCATTTCGTTTGAATGCATGTGAAACGCGGCATGTGAAATTGAACAACACGGCATGTGAAATTTTTGAAAATTTGCATTTTTGGGTGTTTTCTGAACTCCAATTCCTTGACAACTTGACAAGGCTGACATAAAAATGAAAGAAATTGTTTTTGAGAACAACATGTCTGAAAATAAAAACACAAGAAATTGTATTTAAGAACAACATTGAACTTTAAAAATTTTTTATTCTCAAGCCTCCTCGAGTCTGAGTCCTGGTCTGTGTCCAGCTTGCGCTTGCAGCAGCGACGATTTGGCTGCTTAGAGCGGTTATACTCAACTGCCAGCAGCACATTCTGCAGGTGCTGCTCGCTCCTGGCTGCTGCCATCGCTTTCGCTCTCCAACACGACTGTGCTGGACGTCGTGGTCGTCTCCTGCTGCTCCTTGGTAGCACGTATCTGCCGGGCTGCTGCCCGAGCTTCACGCTCCTGTCGGCACTTCACCTTGGATTGCAGCTTGGCATTGAACACGCCAAATGTGGCCACTCTGTCACCTTCATGCTGGCCAGGAAAGCGACGTCCTCCGGATAACGGATCAGCACCTCGGCGTTTGGAGACCACAGCGGGAATGTGGCATTCAGCCTGCGCTCCATAGCGTCCACCTGCCGAGTTGTAGCCTCACTGGAGCGCCTGGCCTGTGGAATGCGCCGCAGCTTCTTGTTGTCGTTGACAAGTGCCACCATCTTGTCGCACGCACGCCGATCGCTCACCATTGGGATGTTGGCCTTGGTGTAAAATGGCCGCACCTGCTCGAGGACGACCTTGGCCACCTCGAACCGTGACACGGCTCCGATAGAACTAGGTCGCTTGGCATGCAGTTGCGCGTCGCAGTTGTACAGCATGCACCGCAAGATCTGGCGACCACTTGGCAGCTTGGCGCCAGTGATGATGCCATCCTCGTTGGTGATGCTGGCACCCAGACCGAAGATCAGGGTGCGGCTGCTCGTGTGGGAGCCCGAAGGCGATGGTGGCGTCTTGTGAGAGCTGGATCCTGCAGCAGGCGCTGAGGTAATAGAGTGCTCGGCTTCAACTTGGGCAGACGACATAGAGCTAATTTCGTCATCTCCTATAGATCTGCAAATACAAATCAACATTGCTTTTGACTGCAGCAAAATGGAAAGATATGAACTCCAACCAACAAAAAACATGATATTACAAATCAACACTAAGAGTCTTACGACCCCAGTTGACATACTAATTGAAAGTAACCCGTGGCTCATCAGCTACCCACCTTGGCATACACGGATTACACGACACTGCTGGTAATCCCCTTCAGTCGTAAAAGCTGATGTGCCGTTGCACCTCTAGATCACCACGGATTGCAAAAATATTGTTGAAACAACATGAAATGGAACACTTTTAGCACCCAGACAGATCAATTTGCTGGAAATGTGTATTTTGATGCACCCTAACACCTCTGCAGCCATTGGGCCTCGTTGGCCCCACGAATGTATTCATGTAAAGTTTTTTATATTCATATTTTTGTCACTGAATTATTTGTAACCAAGTTATAGGAGCATATATTGAGGCTCATATCAAGAAAATAATGATATAACATAGTAGTACAACAACATTTATGTGGGCCTCAAAGGCCCCAGGCCTGCATTCGTGTCGGATTTTTGGGTTATAAGTGAAGAATGAAGATTTTCCGATCCTGAATGATTTTTTTTTATGTCACTGAATTTTGTGTAACAACATGAAAGTCGGTGCAAATGAGGCCCATTCCCCAAAAAAACAAAAAAAATTGTACAGCATAGTTTTTGCAACAAAAAAAACCTTGTGGGCCACACACTTGCACAATCACTTGCAGTGATTGGAGGCCCAATCACTGCATCCAAGGGAACATCCAAGAGGGCTGCCATACCACGTGACCGATGACGTCACAATCATAAAAACATTCTGCGTGGGTGTCACTCCTACCCTGAAAGTTTTGTCTGAATCGGACATATGGTTGCTGATAAAAAAACGAGGTTTAGCCCGTACGGACGGACGGAAGGATGGACAACCCAAAAACATAATGCCTCTGGCGACTTTGTTGGCGGAGGCATGAAGATACTAATCCCACCCCCCCCCCCCCATTCAGGCTAATGTTACACCCCCCCCCCCCCCAATTCCCTTTCTATAATAGTGCGTCCGCCTATGGCTAGTCCTCCTGTGCTTCTCTTGTTGGTTGTTATCTCCATTTGCGGCTTTCAGGAGATGGAACAGAGCACTCCCAGATCTCAAAGTATCCATGTGTGTGCAAATATATACAGTATGTGCAAGTGTGTGTGCACGTGCAAGTTGCTGTTGGCTGCCATCGCCACACGTGGGTGGGTTTCAGGAGAGGGGTCGGAGACCTACCAGGTCTCAAAGTATCCACCTCCATTGTGTGTGTAATATTTGTGTATACAGTTGGACCCCGCTATTCGTGGAGGATATGTTCCTGGAAAATCCGCGAATAGCGAAACCCGCAAATAGCGGGGCATTGTTCAATGGAAAAAGGGGGGATAGGTTCCTGAATCGTGAAAATCCGCGAATAGAGAGGGCCAAACCGCAAACAGTGACGCAAATCCCGAGAATGTGGACGATAATCTGCGAAGGTCGATGAAAGTCCTGGAAATGGTGCGACAAAACCCACGAATGTCGACGATAATCTGCGAAGGTCGATGAAAGTCCCGGAAATGGTGTGAGAAAACCCACGAATGTCGACGATAATCCGCGATGGTTGATGAAAATCACACGAATATATGCCGCGGCATTGTTTCAATGGGGAAAAGGGGGATACGTTATATGTTTCCGGCGGTTCCTGATTCAGAGGAAATTTTTTAAAGATTAAAAATGTTTGACTGCAAATGCACATGATTACAGTTTCACAAAAACTGCTTACAAAAAAAAACAAAAAAAAACGACAACACCAGGTACCATTTCCAATTTATTGAGGGAATGCGCTTACAGTTTTTATTAAAAGTGCTTAACCATACCGCACCGTGAAAGTTAAAAAAAACACAAGACCATCTTTTTATTTTTCAAACACACGCAACTTTCAAATGATGGTGATGATGGTGATGATGATGATGGTGATGATGATGATGGTGATGAATGAAAATCCCATGAATTCCTCGACCTTTGAGGGCGACCCTAATGATGGTCCTGCAAAGTCATGCACTAAGGGAGAGCCAAGAGAGGTAGGAGAAGGTGAGGACACTGGTGAAAATGCTGGTGAGGATGCTGAGAGGAATGCAGGAGAGGGTGCTGGTGGTTTTGAGGTGGAGGGAGCAGGGCTGAAGAAATGGGTAATGGAGAGCTGCCTGGCAGATTGCCCAACATTTCGATGCAGCTCTTTGTACGAGAACAGCACACCATCCAAGCCCCTCTTGAACTTGAGGTACCTCTCCACGACTGGGTCAGCGTCTTACACCCTGTCGACAATCGCCCGCATGTCCTACAGTAACTTGCCCAGGAACTGATCTGTGAGGTTGGACCTTGGCACCTCTTCCTCATTACTGCCTGCCTCCTCCTCCTCTGAAATCTTTGGAATGGCATCCAACTTATCCTCGATGAGCGGGTTTAGAGAATGGGTCAGCATCATGGTTTTCAGCATGAAATCCCTCATCTGCATGTTGTCCTCAATCGATATTCTGAGAGTCTTCTCCATCCTTTCCATGTGGACCTTCCGGACATGGGTGACCACCTTCGTACTCGATACAGCGCTTGCTGAAACTCTCACGTATGGCCTCCTCCTTCTTCTGTATGTTGCGAAATGGTGGATTTGTTGACGCCATAATGCCCGCCCACAGAGGTCGCAATCTCTCCTCTCGAAAGCTGGTCAAGCAGCTCCACTTTCTGGCTAAGGCTCATGACTTTCTTCTGCCTCTTGGTAGTCGACATCTCCGGCACTGGTTTTGCGCTTGAACCACCTTTAGAGGCCATTTTCCCCCACAGAGCAGGGGTTGGCCTTTTTTGGGCACCGTGGTCCCCTTTTTGAAGCAATGTTTTATGGCCGGATGCCCTTCCTGCCGCCAACCCTGTCGGTCGCCTCTTGCGACACACAGGGAACTTCCAGTGAACTGGGAGCCATAAATTGAACGATGAGTAGAACAAGTCAAAAACACAGGTGAAAGCAACTGGACGAGAACAATGATCGAGATCGAGGACAGTCTGTCCGATATGTAGGATTGTGGGTATTAAGCCTATCTGCCAATTGCAATGCTGTACAGTGTACAGTAATATACTTGATGAAGCATTTGCATTCTATAACTCACGGAGTTTGACTTGTTTTCATCGCTGATGGAACATCCCCCGAAGCGTTTTCATTGTGTAACGTATCTGATGATGCTTTACTGTAAATTGCAAACTGTAATCGATTTAATGAAGCGTTTGCATTCTATAATTTGTGGAGGCTGACTTGTTCACACATCTGGTGGAATATTCCGCGAAGCTCTCGATGATAGTCCAGCGAAAATTTGTGGCCGCAAAAGCCATGAAAATGCAGATCACACAGCAGATCATACCCGTGGCTCGTAGAAGATGTTTTTTCCGTACGCACGTCCAGCTGCTTTATGCATGGTTGGTGAAAGATGGGTTTTATAAATGTGTCAAGCTAGAGGCTCGTGAATTTTTTTTTTGGCACCCCTGAAAAACCGAGATTTCGCGGAACATGGCCACGAATAGGGGGAAAAAAAACCCCATTATTTGGCGGAACACGGCCGCGAATAGAAAAAAACCCGCGAATTTGCGGGAAATTTTTCCGCGAATACAGAAACATGTCGCATTTTATCAACTGCAAATACGCTGGTTCCGCCAATAGCGGATTCCACGAATAGCGGCGTCCGACTGTATATGTAAATATATATATATATACCATTTCCATCCCCTCCTTTCAGGCTAACATTATCCTCCGCCCCATTTCTAAACTAGTGCTTCAGCCCATGGCTTATGCCCCATGTCTCTCCTGTGTGAGTTGTAAGATGACTGTGAACTGCTTGACCACGTTAAGGTTTTGCTAGAGATTTTGCGGCTTCTCTTCGGTATGAATTCTGACATGAGAATGCAAAGGGCCTATCTGCATGAATGTCTTGGTCTTGTTGCAGCTTGCATGCTTGTTAAGCCTCTCTCTGGTATGAATTTTATGACGAGAATGCAAATGGTCTCTCCACGTGAATGCCTGCTGGTAACCCCCTTCAGACACATTGTGCACTTATAAAGCCCCTCTCCTGTGTGAATGTTAAGATGAGAACACAAATTACCTGACTACGTGAATGTCTTGTTGCAAATTGTGCACTTGTAAGGTCTCTCTCCGGTATTAATTTTATGATGAGAATGCAAATTGTATCTCCGCGTGAATGCCTTGTTGCAAACTGTGCACTTGAGGCCTCTCTCCTGTGTGAATGTTAAGATGAGAATGCAAAGTACCTGAATGCGTAAATGTCTTGTTACAGATTGTGCACTTGTAAGGCCTCTCTCGGGTATGAATGTTAAGATGGGAATGCAAATGGTCTCTCCACATAAATGTCTTGTTGCAAACTGTACACTTGAAAGGCCTCTCTTTTGTGTGATTATGCATGTGGTGTTTCAAAAGACTTGATTGTGAAAATGATTTGTTGCAAAATTTGCACTTGTACGATTTTCCCACGATGCATCCTTTCAGCTTTCCTTGCAAAAACTTTGATGTATGGAATGACTTCTTAGCAACAATATATTTTTCTCTATGCTTCCTCAACTTATCAACATAATCGGTTCTATTAAAGCTGTGTTTGGGTTTCTTATTGCATGGTTGCTGCTCTTGCTTTTCTTTGTGAAGTCTGACTTGGACATGAGGAATGCAGCCTGGAACACTTGTTTCAGGATTCTTCTGAGTGTGCTCAGTCTGACTGCCTGAGAAGGGATTGAAGGGAGAGAAACAAAGCAGACATGAATTTGATTTGGTTAATAAAGGGTTATTCAAAGTTTTAACAAATTATCTTTTTTCCTTATGAACACGACATGGACAGTTAAAGTCCAACTCGAATGGCCAATATCTCGAATGGCCAAAATTTCATCAACAATCTGATTATTGGTTTGACGTAATGAAACATACATGAAGGTTTGACGTAATGAAAGAAAAACATCATTCTCAAAAGAAACTAGAAAGAATCAGATGATCCAAAGCCCGTCTGTGCAAAGCTTTGTATGCAGACTCCCTCTTCCGTATGCTAAATATAACACAAACAGCTTAAAAAAAAAAACTAAAACAAAACAATTGACAATTTCAGTTGACCTTGACCTTTGAACCTCAGAAAGCAATACATTTTAGTGACAGCATGCAAACCATGCTCAAATATCAAGTCACTCAGATGGAAATTGATGATTTTGTGAGCTTAACCTTGGACCTTTTGACCTCAAAACAATCGACATCTAGCATTTTATTGGTGAAGCAATTCAATGATGCAATATGCAAATTTTGTTCAAATTTCATTAAGTCAATCATGAAAACTGACCATTTTATGCAACCTTGACATTTTGATCAAAAAACACAATTGCCTTCTTAGTGTAGCAGCATAGCAAACCTGTTGTGCATTTTGTGATACAAGCACCAAATTTGGCACAAATGTACATTAATTTGTTGCGAACATTTTCAGATATTGGGCCACTTGAAATTCCGTAATTTTTTTTTTCAAATTTTTTCAAATTTCGTAATTTCAAATTTTTCGGGTGACACCGTCACAATTTCGGTCTTCGAGGCCGGCCGATATAGTGGGGCGGCTTAGCCCAAATATTCAAAAGAATTGTGCATTTTGTGATACAAGCACCAAATTTGGCACAAATGTACATTAATATGTTGCGAACATTGTGTGGTCAGCAATGAAGACGAGAGTCTGAATTACATGTATGCAAAAGACCTTGTGAACCAGTGAAGCAAATACACGGGTAAGCATGAATTAAATCTAGGGCATGATATAATTTCCATGATGTTTACCTCTACACTCAATGGTGGAAGGAGGTAATGTTTTGATCCCAGCTTGTCTGTATGTCTGTTTGTCTGTTAGTCCACAAAATTCCAGACAAAGCTTGTAGTAGTGGTAGTTGTAGTGGTAGTGGTGATAACAGAAATTGTTATATAGAACTGAACTTATATTATTATTATATGCAGAAAATAACTTCATTTCTATATGCCCTGCAGTGGACAGGTTAATTGGTTTATGCACTGAAGGGGTCACCCTGGTGTGCACTGCTGTGTTCTGCCTCACTGAGTTGTTCAGGTATGATGTACTCAGCACAAGCTTCCGGTCGGCCCGGAGGTGGGGGTGCGGGGCCTGTCACGGAACGTCAAAACAAACGGCCTGTCGGGGCCGCCCAAAAGTCGGGCGTGAGGGGCGCGTCCACTAATGGAACGCCTCTCGCTTCCC
Organism: Myxine glutinosa; assembly: GCF_964187855.1. NCBI lineage: Eukaryota > Metazoa > Chordata > Myxini > Myxiniformes > Myxinidae > Myxine > Myxine glutinosa. The sequence goes on along the minus strand of NC_136261.1, from coordinate 17,649,365 downwards.
AGATCGAGGGCCACGTGGTCAGGAGAACCTCGTCCCTTCCGGTCACACTTTGCCTATCGGCCGGCCTCGAAGACCGAAATTGTGACGGTGTCACCCGAAAAATTTGAAATTACGAAATTTGAAAAAATTTGAAAAAAACAATTACGGAATTTCAAGTGGCCCAATATCTGAAAATGTTCGCAACATATTAATGTACATTTGTGCCAAATTTGGTGCTTGTTTCACAAAATGCACAATTCTTTTGAATATTTGGGCTAAGCCGCCCCACTATCTAGGTTTTGATCGATGAACGAATTCGGGGGAATTTGACACAGAACACTCCAAACTTGTGGATGCACCGCATTTCAAGGAGTATGTTATCACCATTACTATTATCCAATTGTAGTCCTCCAGGGACAATCAAACATACCAAAACTATTTGTATGGGAATAGGCCTACTCTTGTTCTGTTCATGATAGTTTTTATTTGTCCTTTCTCTCCACTACTACAAGCCTGGTGTTGGCTTAGCGGTTAGGGTGCTGACTTGGGACCCTAGGATCCCGAGTTCAAATCCTTGTCGATCGTCGAGTTAATGCCAGGGGGGTTGACTCAGCCTGTCATCCTTCCGAGGTCGGCAAATTGAGTACCAGCTTGCTGGGATGAATGTACCGGTATGTGCTCCGGTTTAGAATAGGTACATCCAGTGGCATAGTGGTGGTTTATGGCACTCGGAGCGAAGGTCAAAAATAGTGCCCCCTGCAGGAACTGATATAGTCAGAAATTCCCATTGAGGGGGCCATATGAAAGAGCTCTAAGCTTCCCCAGTGGGATCAACAGCAGTGCCCTGAAACATGTTCAAAATGAGAATAGATTTAGATATGATCTCCTGAGATGATTAGACTAATTAATTACAAAGAATCCGGAAGAATTCCTTTGTTTCTAAACACGCCGCATGTTAAGGTGTATAGAGCAGTTTAATAGGTCCTTCCATGACATGGTATTCCTATTACAAAATAAATAACAAAAACAATGATAACATTGTAACAAGGCATTTATTAAAACTAATCTATCTATAATTCCAGTAATCTCTGTGTGTGTGTGTGTGTGTGTGTGTGTGTGTTTGTCTGTGACCGCTGTTTCTCGACAACTACCGGTCCGATATACTTGAAACTTGCCAGGTATATTGCTGGGGACCCGAGGATGTGCCTTTTCAAGGTTTCATATTAATCGGAGAAGTAGTTACCGAGCTATGGCGATTTCTTTACCAAACCCCGCAAGCCGTTCGCTTTGGACCAAACCATTTCATGTAAATAGAGGGGGGGGGGGGGGGGGGGGTTCTGTGGTCGTTGCGAATGGACCAAACCATTTCATGTAAATAGAGGGGGGGGGGGGGTTCTGTGGTCGTTACTGCCACGTGGTTTCAAAGTTTTTTTTTGTTGTTGTTGTTTGCACGCATGCTTTTTTGCACGCACGTACGGGCACCCACGTACGGGCACGTCCTAGTAATATTAACAACAATAATAATATTCGTACCATTTGGCAATAATACAACGAACGTATAATCCCTGCCCTGGTCCAAGCAGACCTGGGCTTGGTGAAAGGTAAACTAGTGCTGAAGCAGCACAGCAGGCAGGTATGCTACAAGGCTGTTAACAACAACTACATCAAACATGCATGCATGCATCATGGTGTGGTATTTTTATGGCCTCGAGACTAGAGCTGATGAGACAAAGCAGCAGAGGAAGAGAAGGAAGTTAAAGAACTCACTTGACACATGATCCTGGCCGTTGCTGATTGGGACATAACACCGTGAGATATCTACATATGATCGATGTAATTACATAACAAACGTCCAGCAGTTACACCCCTCCATCTCTTGGGCCAATGGGCGATCTCCATGTTACCGATTGTATAATTATTAAACCTCATTATACAAGATAAGAGATCTACGCAGCAGGCAGGCCGATAAAATTACTAACACGTAACACTGATTTATTTACTGTGTGAGGTGATAGAAATAGGGGATTTGATTGGCACAGAGGACTGGTAAGGTGGCACGCACTGGTTGGATCAGAGACGGAGACGTGTTGAGATGACGACAGAGCCTGGACGATAAAAGCACGCTCTGGCCGACATATTTTCCTCTTGCGCCTTCTCGTTCTGGATACCATAGCGAACGGTCGTGTGCTGGCATCTTCTCGCCCCTTCTAATTTTGGACACCATAGCGAACCTCCATGTTAGGACATCTTGCTAGTGGTCGTGAGGAGGAAGAGCCACGGCCTGGGAACTGCGGTTTTCCGCGCAGAGATCATGAGGACGAAGATGACATGGAAGAGCGAGCTGCACACCTGCTCGTTCGCTTCGCGCGTGAGGACTAGTCTGCAGTTTCCCGCACAGGGACGTGGGCCTGAGACAATTCCTGACAAGATTTAGGAGCCGTTCGAAGATAAGTGCCAACCACACCTTTTATTTTTGTATCATTATATTTCCCTTTGTCTGTGTACTGAGTTTGTGTGGGGGGCGCTCCAATTTAGGAATTTATTGTTATTTGACCGTGTTTTATTTGTTACCGGCATTTTCTTTAATAAACCTGTTTATTTTTGTACATTTTAATTGCATGTTGCTTGAATTAATTTATTGCAGTATTGAAGACTGCCTGTGGGATCCGTGAAGGTAAGCACTCCAGCTTCTCCCTCATTTGCCCCTACGCGTATTCTCCACTATATCTTGACTGAATGCCTCAGAGTTAAAGCTTGTTTGGCAATCTGTTTCCTTGGAAGATTTTAATCACCAGGAACGCGACAAAAAAAAAAATACATAAATAAAATCCTCCTCACCACACTCCTATTTCACCCGTGATCAATGCTCTATTTTATAATTCACTCTTCTTCTTCCTCGTCTTACAGTTCTTCCTTTGTCTAATCTCTTAACTCGCCTTTGTACCACCCCTCCTCCAACGTTGTCAAACGTATTCCGACTTGAAAATCTCAAGAACTCCAGTTTGCAATTGATGTTTGTATTTCATTAATCATTCCTTTTGTCCATCTTCATTGTCGATCTCTTCCCTGTCTGTTCCCTCCTCTACTTCTATTTGCCCGTGTCCTACAAACGCTATCCCTTACCAGCGTCCCATTCCATGTCCCATCCCTCTTCTCCTTCCTACCCCCATTCCATCACAAACTTCCTCCTACCCCTCCCCTTCAAATCTCCCCTCTCACCCATCGACACTGTCAACTGCTCTCCCTACCTCCCAAACTCCTCCATCACTCTACTCTCCCCCCCCCCCCCCCCTCCTCCCTCTTGTACCCGACGTTTCCCCAACTACAGGTTGCTTCTGACAAACCAGTCATAATCTATTTATTAGAAACCTTCCTCTTTCAAGATGTCTCTGACTCCCGAGTACCTCTACCTCGTTACTCGCTCCTTTCATATTGTTGCGAATATGGAATTTGGCCTCCATATCCGCTTGTAAATATTCCCCTATTTCCTCAATACTCCCCAACTATCCCCAATCCCCCATTCCCTAGTCCCATTGCCTGTAAATAACACTCTGTAGAACCGACCTTCCCCTTTTTCCCCCATTAAATGTCGTGCCCAGGTCCACCGCATCACACGTAGACAACTTTCGGACATCTTGCTAGTTATTCTTAGTCTATGTCAGTTAAGGACTCGTTTCCATTAATTCTGACTCTTCGTTGCACCAGAATGTGATTATATGGCACCAGTAGTGAGTTTAGGACCTTTCCCATACCTCCTTCCATCTTCTTCCCCAAACAACAACAACAACAACAACTACAGCTACAACAACAACTACAACCACGGCGCGCGGGGGGAGTGTGCGTCCTCCCACCAGCTCGGTTAGCCGCCATGACCATGCGCTCCACGGGGTTACCACGAAGGGGCTGGCTGTCAGCTCCTCGTCAAGGGCGGAGCCTGGTAAACCCCCCGCACGCACCCAATGAGAAGCAACGTGCCGATTCCACGAGGTGGAGCTAACGAGCAGAGGGCGTGTCACTCCCCGCCGGATATACGAAGCGACTCACCGGATGTGAGGTCAGATGCGCCCCCAGCTTGAGATGACAAGACGCCACCTCGAGCGCTGTGAGACCTCCCGCATCTCTGGACCGGACCGAGTCGATTCTGTCCCTGAGCCCAGGTGCACCTGGAGCCATCGATCCTGCCTTTCCTAGCCATCAATCCCCGTGTGAGTCAGCCTTTTGTCCCGTTTATCTGTCGTCTGTTGGGGTTAATATAAGATTGTGTCTAAGTGCCTATCTTCCTTTGCTGTCCCTCTTGTAGTTGTAATCTAACCTTCCGAACGAATATAACCTCCTCCGGAGGTCTTGAGAACCGTATCCCTGGTGTCGCGTCATTTTAATCCCAGCCGTGTGTCTTTTCCTTCATTGACCTAGCGTAGCGCGATTAGTCAACGTTCGGGTATAATCGGGTAACTTGTGCAGACGTGGTCATACCAAACCGCTCGGTAAATAACATCTAAGCCGCGTCTGTAACAATTGGTGTCGAGGAGTGGAATTCGAACCCGGGACTAAATTTATTAGGCCCAAATTTGTAGTAGAATCAATTCGGAGCGCGTTTCCCGCGCGAAATTATAACGGCGAAATTTGATTTTGTTATACGGAAATAAAAACCCGAATTTTGAAAGTCGCGCTATGGCAGACCAAGACAGCTGGGGTCCGGTAGGGGAGAGTGAGGCAGGGTCGGTCCAGGACCAAATTGAGGGACGTGAGGAGAGCGAAGCAGCGAGGGTAGCAAACGCACAAAATGGCGCCTCGCTGGTCACCGCGCCCGCGACCGTAGCAGCGCCGCCGATGGATTGGGGCCTATTTATGGAACAAATAAAGGCGCTCATGGTCCAGACAAGTGAAGACCTGAGGAATGACTTGGGGGGCCAAATGGGGGTAATGGGGAACCGGATGGAGGCTCAGAATGAGCAATTGGGGGTAATGGGAAACCAAATGGGGGTAATGAGGGACGAAGCGAGGGGTACCGGTGAGGGATTAGACAAGAAATTAGAGGGGTTAGACAATGGGATAGAAGGGGTGAAACGGGTTAATGGGGGTAGAAAATAGAATGGCTGCCCAGGAGAATCAGATAGAGGGAGTGAGAAATGGGTTAATAGGGTTAGAAAACAGTATGGAAGGCAAATTGAGGGACATGAGGGACCAAGCGGAAAGGGAAGTTAAACAAATGGAGCAGCAGATAGAGGGGGTCAGAATGGGGGTAGAAACCAAACTGGATGCTCACAGGGAGGAAATGGAGCAGATGAGGGTGGCATCTGGGCAGGAGATGCAAGTGATGGGAGAGGAGATCAGAAGAGGAGTGAGTGAGGAGGTCGGAGGAGTGCGCGAGGAGGTGAGGCACTGTAAGGAGCACATGGAGAAGGAGGTGAGAAAGGGGACTGTAAAGTTACAAGGGGGCATAGAGGTCCTGACGCAGGAGGTGGAACAGCTGACGGAGGGACAAAAAGAAGTAACGGAGCAGGTTCAAAGGAACACTGCGGTATTGGGAGGTTTAAAAGCGACACAAAATGACTTAAAAAATGACTTGGTAGCGACGAAGAGAGAATGTCAGATGGTACGTGAGGGACTGACAACGAGGTTGGACGAGGTGATAGAGGTAATGGAGACGAAGGACCGGCAGGTGAGGACGCACCTGGAAACGGTCAAGGTAGCCTTAGAGGATGAGCTTGAGGAGACGTACCGGGGAATAAAAGAGGTGAAGCACAAATTAGAAGAAGTGGAAGAAGGGATGAGCGAAATTAAGAAGCGACGGAGAGGGGATAAGAAAGAGATAAAAGAGGAGATAAAAGAATTGGTCCAAAGTCTGTGTTTGGATCGTGATGATGTGCTCATTAACCGGATGAGGGATTCGCAGGTGATGGAGGAGAAGCGAAGAGGAAGAGGACCCGGTGTAAGTGGTGACCAATATGGTCGTGCGTATGATGCGCCAGGGGATTTAAGAAGCTTGGGGGTCGAGATAGACCCGGGTGTTCGTGAGAGGCCGTTGGTGAAGTGTGCGACAGGTCTGGTGTGCGAAAGAGGAGGTGTGCGACAAAGTCCGACTCTGGGGTGTGTGAGGAAAAAGTGCGTGCCAAGGAGTGAGGGTGCTGGCGAGAGTGAGTCGGTCGTAGCGCGTGTGCGAGGGGCACATGGAAGCGTGGTGTGGTGAGTGTTACAGAGGGTGTGATGGGAGAGTGTGCGCAAGAGTGTGCGCGAGAGAGGTGTGTGACGGACAGGTGCATGGGGAAAGAGTGCGCTGTCAAAAGTAAGGAAGAATGCACACCTGTGGTGAGTGTTACAGAGGGTGTAACGGGAGAGTGTGCGCGAGAAAGGTGTGTAACGGACAGGTGCATGAGGAAAGAGTGCGCTGTCGGGAGTAAGGGCGAGTGCGTTGTCAGGAATGGAGGTGAAAGTAGTGAGAGTGACATGGAGCGTGAGTTAGTTGTGACAGGTGAGCGAGGATGTACACCTGGGATGGAAGGGTGCACACCTGGAATGGTAGAGCGTGAGTGGGAATGCACGCTGGAGTTGGTGGTGAGGCACGTGGTTGGGTGTGCGAATGAGGGCACACCTGTGATTGTCACAGAGGAGGTGACCGAGGAGGGGGCGCGAAGCGGTGTATTGGTGAGGTGTGCAAGCAACAAATGTGTGCCAAAGTGTTCGGTGGTCAGGTGTGTGACCAAGTCTGTGAGTGGAATGAGAGTACCTGGGTGTGTAAGGAAAGGTACGAGGAGCATAGAAACGGCTGGAGGTGTGAGCAAGGAACGGGCTGCGGGGTGTAAGCATGCAGGTGAAGCATCGACGTTAGACGGGGTAGAGTCTAGAACGACTTATAGCCGAATCGGGCCCTCGGTGCGTGCCGGGCCTCGCTTTGAACGGCTGCGACCGTGCTCCACTAGGCGGAGCTGGCAGCCCGATAGAAAGGGTCGTCATGGCGACCACTTTTTGGTGAAACGTGCCGGCAGGTCGAGAGCGGGACATTGGATGGCTCCGTGCCGAGATGGTGCGTGGGACCTCGGCCCGGGTAAGCCCCCGTCCCTGCCCCGAATGCCGGACGCATCCAGCCGCCGGCACAAAACAACCAGCATCCATTGCTTGGCTTTACGAAGCCGGGCTTTGGACAGGAATTGGCGCACCGAGAGGCATTATTGAGTAGACTGGGTGATGAGGTTAGTGTTTTGGCCCCGAAATTGGAAAAACAAAATTTGATGATTGGCAAGGGATTGGCAGTAGTGATTGGCAGATGATGGGTAGTGATTGGCAAATTTTTGATTTGTTGAAATTTGATGTGCAAAATTGGTAGTGAGAGACCCCCGATGTGGAGGGATGGCATCCTTGCCCCCCTTCCCATGTGGGGGCAAAGGAGCAATAGCTTATGGGGTGTATGGCAGTGAAAACTAGCCCGGGTGGGTTAGGTTATATTGATAGGGCCCTAGAAGATGACATTAGGTGACGTTAAGGTTAGTTAGTGACTGCTACCTGTAGTGGGGACGCAGGTAGATTAGTGTGGATAATAATGACGTGGGAGCGCAATAGTTTAAAGGGACGACTGGGAAGCGCAAGTTTCAGAAGGGAGTAGTTAGCTGAGATGATGCCGTGTGTGTGAGAATTGAACAGGTGTGATTGCACAGGTGTGCAACTGGACAGGTGTGTGGAGCCGTGTATGAGTAGTGAGTGTTGTGGATCAGCGCGAATGCGCTTGGGGAGAGAAGGGTGCAGGTGGCACCAGGTGTGAGAGCACAGGTGTGCAAGTACAGGTGTGTGGAGAGAGTTGGAGTAAGTGGTACGGAGTGGTGTGCATGGTGCGAAGGTGTGGATGGGGGAAGAGTGGACCCCTTTCACGAGTACCCGGGGCGGGTAGTGTAAGTGTTAGGTAGAGGGTACAGGTAAATTGTGGTTGGAAATTGGCATTTGTGGTGCGGTTGCAGAATGGTGTTGTGAATGGGTGCATTAGTGTTGTGGAAATGGCTGGGCGTGTAACCTGTTAGTGTGTGTAGTTGGTTGGGCACTCCACCACTGTGAGGATGTCGGCCAGGTGAGGCCGCAGGTGGGCTCTGGGAGCCGGTAGTTGTGAGTGGGTGCCTGAGGATCCCGGGTGTGGATTGGGCAGCCCAGTGCCAGAGAGGGCACCGAGTGGGGAGAGCGCCAGAGGGCCTTCCCCAGGTAGTTAGGTTAGGGTAAGGAGCAGGTAAGCTCGGAGGCAACTGCAGTGGTGGAGGTGTGCAGGTGGGTAGACCCACTGGGAGAGGTACACGCCACAGCCCAGAAATTGTGCGAGGGCACCGGGAGATGAATCGGGGGAGTGAGACCCCAAATTGAAGAGCGCCACAGTTTGGCCAATGGGAATTGGTTTTTAGAACCCATAGTGTAAGAGGGCCAATGGTTTGGCCGGAGAAAGACCCCGGGTAGTGTAAAGTTGTTAAAGTCATTTAGGAAATAGTTAGGATTGATGAACCTGTCGCACCATACGCAGCCACTTACCTGTGGTGATGATGATGACTCCACACCTGTGTTTTCTTTGTTCTGTGTGCAGGAAATGAGATTGCTGTGGATTTGTGAGACGCATCACGACGTGGATGAGACATTGGGGTGATTCCATCTCTCCCTCCCTAGGAGGGACTGATGATGAATTGGTAATGGCAAATTTTGATGTGCAGTTGGAGATGGCAAATTTTGATGAGAGTTGAAAATGGCAAATTTGATTGGTTAGGAGGGAGAGAAGACGAATTTGGTATATGGGAGGAACGGGGAAGACAGTAGGGATGTTTGTTGATTTGTAAAGTAGATGTTTATGGGTAGTGTTGTGTTTTGTGGATACAGTAAGGGGTAAGGGAGGGGCCATGTAGGTTACCTGGTGGGGGGGGGGGGGGCGTACGGTAGGAACGTACCTGTCTCACCTGGTTCCCATGTGCCCCCAGTGTGCATTACCTTACATTGCGTGCACTTTTGCGCCCTTACCACCTTACTCACTTGTCTGCTTCTTTTGTCTCCCACCTCCGAGGATCTGGCTTTGGGGTAGAGAGAGAGGAGAGAGAGGTGCTGGCTTCGCAGTTGTGGGCCTGCACTTTCGCTGTTTGCTGCTTGGATCGATACACCATATGGACCGCAATGGTTGTGGCCACCCACAATGGACCGCAGCTCTTTTGCGGCCAAGCACCACCTGTGGAAGGACCTATGGGTCAACGTGGCACCTATGCCAAACAGGAGAACCACTAACAGTTGGCCCCCTGACGGCCACAATAAAGAAATGGACGCGGTTGGCGCCTTTCTTTATTTTTGAAAGAAGTAAGAAGGCCAAGTGCACCACACGAAGGCAAGACCAGCGGCAGAACATCGGCCGGCTGCGACACCACCGGTGATTATAAACACTTTATTGGTGCACCGGATGGTGCTGACTGTGTGAGGGGGTGGTGCTTTTGGTGCTGGGAAGGGGTGCTCTGCACATTATTAAAGGCCGTAGGCCACAGAGCACTCGTGGGTTGGTGTATCGATGCTAGCATGCGTGCTCTCTCTATGCATAACATCTGCATGTGTTCCTCCAAAAACAGGTCCTGGATCGTAGTGTAAATATCAGCGTAGTCTTGTGTAAATAATGCTCCCTACCGGCTGTATGTTTAGTTTGAGGATTCTTTCCGGATTCGGTTATCCTGTGGGTGTGTTTCTGTGAGGAGAAGGGTGCAACGTCGCAGGGGGACATATTTACTCATTTGTGAATATCTGTAAAACTGTCGCACTCAGGGTAGAGTTAATAGTAGAGGGAACTACATTGCGTGCCACACTAAAGTAGGTAAAAATTTATCGGGTCGGGACGCCCCGAGGGTAGAGAAGGGTGCAATGTTGCGAATATGGAATTTGGCCTCCATATCCGCTTGTAAATATTCCCCTATTTCCCCAATACTCCCCAACTATCCCCAATCCCCCATTCCCTAGTCCCATTGCCTGTAAATAACACTCTGTAGAACCGACCTTCCCCTTTTTCCCCCATTAAATGTCGTGCCCAGGTCCACCGCATCACACGTAGACAACTTTCGGACATCTTGCTAGTTATTCTTAGTCTATGTCAGTTAAGGACTCGTTTCCATTAATTCTGACTCTTCGTTGCACCAGAATGTGATTATATGGCACCAGTAGTGAGTTTAGGACCTTTCCCATACCTCCTTCCATCTTCTTCCCCAAACAACAACAACAACAACAACTACAGCTACAACAACAACTACAACCACGGCGCGCGGGGGCAGTGTGCGTCCTCCCACCAGCTCGGTTAGCCGCCATGACCATGCGCTCCACGGGGTTACCACGAAGGGGCTGGCTGTCAGCTCCTCGTCAAGGGCGGAGCCTGGTAAACCCCCCGCACGCACCCAATGAGAAGCAACGTGCCGATTCCACGAGGCGGAGCTAACGAGCCGAGGGCGTGTCACTCCCCGCCGGATATACGAAGCGACTCACCGGATGTGAGGTCAGATGCGCCCCCAGCTTGAGACAAGACGCCACCTCGAGCGCTGTGAGACCTCCCGCATCTCTGGACCGGACCGAGTCGATTCTGTCCCTGAGCCCAGGTGCACCTGGAGCCATCGATCCTGCCTTTCCTAGCCATCAATCCCCGTGTGAGTCAGCCTTTTGTCCCGTTTATCTGTCGTCTGTTGGGGTTAATATAAGATTGTGTCTAAGTGCCTATCTTCCTTTGCTGTCCCTCTTGTAGTTGTAATCTAACCTTCCGAACGAATATAACCTCCTCCGGAGGTCTTGAGAACCGTATCCCTGGTGTCGCGTCATTTTAATCCCAGCCGTGTGTCTTTTCCTTCATTGACCTAGCGTAGCGCGATTAGTCAACGTTCGGGTATAATCGGGTAACTTGTGCAGACGTGGTCATACCAAACCGCTCGGTAAATAACATCTAAGCCGCGTCTGTAACAATATGATAGAACTGAGCATCGTCCTGGGGGAGGAGTTGCTCTCTTTATCAAACAAACGATTCCTCACTATTCTTGCACTGCCCTCACCACACCACACCACACCACCAGGAGTACCTCTGGCTATGGCTTCCCCTCCGATCCCAACTTTTGTTTATATGTGTGACGTACCCTCCAACAAACAGTGACAATTCCATTTACATCTCGCTGCACAAAAACATGGACCAACTTCTGTCCACTCATATGTGGCGATTTCAATCGTCGTTATGCCAATTGGCTGGGTGTGGAAACCTCTCGCACCAGCCATGGCACCTCAGCAAAGGACTTCTGCGATTCAATGGTACTGACACAATCGGTCAATTTCCCGACCCGGATCTCAGTCAACGGAGTGTAGCGGCTACCGCTGGGTTTTCACAATCGCCTTGCACCTATCAAGGACGCGGAGCGATCACCATGCCGGGCTCGTCCAGGACGCCCGGGCAGGCCCGCCCTCAACTTGCCAGGCCGCAGGGCCACGCCCCCTCTCGCCTTTCCGGGGCAAACGCTCCGGGATAATATGTATATATATTGCTGCCCGATAAACGGGCTTTTCAGAGTGCCTGAGTGTTTGGTTTGATTAAAGCAACTCGGCTGAATTCCAGCTTTTTGTCGCGTCCATTCTTCCGATCGACGTGGGAGCCCCAGCTCCTTCATTGGTGACCTACCGACATGGACACGGCAGTCGCCCTTAAACTGCCTACCTTCTGGGAGGCTCACGCGGCGGTTTGGTTCGCACAGGCGGATTCCCTGTTCGCCCTGCGAGGCATCACGGCCGACGACACCCGCTTCCACCATGTGGTAGCAGCGCTCGGTTCGGCCACCGCGGCCCGCGCCCTGAGCCTCCTCGAGAGCCCGCCAGCCGCTGACAAATACGGCGCGATTAAGAAGCTTCTCCTCGACGCTTTCGCCCTCCCATCGGCGGAACGCGCACGGCGCCTGCTCGACCTGCCCGAGCTCGGCGACACGCACCCTTCCGAGCGAATGGACTACATGCTTTCACTGCTCGGCGAGCACTCTCCGGCATTCCTGTTCCGGGAGCTGTTCCTCCGTCAGCTGCCTAACCCGGTACGCCTTGCCCTGGCAAGCACGACGATCACAGATCCCCGGGCCCTTGCCAGAGAAGCCGACAAGATCTCCGCCGCAGGACAGCGCATCGCAGCGGCGACATGGGACCCACCGCCGTCCGACGCAACACCCATGGCGCCCGAGCACCCGGCACGGTTGACGACCGAACTGCCGACGCAATTGGCGGCCGCTACACCGAGCCGACCACCTCCAGCACGACGACCGGGGCCTCCACCTGACCAAGCGTGGTGTTACTATCATGCCAGGTTCGGACAGAAGGCCCGGACATACCGGACCCCCTCCCACGACCCGCCAGGGGTCGCTTCGGCCGGGTCATCAGGACCCCCCTCAAATTGACCCTGCCGGTGCAAGTCGATTCTGGGGGGACGTGTGTAGCGGCTACCGCTGGGTTTTCACAATCGCCTTGCACCTATCAAGGACGCAGAGCGATCACCATGCCGGGCTCGTCCAGGACGCCCGGGCAGGCCCGCGCTCAACTTGCCAGGTCTCGGTCGGGACGCCCGGGCATGCCCGGGCAGGCTCGCCCTCAACTTGCCAGGCCGCAGCCAGGACGCTGGGCCACGCCCCCTCTCGCCTTTCCGGGGCAAACGCTCCGGGATAATATGTATATATATTGCTGCCCGATAAACGGGCTTTTCAGAGTGCCTGAGTGTTTGGTTTGATTAAAGCAACTCGGATGAATTCCAGCTTTTTGTCGCGTCCATTCTTCCGATCGACGTGGGAGCCCCAGCTCCTTCAGGAGCATCTTTTCTTCAAGACTTGGTTATGACTAACTTCCCTGCAAACGTCTGCTGCTCTTCTTCCGCTCCAATTGGTTCATCTAACCATATGCTTGTTAAAGTGGACATCTCGCAGACCATTTAAAGTGGACAAAGCTCGGAACAAGTGTGTCGGCCCTCAGGAGAGCCAGGAAACAACATCTCTCTCTAAGGACTAAACTTTCAAACTTGTCTGCCTCCTCCAAATCCTGGTGGCATCTGGTCAAATCTGTTTCTGGTGTTTGCTCCCGCTCCATCCACTCCATTACCTCAAATGGCTCCACAGCTGACACTGCACGTGAAAAAGCTGAATGTCTCAACACTGTGTTTCCTTCGAAGTTTTGTGTCCCAAACACATGGCACTCTGTACCCACCTCACCTGTCGCACCGAATTGCTCCTGGACTCTGTGTCCTTATCTTCCAACAATGTGGAGAAGTGCCTGTCAAACTTTGACTTTGATTCTATAACCGGTCCAGACGGCATCAGCCCACGTGTCAAAAAAAAAACCTACTCTGCTGCTCTATCACACCCTCTCTCATTTGCTCAAGGTTATCTGCCATCTGCTTGTAAAACAGCAAACGTTACCGCTTATACAAAAAGGTGATAAACAGATCCTTTCAACTACAGAACAATCAGCCTGCTCCCAATTATCAGCAAAGTCATGGAATCCATCATCACTTCCCACATGAAATCCTTCCTCTTCTCCAATGGGTTGATCTCAGATCATCAATTTGGATTCACACCAATCCACTCTACCCTGGACATGATGCTTCTGCTATCTCAATAATGGATGCAGCTCCTCAATGCCATACAGGAAATCAACCTCTCTCTTGACATACACAACATGACCAAAAGTATGTGGACACCCGAACATTACACATCTCATTCCAAGTTCATGGGCATCAATATGGAGTTTGTCTCCCCCTTTGCTGCTAGAACAGCCTCCACTCTTCTGGGAAGGCTTTCCACTAGATGCTATAACATTGCTGCGGGGATTTGCTTCCATTCAGCCACAAGAGTATTAGTGAAGTCGGGCAATGATGTTGGGTGATTAGGTCTGGCTCGCTGTCGGCATTCCAATTCATCCCACAGGTGTTTGATGGGGTTGAGGTCAGGGCTCTGTGCAGGCCAGTCAAGTTCTTCCACAACAATCTCGATAAACAATTTCTGTATGGACCTCGCTTTGTGCACAGGGGCATTGTCATGCTGAAACAGGAAAGGGCCTTCCCCAAACTGTTGCCACAAAATTGCAAGCACACAATCATCTAGAATGTCATTGTATGCTGTAGCATTCATATTTCCCTTCACTGGAACTAAGGGGCATAACTCGAACCATGAAAAACAGCCCAGACCATTATTCCTCCTCCACTAAACTTTACAGTTGGCACTTTGCATTCAGGCAGTTGCGTTCTACTGGCATCCGCCAAACCCAGATTTGTCCGTTGGACTGCCAGATGGTGAAGTGTGATTCATCACTCCAGAGAACGCGTTTCCACTGCTCCAGTCAAATGGCGGCAAGCTTTACACCACTCCAGCCGACGCTTGGCATTGCGCAAGGTGATCTCAGGCTTGTGTGTGGCTGCTCAGCCATGGAAACCCATTTTATGAAGCTCCTGACGAACAGTTGTTGTGCTGACGTTGCTTCCAGAGGCAGTTTGGAACTTGGTAGTGAGTGTTGCAACCGAGGACAGACAATTTTTACGCGCTACGCGCTTCAGCACTTGGCGGTCCCGTTCTGTGAGCTTGTGAGGCCTACCATTTTGCGGCTGAGCTGTTGTTGCTCCTCGACGTTTCCACTTCACAATAACAGCACTTACAGTTGACCGGGGCAGCTCCAGCAGGGCAGAAATTTGACGAACTGACTCGTTGGAAAGGTGGTATCCCATGACGGTGCCACGTTGAAAGTCACTGAGCTCTTCAGTACAGCCCATTCTACTGCCAATGTTTGTCTTTGGAGATTGCATGGATGTGTGCTTGATTATACATACCCGTCAGCAATGGGTATGGCTGAAATAGCCGAATTCACTAATTGGAAGGAGTGTCCGCATACTTTTGGTCATGTAAGGTATCTCGTGCCTTCGATACTGTCTGGCACCACGTTCTGCTCACCAAACTCTCCACTCTTGTGGTATCTATGGCAATCTCCACTCATGGCTCATGGACTTCCTCTCCTGTCGTAGTCAATGTTTGGCTCTCAATGCAATTCTCATCTCCTCTTCCAGTTCCTCAAGGCAATGTTCAGGACCCTGTGCATTTTTTAATCTTCATCAATGATCTCTCCCACTCTCTGGAAAATTTTATTTATCTTTTTGTTGATGACTCCACCCTCTGCCGTTCCATCTCTAACCTCTCAGTTCGGCAGGCATCACCCTCTTCACTCTCCACATACCTGGAAAAAAAAAATCACAATCTGCTCAAACACTTGGAACATGTCTTTCAATCCTGACAAATCTCACACTCTCAATATGTCTATCCAAAAAGACCATCTGGAAAACCCTCCCTCTATTTTCTCAACAATCATCTCAAAGAAGTTCTGTCACTCAAGCTTTTGGGTCTCACTATCTGCCATGACCTTTCCTGGGAAAGCCACATTTCCAAGCCGTCTTCCAAAGCCAGTCGCCGACTGGACATCCACAATCGTGTGAAGGCCTGCCTTGGCATAACTGGGCTCCGAACCACTTGCAAAGCTTTCATCTGCATCTCTCCCCTCTTGACTGGTGCTCCTTCCTCACACTTAGCTCGGCTTCATGCTGTAGAAACCAAGGCTTTTAGAATCATTGGTATCTCTCGCGATGAAGCCGATTCTGAAGGCCGTTCACTCTCTCTCAGCAGGCAGGTTGGCAGTCTTTCTGTTTTATGCCGACTCCTCTCTGGCCTAGTTCCCCCTGCTCTGTCTGTGCTCTATCCTCCAAATATTTCTTCAGGACACACAAGGTCTGACAGCAACCCTCTTCTGGTGAAACTACCAAAATAAAGACTACTCACCTTCACTCTTTCATTCCTCTTTTTCCCCATCTATGGAACAATCTCCCACACTCCTCTTCAATCCCATTCTTCCTTCAAGGTCTTCTCATTAAATCATGATCTTTTCTACCCCTGTCAATCCACCCCCTTCATCAAATTCCCTTTTTTCTTTCCTGAAAGGCCCTGTCGTGTCCATCTTGTTTATCCCGTGTACCCGTCTCAGCCCTCCCTCTTCCACAGATATCCTGATGTCCCTGTTCTCTACTGTTGTTGTGCCTCTGTCTCTCTCTCTCACCCCCTCTCATCTCCCGCTCCCTTTATTTTATGTGTTAGCTCTCGTATGAGCCTCAACATGGTGTACAAATTTTTTTTATCCAATTATGTTAATCATTCTTTTCATTGTACTCCGCTCCTCGCAATTCCATCTCCAGGCACTGAACGATGTCATCGCCGAGATGCCGAAGTACAGTTTCCCCTCCGTTTGTTCGTTTTCTTTTTCTTTCTGTCTGACTTTCTTGGTTGGTTGGTTGTTTGTCTGGGTGATATATCAGCCAACCTTTGAGTTGGGAAACTGAAATTTGGAGATGACAGTGACCAAGTGATTTGGCTGTAAAGGGTATTTTTCATTTATTGATTAATCAAATAATTAATTAATATTTTGATTAATTAATTAATTATCAAAAAGTTAGATTCACATGAAAGTGGTGGTTTCGGCATGCTCTTAGCCAATTCATTTCCAAGTTAATTATTTTAAGATTATTATTTATTTATTTTAATTACGCAATCAATAATTTATTGTACACAGCTCCATTCCAATGTTAGATCAGGTCATTGAAAGGATCAGAACATGCTGACATTACAACATGTTAGATCAGGTAATTGAAAGGATCAGACTGTACATGATTTTCTAACATGTGAGATCAGGCCATTGAAATGTCAGATCATGCATGATATTAAAACATGTTAGATCAGGCCATTGAAATGTTCAGTCCTGCATTATATTATAACATGTCAGATCATGTCAATGAAAAGATCAGACCATGCATGCCATTATACCATGTTAGATCAGGCCATTGAAATGTTCAGACTGTGCATGATATTATAACATGTTACATCAGGCCATTGAAATGTTCAGACTGTGCATGATATTATAACATGTTAGATCAGGCCATTGAAATGTTCAGATCATGCATGATATTATAACATGTCAGATCATGTCAATGAAAGGATCAGACCATGCATGACATTATACCATGTTAGATCAGGCCATTGAAATGTTCAGACTGTGCATGATATTACAACATGTAAGATCAATCAGGTCATGGAAAAGATATCATTAATATTATGCTATTATCATAAGTGTTATTATTACTGTTGTAATGAGAAGTGGCTTTGGAAAATGCCACAAAAAACTCCTTGGAAGAACTCCATGCTAGCGGCAGGAAGGGTCATGATATTAACCCTTGTGGGGTATACAGAATACAGCAGATCTATTTATCAGGTGCAATTGTGTCGATGTGTTAAGCATAGACTGATGTCCGGATTCTTCCAAATGTCTTTGTTTAGTGTTAATCAACAGCATGAGCGACTGTTTAAAAAGGTAATCATACGTGTTTGTGGTTTATAATATTTTTATTTCTGGTCGAGGCCATTAGCCTGGGGGTCCCATGGAAACGGCACAATAAGAAGCTATTTATATATGTTGACACAGCATTTGTTCAAGAAGGGAACACGCCTTGGGGAGGTGGGATATTATTAGTAATAATTTTGTTGTGTAATAACATTATTATGCTTTTGTTATGAGAAGCGTAATTGGAAAAACCCCACCTCACCATCGTCGCCCCCAAAAAGCTAGATAAAGCTGGCTTAACATGGATATACAACTCAACACCCCATTAGCAGGGGAAATCCCCTTTGCAGAGAAAACCCCCTTGGGGAGGGGGGCAAATGAATGCACTGCAACCTTCATTGTGTGACCCTTCGTCCTTTAAAAAAAAAAAAAAACGGGATTTTTCCTGCCACAACACCTACAAGGCCACTCGAGGTAGGGGCTACGCAAAGGAAAGAAAAGTATAGATATTAGACAGAAAGGAGGAATCTATCCTCCTGTTAAGTTTGGTTGAGATTGGATAAGTAACGACCGAATGTATCAAGGTCAAAAATCCTCAGACAGACAGACAGACACCAAATTGAATATTATCGTATTGTTGCAGTTTTGGGAAACCACTAAAAAGTAATGGCAACCACCATGCAGGTCCCTTAGAATAGTTATTTCATAGCAGACCATTATCTTCGCCCGTTGCCCTTATTTCGGGTTAGTATGTCTTTATGCGTTGGGGAAAGGGAAAGATAGGTCCTTCTCTCATAAGGGATAGTTTACAGGGCAATGCACCAGGCTCAAAGGCACACCATGGTGTCCAGGTTCAGAAACCCACCAATCAAGGCATGAGTCACTTTGGGGGAACTTGTGGAGAGGAGCAACGGGCTCCACTAATAGGGAGCAGCCAGGCCACCTCCAAGATCCCCTCTGCCGTGCTGACGATTGACCTCACTCTGCCTGTCCGTGCTGGGATCGTCATTACCTGTTCGTGCTGCTCAGTGGCGACATCGGGACAGGGGGTGTCGCGAGAAGAGGCATCCAGAGCATCGTAGCCTTTGTGCTATCAGGTTTCCTACATCCGTTCCCCTCCCCTCCCCGTGAATGTGTGCTGGGCTCATGTGGTGTTTATTTGTAGTAATCATAATAAGGCGTAGAATAAGCTAAGTTCCTGCTTCTCGTCCATTTTTCTTTCCTACTGAAATAACGACATTGTAAATATTTGTCAATAAATCAAATCGCTAAACGTTTCCTTTCTATCTGTCGGTGAAAGTCTTTTCCTCCATTGATCTGCCATTGCCTGCGACCAGGTTAACAATCGGTTGTAATGGCATTAGCATTACTCCGGCGGTTACCAACGGTTTTTGCTCGGCCATCTAAATTGGTGTACCGCCGGAAGGTACCCGTGGTCACATGGTACAGCTAAGCTATCGCGTGATGGACTAATCGGCGTCAGTAGTTGCCGATTCACAACCTAAGTATGAAGTTATTTGTGCGTGGCAGCCGCAGGTCCGGTAAGTTCAGGAGGGAACGGAGGTTAACCCCCTCATAGTAAACAAACTCTGGGCCGTAACATATTCGGTGTTCGGGAGCGGGATTCCTGTCTGAGCACCATAACACATTTGGTGCTGGGAGTGGGATTCCGCTCCAGTCACCATAACAGTACAATTAATAGATTTCGGCACTTCAGACCTCAAAATTCCATTTTGATCATCTTACTATAATTCACCAAATGCCCATCTGTCCGTCCATCCATCCATCCATCCATCCGTTCGAAGGGTACCGCAAAAACGGCTGAACCGATCGCAACGATATTTTGGGTGGGTAATCCTGGGACCCCCTGGAGTAAAATAGGCTATATTGTTTTTCCAATTTTTCCAATTTTCCCAAACACAATTTATAA
The DNA here is from genome assembly GCF_964187855.1 of Myxine glutinosa. NCBI lineage: Eukaryota > Metazoa > Chordata > Myxini > Myxiniformes > Myxinidae > Myxine > Myxine glutinosa. Next base: position 17,630,107 of record NC_136261.1, on the reverse strand, counting down.
AGAAGAAATTCTACAAATACAGTTTATATTTTGATGACAATTATGAACCTGCCGCGAATGCGGAAGTGGACAGATGACGGCATTGTGCGAGTTTGATAATATCCAAATACAACAGTCATTCAATCGTAATGTTTAATCGTTAAACGTTAATCGTGTTAATCGTTTTGTTAAAGTATCAATTGATGATTGGAATTGAGTGAATACAATTACGATTTTAAATTTGTAATTGTGTTCACCCAACCATACAGAACTTCACATCAGGATTTAAATATTTGTTTATGTCACGAATGTTGTTAAAAGTTAATTTTTTTATATTAATGTTATTTAATTCGTGATTGGAGTTATGCAGTTTGGAATGAAAAAAAGAGATAGGGTTCAGGTGATTGACGAAATGCCGTGAAGGTTTCTACTTTCTAAACGTGAAATTCGCGGATCGCCATATGCAGATTCGCCACGGTCCCATGATCGATGTTTCTATACGTGAATGTACCCGTTTGTTTGCATACGGATACGTTTTTCATAGAAGTCCTTCACGAACTTGCTGTCCATGTCTGACGTGCGACTGAAGGTGCTACACTACAGTAATGTGGAATTTATTGGTTTCATGCTTTAGCATTCGCCGTTTCTGCATTGTGTGTCTGCTTCTGGCCTCCCACCCATGCGTAGCAGGGGTACCTCACTAGTACACTTAAATTAGTTTGTGAGAGTAGTTCACGTTTGGTGCACCACAATTTTGGTAAGGATTATTTTTTATGAGCACCCTCTAAACCTAAATGATCTTCAAAAGGTGTGTTTGAACACACCCAAGCACCTAGTTTTCATCCATGCACTCCCTAAGGAGTTAAACAAGCATGTATGCAAATTTTGGGGTCGCTAGGTTTCATGGTTTTAGATTTAAGGAGGAAACACACACATACACTGACTGACATATTGCCTTTTATTATTATATACACTAGTGGGGTCACCCATGGGAATCCCACGGCATGGAGGTGTATCGTTGCGATCCGTGCAGCCGTTTTTGCGGTACCCTGGACAATAACGTTAGGTGGGATTCCAAACCTGAAAATTCTGGAGACCAAAGCTGAAATTGGAAAAACAATATAGCCTATTATACTCCAGGGGTCCCAGGATTACACACCCAAAATTTTGTTGCCATCGGTTCAGCCGTTTTTGCAGTACCTGGGAACGGACGGATGGACAGACAGACAGACAGACAGAGAAGGATGGACAGACATTTGGTGAATTATAGTAAGATGAGCAAGTGTGAAACCCAGCAAGGACAAAAATAAAAACAAAGGAACTTTATTATTGCCGTACCTGCAGTATCCACAGCATCCCAATCAGTTTGTTCTATCTTCACAAAGGAAACTGAAAAAAATACAGCAAATTGGTATGAAGTTACAAAAGTAAGGAAATATTTCAAGCATAAACAAAACAAATTGTTATAACGTTACAAAGTACAGATGTTTAATGCATGAAAAATACCCAAATAGCACACAGAGATTGGCCCAAAGTTGGCAATATATCGGAAAAGGTCGGAATTGGCGCAAGCAGATTTCCAATGTCGGTCCAACATTGGAAACAGATGGAATTTCTATTGCACAACTGATTTTTACCTCCGCCACCGAAAAATGATGGAGGTTATGTTTTCACTGCTGTCTCCTTGTTACTTGGCAACAATGTTTTTTTTTGGCAAGTATGTTTATCAATCCAGTGTGTTCCTTTTGAAAATCGAAGATCTTTCAAGTATATTGGTTGGTCTTCTGCATTATTCTGTCTGTTTGTTTGTCAACAGGTCACAATTTTAAACCAATCTTTACAAAACATCACCAAACGGTGGAATTTGTCATAAGGAAGAAGATTTTACCTGAAGTTTCTAAAATCTCAATTTTCATGAGGTCAAGTTTCAAAAATTGCCATTTTTAAAAAATCTGATTGACTTGAAATTTGAAGAGGATTTACATATCAGGTAATGAAATTCAACCAATTTTCTGAGGTCAGTTTTGGCCAAAAGGTCAAAAACTTGGGTGAAATTTCTGAAAGCCTCAATTTTAATCCGATTGACTTGAAATTTGAAGAGGATTTGCATACTTTATCATCGATTGTGAACCATCCAAAAATTGTTTTCGTTCAAGATATGCCAAAGGTTAATAACAACTTCGACTAAACTTGTAAAATCCTCAATTCTCATCCGATTGACTTGGAATTTGAAGATTATTTGCATATAATATCACTGAATTCAACTGCCAATTAATTGAGGCCAAAAAGGACAACATAGGCCAAAAGGTCAACAGCTTATTTTCGGGATTGCTTAAGTATCATGCTGTGCACGACACACGTGTAGAAGTATAAAAACTTCTACAAGCCAGGGGTAGGCGAGTTATCGCAGGCATTCAAATTCAAACTTGTCCCTGATCCTCTAAATTAATAAAATGTAACAATGATGTGTAACTCTCAATCATTTGAACTCTTGCAACCCTGTTCTTCTCCTAGATGGAGATTGTGAAAAAGCAGATGTCCTCACGCACGCTAAGGCATATTATCTCAGGGAAACAGTAAGCTCTGTTTATTTGCAAGACAGCTAGAAATCTCTGTTTGGCCGGGAGAGTTGAACATAATGAAGGAGAAGAATCACGAAATGCTGAAATGCCTGTTATCTCTCTGAACCTTATTCGACCTCTCCTCTTTCATCTTCAACCATAAAAAGCCATGCAACAGAAAATCGGGGAGGCTCTCGGTTCAGTTGTATGTATGAAATGTAGTGTGTTGAGCCTGCGTGATGATTGAGAGGCTCTCGGTTAAATTGCATGTTTGAATGTAGAGTACTGAGCCGGCGTGGTGATTACATTTTATTTGTGTATGTGTTACTCTGAATTGAAGCGTGTTTTTGTAGTACCTTTGGTATCAGTGAATTGAGGACTCCCACATGTTATTAAAATCAGCAGATTGTACTTCTGAACAAGCTTGGACAATTAATTACTGAGTCTTGTCAATCATTGACAATCATTGACAGTCAATCATTGACTTGTCAATCATTGACATTGACAAAAAAACAAAAACAAAAAAAAACATTCAAGGCTAAATTAATTAATTCCCTAACACACGACATATTTTTGTTACCTGCAGAATTGAAGATTTTTCAAGTATATTGGTTGGTTGCGTTTGTTATTCTGTCTGTCAGATTGTTTGTCTGTTTGTCACTCGCCTACAGGTCACAGTTCTAAACCGATAGTCATGAAACTTCACCAAGCTGTAGAGGTCGTCACAATTGAGAAGCCTATCGATTTTGAGGTCAAAGGTCATCTGGAAGTCAAATTTCTAAAATCGACATTTTCATCCGATTGACTTGTAAATTGAACAATTTGTATATCGAGTCACTAAATTGGTAAACCAACTATTTAAGGTCAGAAGGTAAAGGGTCAACTCAAAGTCAAACTTCTAAAATCATCCATTTTCACCTGAAAAATCATAAATTTTAATCCGATTGACTCGAGCTTTGATTTAGGATTGTCAAATTTAATCTTAATGAAATTGACAAGTTGATGTGTCCATGGCCAAGTTTTTTTAAATCCTCAATTTTCATCCAATTAATTTGAAATTTGAGTATTTACATATATTTGCATATCAGGTTACTGAATTCAGCCACCAAGTATGTTTGAGGTCAACATATTCCAAAAAGTCAACATATGCCAGAATTTCTAAAATTGCCAATCGGATGGACTTGAAATTTGAAGAGGATTTGCGCATTTGGTCATTGAACTCAACTACCAATTATTTTTGAGGTCAACATAGGCCAAAAGGTCAACATAGGCTGAATTTCTGAAATCCTCAATTTTCATCCGATTCCCGAGAAATTTGAAGAGGATTTGCACATTCGGTTATTGAACTCAACTACCAATTATTATTTTTGAGGTCAACATGGGCCGAATTTCTGAAATCCTCAATTTTCATCAGATTGACTAGAACTTTGAAAAGGATTTGCATATCAGGTCACTGAATTCAACCACCAATTATTTTTGAGGTCAAAAGGTAAACATTGTCTTAATTTCTAAAATTGAGAGATAGGGCCAAAACTATGTACTGTATATCATGATATCTCAAAAAGTTGGAGGTAAGTTATGACAAAACTAGGTGGATTTGAGTTCCTTTGCATGACAAGAACAAGCCAATTCCATTTTGGTTCAGATCTAGCCTTTCAGTGGAATACAAAACATAAACTGTTCAGCCTGGCGGAGGTATGTGCTCCACCGAATGCCATTCTACTCTGTTCTGTTTTTCCACATGTCGCTCCACGAGTGAATTTTCATTACTTGGCAAAAAGAAAAAAAAATTGACAAGAATGTTAATCACTTCAGTTTGTTTGTTACTTGGCAAAACATTTTCTTTTAATGCTCTCTACTGAGTGCTGTTCTCGTGGCAGTTGAACCCACATTTATTGTAACAGTCAAAAATAACATTCAATGTGTGTGTGTGTGTGTGTGTGTGTGTGTGTGTGTGTGTGTGTGTGTGTGTGTGTGTGTGTGTGTCTCCTCCATAGCTCCAAAAACATGATACCTCGTGGCCACAAACTTTGCGTGCGGACTTACCAAACTCCAAAGAAGTGCATGGATTAAAACGTGATGTTTGGGTGTGTTCAAACACCCTTTTTGAACATCATTTAGGGGTTTCTCATCCCCCCCAAAAACGAAATAAGCCTTTCCAAAGTGGCGGTACACCATCTTGATCAGCACTCTGTCAAATTGATAGGTTTTTACGCTGCCATTTTGTATTTGGCTTATTAAAACACTGTACTCACAGTATAATTAAAGTAGATAATCAAAATCTGGATTCAGATTTGAGCATCGGATCCCGTACCCTAAATAAGTATAGAAATCTGGAGTGAAATCTGAAAAATTTATGACGTTTGCGATTCCTATAACCAAGTGTATATCTTGTAACTAAGCTTTGATTAGGGCTGTCCTTCCTCCTTCTCAATATTGCCATAGTATTAAACTTCTTTCTGTACTCCTTCAACAATCACATTGAGTGAAGAGAAGATTAAGGAATGTGCCCAAAAGTGTAACTTTATTGAGTGCAATGAAAACAATAAACTAGCGGGATCGACGTCAAGGCTTCCCGTGATACTATGTTTCTGCTTCATATTTATATCTTTAAGTTGATTTTCATTCCAAAGGAGAGGAGATGTAATGTAATGCTTTTCCTGCTCCATGTATGTTTGCTTTCGTGTTTTGTGAAATACCATATGCTCTTGCAACTCAAACAGGATTGCATTGCGACAGCAAACTACGCAGCTTTCGGCTGACGAATAAAGCAGTTATCTTACACTCTACATCTCCACCTACATCTCTCCATGGTTCTATGGGAGGAGTTGGTCATGGGGGGTGGGGTAGAAGGGGTAGAAGGAGTTGGATGGAGGGAGGGAAATGGGATGGAAGGAGGGACAGGGTGTTGCTCAGCATTGAGTAGCAATGTTGTTAAATACGTTCAGCTTTACTGTGTAATTTCCACAAAATGATTCTCAAAATGACAGGCAGCAAAATACATTTTAAGAGCAAGTCCAAAAAATCTCATCACCTTTTTGATCGAAAGGTTCCAAAGCTTCAGGTTCAACCTTTATAATGTGAAGATCTGCAAACACACACACACGGAGAGGGAGGAGAGGGAGGAGAGAGAGGAGAGAGAGAGGAGAGAGAGAGGAGAGAGAGAGAGGAGAGAGAGGAGAGAGAGGAGAGAGAGAGGAGAGAGAGAGGAGAGAGAGAGAGGAGAGAGAGAGGAGAGAGAGAGGAGAGAGAGAGAGGAGAGAGAGAGGAGAGAGAGAGAGGAGAGAGAGAGAGGAGAGAGAGAGAGGAGAGAGAGAGAGAGAGAGAGAGAGAGAGAGAGAGAGAGAGAGAGAGAGACAGAGAGACAGAGAGAAGAGAGATCCACAGAGGGAGAGAGAGGGGGGGGGAGAGAGAGAGACACACAGAGAGTGAGAGTGAGAGTGAGAGTGAGAGTGAGAGAGTAAGAATAAAGTAAGAATAAAGTTCGTGTAACATAAAATCTAAAATTTGAAAAAAAGATTCTTGAATTAAACAGTACCCTCTACTTTTCCCAAGAATCCGAGATTCCCTACATTTTACCAAAAACAATAGTTGCTTGAGCGGGGCTCCACTACAAGCATGCATTTAAAAGGACATATTATCTACACAGCTGTGAATTGCACTCAGAATTATTGACATTTCAGGTGAACAACTTCAGGGTGAAAGGACTAAGTTGAATGAAGAGTTGTAATTCAAGAAAATGTGGATGATAAATAATATAATGAAATTAATTTGTATCATCTTGTATTACATCCTTGTTCTTACCTTGGCCAAAGGTGGAGGAGGTTATCTTTTTACGTGTGTGTGTGTGTGTTTGTGTGTGTGTCTCCTCCATAACTCCAAAAACATGATACCGAGTGGCCCCCAAACTTTGCGTGCGTACTTATCAAACTCCAAAGAAGTGCATGGATTAAAACTGGATGTTCGGGTGTGTTTAAACACCCTTTTTGAACATCATTTAAGGGTTGCTCATCCCCCAAAAAACCGAAATAAGCCTTTCCAAAGTGGCGGTGCACCATCTTGGTCAGCACTGTCAAATCGATGGGTTCTTACGCTGCCATTTTGTATTTGGCCAATTCAAATGTGTCTTGCCTTATAAACACTGTACTCTCACAGACTAATTTAAGTAGATAATCAACAAAATTTGGATTCAGATTTGAGCATTGGATCCCATACCCTTAATAAGTATAGAAATCTGGAGTGAAATCTGAAAAATGCATGACGTTTGCGATTCCTATAACCAAGTGTATATCTTATAACTAAGCTTTGATTAGAGCTGTCCTTCCTCCTTCTCAATATTGCCAAAGCATTAAACTTTTTTCTACTCCTCCAACAATCACATTGAGCGAAGAAAAGATTAAGGAATGCGTCCAAAAGTGTAACTTTATCGAGTGCAATGAAAACAATACACTAGCAGGATCGACGTCAAGGCTTCCCGTGATACTATGCTCCTGCTTCATGTTTATATCTAAGTTGATTTTCATTCCAAAGGAGAGGAGATGTAATGTAATGCTTTTCCTGCTCCATGTATGTGTTTGCTTTCGTGTTTTGTGAAATACCGTATGCTCTTGCAACTCAAACAGGATTGCATTACGACAGCAAACTACGCAGCTTTAGGCTGACGAATAAAGCATCTTACACTCTCCATCTCCACCTACATTGACATCTATCCACATCTATCTCTCTCTGTGGTTCTATGGGAAGAGTTGGTTCTGGAGGGTGGGGGTGGGGTAGAAGGGTAGAAGGAGTTGGATGGAGTGAGGGGAAAGGGAAGGATGAGGGAGGGAAATGGGATGGAAGGAGGGACAGGGTGTTGCTCAGCATTGAGTAGCAATGTTGTTAAATACATTCAGCTTTACTGTGTAATTTCCACAAAGTGATTCTCAAAATGACAGGAAGCAAAATAAATTTTAAGAGCAAGTCCAAAAAATCTCATCACCTTTCTGATCGAAAGCTTCCAAAGCTTCAGGTTCAACCTTTATAATGTGAAGATCTGCAAACACATCACATCATCTACTTTCCTCAAGAATCTGAGATTCCCTCCATTTTACCAAAAACAATAGTTGCTTGAGTGGGGCTCCACTACAAGCATGCATTTAAAAGGACAAATTATCTACACAGTGGTGAATTGCACTCAGAATTCTTGACATTTCAGGTAAACAATTTCAGGATGAAAGGACTAAGTTGAATGAAGACTTGTAATTCAAGAAAATGTGGATGATACATAATGAAATTAATTTGTATCAACTTGTATTACATCCTTGTTCTTACCTTAGCCAAAGGTGGAGGAGGTTATGTTTTGTGTGTGTGTGTGTGTGTGTGTGTGTGTGTGTGTGTGTGTGTGTGTGTGTCAATCGCTGACAGAATGTTTACTCTGATATTCACAAAACTTTAGCACCTGGTGGAGGCAGTGACAAGCTAGAAGTACGCTTAGAAAAAAGAAAAAAGAAAAAAAAAGGAAAAAAGGTACGCCCGGCTGAAGCCCCACGCGCAACAGTATCGCCGTGCCCACGAAGTGATTCTGACAGAGCTGTTCAGCCATAATCTCTCAAGGGGTAGATAGCTTCGCACCTCTGACTGCTCAGCCAGATGCATGTGCTAAGTATCTGAACCCCAAGTTGTTCCTCTCCCGCTCATGCTAAGCGGGGTTGCCGTCCCGGCGACAAAAGCATCAAGAGGGGAAAACTAACCCGTCTCACGATGGTCTCATCCAAGCTCACGTTCTCTCTGTTATTGGGTGAACAATCCAACACTTGGCAAATTCGGCTATGCAGCCAACATCGCCAACATCGAAGGATTGTTTTGAGATTGTTTAGACTAAACTGGACCTCTTAGGTGCAGAGTACCCACCGTCATGATGTCACACACTAAGGATGTTGCCCACTTAGGCGACATGACAGCGTGCACATGGCTGGGAAAATAAATACAGTGGAGAGGAAATGGAAAGCACATGGGAAAGCACATGGGAAAGCACATGGGAAAGCACATGGCACAGAGAGGAAATAAAAATTTAAATTTAAACAGAATGAGACAGAGAAAAGAGGGTTGGGGTGTGGGAGGGTAGGGAAGAGGGGGTTACCAGGGAAAAGGGTTTGGGGTTGGGAGGGTAGGGGAGGAGGGGGTTACAAGGGAAAGAGGTTTGGTATGTGTGGGAGGGTAGGGGGTTTACAAAGGAAAGAGGTTTAGGGTGTGTGGGAGGGTAGGGGAGGCGGGGGTTACAAAGGAAAGAGGTTTAGTGTGTGTGTGAGGGTAGGGGAGGAGGTTACAAAGGCAAGAGGTTTGGGGTGTGTGTGTGGGAGGAGGGGGTTACAAAGGAAAGGGGTTTAGGGTGTGTGGGAGGATAGGGGAGGCGGGAGTTACAAAGGAAAGAGGTTTAGGGTGTGTGGGAGGGTAGGGGAGGGGGAGGTTACAAAGGAAAGAGGTTTAGGGTGTGTGGGAGGGTAGGGGGGGGGGGGAGGAGGTTACAAAGGAAAGAGGTTTGGTGGGGTGGGAGGTTTTGGGGTTACAAAGGAAAGAAGTTTGGAACTTTAGGAGAACAGAAGTTCGGAGTAAAGGAACTATGACGAACCGAGGGAGAAGAAAATTCCGACATGTGCGTACATAAATGAATACGAGGCTTCAGACAGGTAGAGAATATGATGAGGGAAACAAGAATCGTAATTTAATTCTAAAAAAGAAGAAGAATCCGAATCCCCAAAGGTAATTTAATGGGAAACCTTGGCTGAGGAAACCAACTGAGGGAAGCCGGAAGGTGAGACGTTCATGGGTCGTGGAAGGGAAAATGGAAAATTACCTTCAAGGTACAGCTAGCTACCTGTAACGTTCACCTGTACTGCAGACATCACTAACACGATTCCCCGATCATGTTTAGCGAAGTAGTGAGGTCAAAATATGAAATAAATGGGCAAAGCCCAAAAAGATTCCTAGAAAACGTTTTATGGTGTTTCCCTGTAGTATTTGGTCCAGAGAACAACATACCAAAAGTAGGCTGAAATAGGACTATCGCAAAGGGTCTAAATGTGACGTCAAAAAAAGATGACCTCCTCTATCAAAAAGTGCCTTATATCTGCTCATATCCTATCAATATCCTATAAATGTAGCTGTTTTTACCCATTTACGTGTGAAAATAAACTCTTCAAACCAGTATATCAGTGAATTCATCATTATGTAGTATTGCCCAATGTACCCAAGTGATGTAATGACGTCATCAATGATGTCATGACGCCATCAATGATGTCATGATGTAGCTTTTCATTATTTCAAGTTTTTGTGGCAAATTAAAGATGGAAGATGGTACTGACATTTTAGCTATTAAATTTTGTGCAGGAAAGTCCAGTCATGCCAGAAAAACAGTAAGCAGATGAGCGCATTAGCATATTTTGCCCTGGTGAGGCAGTCCATAAGTGTAGTGCTGCCATCTATAAACATTTCTTCTCCAGAATAAGACAAAAGATTCCAATCAGATTCACATTTCTCCAAATTTTACCTAATCAAAGTGTTTCATTATGATATAGAAAAGGACACAATGTATTTAAGCTAATAAAGATCATACAGGTAAGAGAAAACGACTTTTCAATGGCCATTGTTTTCTACCTTCTGACTTGATAAACACTTGGTGAACATTGCATGCTAAGGCCATGACTTGACTTGACTGTATGAACCCTCCTCCTCAAGGAGCCTCCAGGTTATACTGGCATAACATAAAAAGTTAACTTGTTGATAAAACATTATCGTGTGCTACATGGATGTTGTAGCCGTATGTGCTACAGGTTACTTGCAACTTCTCAAGTTACTTGCTGTGCACTCTGTCATGTTTACCCCTGGTGGACCCTCCCCCCCCTGGACCCGAATCAAAGTGTGCTTTTCTTGAGACATGTGTGTATAACATAGAGTATAGACTACTGTATGTATTAAGAGGCCATTGCCAGGTGAAGGATGACTAATATCAGGATTGGTCTTGTTTAGGTCAATAGACAATAGTGTAAATGACTTTCTATGTGCACTTGTTGTTCTGTGTCAGATCAGGTACCTGTTTAACTTTTTCATGGGTGATTGATTGTACACTACAATCTACATATATTGAGAACTCTAGTCAAAACAAAGCTTATTCTGCGTTTCAGACCATGAAAATGAACGCAAGTGAAGAAACCTGTGTCTTGTGCAAAAAGGAAATCGCTTCAGAAAGTGAGGACAGCATTATTACTCAAAAAGGAGCTGACGGCATCAACAGTGCAAGTGTCGAGAGAGGTGACAGCATCATCGTAGCTGCTGCAACGAAGGTTCACAAGACCTGCCGCTTGAATTACACAAAAAAAAAAAATATTGAGAGAGCCATAAGAAAGGTAAACTAGATTCTGCTCAAGCTGCCAAAAGAAGGACACGTACAGTCGTACACGTGTCTCTACTGGCCCTTATGATAGCAAAACAGACTGCTTATTCTGTGGGAATAAAGTGGTGACGAGCAAGAGGAGTCCCGATTATGATGATTCTAGCTTTGTTAGAACAGACAACTTTGCGGACAAGATACTTTTAATGTCTAAATCACGAAATGATGATCGGGCATTTACAGTCCGGGGACGTGTCGAGTACTTTGGTGGAGACCTTCATGCAGCAGAATGTATGTACCATCATTCTTGTGACTCACATTTTCGCACATTATGTGATATTCCAACACAGCATAGGTCAGGACCAGGGAGCAATAAGAGAAGGAAAGTTGGGCGGCCAACCGACGATGACCAGGACCAAGCTTTTCAGAAGGTGCTTGCCTATTTTGAGGACAATGATGAAGAACAGTTGACTATTACAGACCTTTCCAATAAGATGAAAGAGTACTTGCATGATAGTGATTCTAGTGCATATGGCAATCGGTATTTGAAGTCTAAATTATTAACACACTACGAGGATTCTATATTTGTGGCTGAGGGTGCGGGACTACATGATATTGTGACTTTTCGAGAAAAAACAAGTACAATTCTGCGGGACTACTTTAAGATGCAAAACAAGGATGACGAGGAAGCCCAGAAGAGAGCAATAATACAAACTGCGGCGAAGTTAATCAAAAGCGATATCAAGACTGCTATAATGCCTATCAGGAGTGAGTATCCCAAAGCCACGGACCTGAAACTTGCCCCCCACAACCTCAGCGACAGCAAAGACATTCGTAACACCAGAGCGATTGCCCCCCACAACCTCAGCAACAAAATATCATGCACAGCGAAGTTACCTTCAAGTCATGCAATGGATGGGCCACAGTGACAACATGGACCCTGTAAAATGGGGCTGGGATATTCAAGAGGACAAACTCACGCCAGTAATGATGGACAATAACCATGCTCCTGACATCCTGCTAAAAATGATTCACTGCAACTGCTCAGCTGGATGCAACACGCTTAGATGTAGTTGTACGAAGTACGGACTTGAGTGCACCGGGGCTTGTGGACCTTGCCAGGATGGCAACTGTGAAAATATGAACCATGCACCCATTTTAGATGAAAATGAGGACTGATAATATTGTGACTAGTGTGTAGTTGGTGGTGGTGGGTAGTAGAGTAGTGGCCATGGTGGTGGTGAGTAGTAGAGTAGTGGCCACGGTGGCGGTTGTAAAGTAGAAATGGTTCCCCACCTGGAATGACATCCTGGGTACCAACTAATTAAGAAAAGGTGGACATTGGTTTTATTTGTGTATGAGACTGTGTGTTAAAAGAGTGTGGAGCATTTTGGCCTCATCAGTGACTTGATGATGCCATCTCACACAGATATACAGGACAAAAACGAGTTCAATTTAATTTCAGTGAATCTCAGTTTCATAAATTGGAATTTACCATCAGATTAAAAAATTAGGTCATGACGTTATTTCATGACGTCATGTCATGTCATGACGTCATGACATAACTTCGAGACACTTCTGTTGACTGCAAGACTTCTAAGGTCATAAGCTTTATGAATAATTTTCACTTTTAAAGTGGTCTAGTACTGCTTGTTTCAAAAGAAATGTGAAGATATTAGGATTTTTGGTCAAATGGCGGCCATTTTATTTGACGTCATATTTAAACCCTTTGCGGTTCTCATATTTTGGCCTACTTTTGTGATGCTGTTCTCTGGCCACAATATTACTGAAAAACACCATAAAATGTTTTCTAGGAATTTTTTTGGGGTTAGTCTGCATAATGATCCTACTAAAGGTATAATGATTTAGCCGATAAAACATCACCTTGTGAGGTGAAGTACCTGGCGAGGTCGATCCGAACACAAAGGAAGGTTGTAACCTCATTGGTCCTTGCACGAAGGACGCGTCACGTTAACCCAACATTATTACCAGGTGTGGAAAACATCAACATGGTTTTTGAACTTGTCCTCTTACCTGAATAATGGTAAGGTGTGTTTTGCCGTCCACAGGTATCGGATTCACCTTCCACAACCTCCATCTCTCTCGGGACTCGATGAGGATTTAAACCGAAAACCACATGATAAAAACCCCGCCGGACACGATCAGCCGCGTGCAAACTCCGCCTTCTTCGGGGTAACAACCAGTGAGCATCAAAGGGAACCGTGACGTCAGTTAAAATAGCCGATTGCAGATTCCGCGGAAGCCAACATGTGTTATATTTAAACATGTGTTATATTTGCATACGTAATAAAATGAGTGAGTTATTGTTTCAGCAGTGAGCTATTGCTAAAGTAAAGGATTAACGCAAAAGGTTTGAATGATGAATTGTGGGTAAAAAAATCAAGATTCTGCTTCATTTTCAAACGTGACGAATCGGCTTCCGCGGAATCTGCAATAGATAGTTTTAACTGACGTCACGTTTCCCACGATGCTCACTGGTTGTTACCCCGAAGAAGGCGGAGTTTGCAGGCGGCTGATCGTGTCCGGCGGGGTTTTTATAACGTGGTTTTCGGTTTAAATCCTCATCGAGTCCTCAGAGAGAGATGGAGCTTGTGGAAGGTGAACTCGATACCTGTGGACTACAAAACGCATCTTCCGATTGTTCAGGTAAGCGGACAAGTTGAAAAACCATGGTGATGTTTTCCACACCTGGTAATACTAATAATGTTGGGTTAACGTGACGCGTCCTTCGTACAAAGACCAATGAGATTACAACCTTCCTTTGTGTTCGGATCGACCTCGCCAGGTACCTCACCTCACAAGGTGAGGTTTTCTCGTGTAAATCAGTGTACCTTCGCCGTGGAGAACATGATCGGGGAATCGTGTAAGCATTGCAATGCAATGTGTGCAGTACAGGTGAACGTTACAGGTAGCTAGCTGAGTAGCTGTACCTTGATGTTGAAGGTTCTTTTCCATTTTTCCTTCCACGACCCATGAACCGTCTCACCTTCCCTCAGTTGGTTTCCTCAGCCAAGGTTTCCCATTCGGGTTTGAGATTCAGATTCTTCTTCTTTCTAATGCAATTAAGATTCATGTTTTCCTTCGTCATATTGTCTACCTGTCTGAAGCCTCGTATTCATTTATTATGGACGCACATGTCGCAATTTCCTACTCCCTCGCTTACGTCATGGTTCCTTCACACCGATCTTTACTCTGAACTTTACTTTACTCCGCACTTTACTACGAACTTTACTTTATTCCGAACTTTACTTTACTGCGAACTTTACTTTACTCCGAACTTTCCTTTACTCCGAGCTTTCCTTTACTCCGAGCTTTCCTTTACTCCGAGCTTTACTTTACTCCGAACTTTACTTTACTCCGAACTTTCCTTTACTCCGAACTTTCCTTTACTCCGAACTTTCCTTTACTCCGAACTTTCCTTTACTCCGAACTTTCCTTTACTCCGAACTCGGCTCCGAACTTTACTTTACTCCGAACTTTACTCAGAACTTTCCTGTACTCTGAACTTTCCTTTACTCCGAACTCGAATCCGAACTTTACTTTACTCCAAACTCGAATCCGAACTTTACTTTACTCCGAACTTGACTTTACTCCGAACTTGACTTTACTCCGAACTTGACTTTACTCCGAACTTGACTTTACTCCGAACTTGACTTTACTCCGAACTTGACTTTACTCCGAACTTGACTTTACTCCGAACTTGACTTTACTCCGAACTTTCCTTTACTCCGAACTTTCCTTTACTCCGAACTTTCCTTTACTCCGAACTTTCCTTTACTCCGAACTTTCCTTTACTCCGAACTCGACTCCGAACTTTCCTTTACTCCGAACTCGACTCCGAACTTTACTTTACTCCGAACTTTACTCAGAACTTTCCTATACTCCGAACTTTCCTTTACTCCGAACTCGAATCCGAACTTTACTTTACTCCAAACTCAAATCCGAACTTTACTTCACTCCGAACTCGACTCCGAACTTGACTTTACTCCGAACTTGACTTTACTCCGAACTTTACTTTACTCCGAACTTTACTTTACTCCGAACTTTACTTTACTCCGAACTTTACTTGACTCCGAACTTTACTTGACTCCGATCTTTTGTTCCCCAAAATCCCAAACTTCCTCCCCTTGTAACCCCTCCTCCCCTACCTTCCCACACCCCACACCCCAAACCACTTCCCTTAGGCTATGAGCCAAGGGGGTTGGTCGGTACCATACAGATGGAGTAAGGCTCATTGTGATTTTTAGCAAGATATATGTCCCTAGATATGAAAAAAAAGTGATAGCAGTGTATAACTCTCGGCCATCTCTGTGTTATCACCCGAAATATTATTATACGCCCGCTTCGCTTCGCCAAAAAATGTGATATTTGCTAAAATTGGAATAAATATGTTTTTAAGGACCACAGAGTGCCAATATTTGCATACTGGATGCCAACTAATATAGTAATAGAAATATAGAACATTTGTGGGGGTTATTTATCAAAATATTGATATAATGACAAAAAATATGTTAAATTTAGTGAAAAAGTGGTCGAAATCGCTTCGAGTTCAGAATTCACATTGTACATTTTTGTCAATATTTCAAAAATGAAAACTCCCAGAGTAACATTTGACCCCTCAAAATCTTCGCAAGGAACCACTGCATTGGAATATATCATTACTTTGTAATATGGTGGTTGTTTGGGGCACATATTTTGGCAAAGTTCAAAATATGTTCAACCATACCCCCTAATTTTGATATTTTGGAACGAAACATAGCTTTTGAACATTTTAGGTTTATTTGTCTACTACTTTTGGTATCTCAGTGTAATTTTTGGTATTAGCTAGTATCCTAAAGTAGGTTTGTAACATCAGCTACATTATATTTCACAATGCATGCAAACTTGCTCCACACTCTAGGTTTATCATGATCTCTCGAACAAATACGATCTCGATCTCTATCTCGGCACTCTGTGGTCCTTAAAAACATATTTATTCCAATTTTAGCAAATATCACATTTTTTGGCGAAGCGAAGCAGGCGTATAATAATATTTCGGGTGATAACACAGAGATGGCCGAGAGTTATACACTGCTATCACTTTTTTTTCATATCTAGGGACATATATCTTGCTAAAAATCACAATGAGCCTTACTCCATCTGTATGGTACCGACCGGTCAATTTGGGGGGTCTGGCTCATAGCCTACCTTGTGTCCTCACGTAACTCGTCTTGAAACCTCACATAACACTCAAAGGTACCAATAATCTACAATATAATTTCGATTCATTAGTGTCGAGAGCACTGGTGTCGGCAATTCCTGATATTCCCCAACCCAGGTCAGTCCTCTGGCCATCTGGCTCCTTGTTAGAGGGACTAATTATGTCTCGAGGTGTTAAAGCTCTGGCACAGGTGTAGCCAATAAGAAGACCAACTTCAGCATCTTGGAGCGGTACCAGCTCATCAATTTTGTACAGGTGTGGCAATATCAGGTGTTGGTATATGAGACCTATTAGGTGGCATAATCTCACGGGAGTATGCCATTGGAAGTGAGATCCGTAAGAGGCCATTTTGGCCTCCAACCCGCAATCCGTCAATCCTTTGACTTTGTACCAGATTGTCATTGGCAGACATTGTGGACAGGATTAAATTCACCAGGGTATCCTTTCGGTCCAATGCAGCAGAAGTGTCTAATATGAAGGTGGTGTTGGATTGAGTGTGGAATAATGCATACACCAACCTTTCAACTTCTTTCTTGTTGCTGTGTGATACCCATACAGGAACTATCATTG
The DNA here is from genome assembly GCF_964187855.1 of Myxine glutinosa. Classification (NCBI taxonomy): domain Eukaryota; kingdom Metazoa; phylum Chordata; class Myxini; order Myxiniformes; family Myxinidae; genus Myxine; species Myxine glutinosa. Next base: position 17,613,411 of record NC_136261.1, on the reverse strand, counting down.
AGCAACTGTTCTGACCTGTTGTTGAGGTGACTCGATCCATTGTGAGTGTTGACAAACTTGTCTCTGGGCTTGTTAGTGGTGTATCTTGATACTACTTTTGGAACGATGTTCTGTTGTGACGTGCTTAACTGTCAACTACCTCCATGAAGAGCAGCTGGGTGCCGTCCTTTGCACGTTCTACAGATGTTTCTATGGTGACATGCCTTGGATAAATGTCCTTTATTAAGGAAGTCAAAAAAGACCCCTTGCTTTGGCGAAGATCTTTCAACGATCAATGAAAGTTTTGACGCAAAACACAACGATTGCAATCTTAGGCCAATTGCCTAACTTCTCTCTGAATCCATTGGCCATGAGAAACTCATTCCCATAATGTTGTTTGAGTACCATTTTTTCATGCTCAAATTCCTCCGCTCTATTTATCAGGAAGTAACCTTCCACAGCCTCTTTCACACCACCGCCGAGATAATTCTAGTGATTTATTTTCTCTGAATGCGGGACTTTCTTTCCTTCTATGAAAGTTTCAAATGCCGCTTTCCAAGGAGGATAGGATGGGGCATCTCGTGTAAATATATCGCGCTCAGGTTGGGAGATTTCTCTGTTACTAGGGCATGCCCGTACTATATATATATCTAAAAGTATATCCCCCCCCCCCTCTATTTACATGCAATGGTTTGGTCCAAAGCTAACGGCTTGCGAGTACGGTGACAATCCCCCCCCTCTATTTACATGAAATGGTTTGGTCCAAAGCTAACGGCTAGCGGAGTTTGGTAAAGAAATCGCCATAGCGTGCACAAATGCACAGGAAAGCGAAAGAATCGCAAATTAGTTTTAATTAGTTTTAAAACATAGTTTAACGCCAACATAGCGGTAACATAGTTTGCCAACGTGAAATAAATGAATACGCTCTCAAATGTGCCAAAAAAAAAAAAAACGCTACCCGTACGCTCTACCCCGCCCGTACGCCCGTAAACAAAAAAAACAACGCTCTTCGCTTCCGCCCTTCGCTCTGACTGAATTGGGAGAAATAATGCGCATAAGAAATCGAGAAATTATTATTTTCTCCGGAAGAAATCGAATTACGTACCGTAATGGCGCACGCGCTGGGCTCGGCTCGCTGCTCGCTCTCACATCGGCCACGCCTACGCAATAACGCGTTCTGTGATTGGATGCCGGAAGTGCAGTCCTCACTGTCCGGAAGGTCGCAAATCGCAGTTACGATGAATCGCAAATTAGTTTTAATTAGTTTTATAATTAGTTTTAAAACATAGTTTAACGGCAACATAGTTTGCCGACGGGAAATAAATGAATACGCTCTCAAATGTGCCATCCGAGGCAGAGTGTGTTCGCCACGTTCGGCACACGTGATAGCTCGCTGCTCTCGGATTGGTTGAATCGTTTTTTGGACATAGCTCGGTAACTACTTCTACGATTAATTTAAAACCTTGAAAAGGCACATCCTCGGGTCCCCAGCAATATACCTGGCAAGTTTCAAGTATATCGGACCGGTAGTTGTCGAGAAACAGCGGTCACAGACATACAAACAAACAAACAAACATACACACAGAGATTACTGGAATTATAGATAGATTCTGAGTTATTCTCAGGTCCTCTGTTATTCTGAGGCCTGGTTGTGCCTTGAACTTCTCTTTCTAGCCTTGCAAGTTCTGCTTCTTCTTCTCTTTTCTTAACTTCGGTGCCCAAATACTTTAGTTTTGTAATTAATGCAGCTGCTTCTGCCAAAGCTTCAGATCTCACAGATGTAGGTGATTCCTTTGATGCCCGAGAAGCATGACATTTGGAGGAAGATCGACTCTTCATTGAAACCCGGGATTCCCTTTCTGCCGCCATGTGGCGTATGTGATCTGCAATAGATTTGGACAGATGGTAACTCTCCTGTTCCACAGATGGACAGTGCAAGTCTGTATCTGGATCCATACGTGTGGATGGCGTTAACTGATGAAGTAAATCATATGCTGTTGAAATGTCATCCAGGTGTGTCTCGAGAATATCTCGTCTTTCTCAAACAATCTCGTCGACAATTGCCCACTCCCCTATTTCTCCTGTTTATTACCTCCGCCATCGAAGGTGGATGGAGGTTGTTTTCACCCCTGTTTGTTTGTCTGACGGATGCCGCAAAAATTTGTCAGAGAGGTAGTGTATGTGACAAGGATGAAATGTTTAGATTTTGTTGAAGATGCAGATCTGGATCCGGCTACGAGAATTTTTTTCCCGAGTAATTCTTCACCATTGAGAGATCAGGTGAAAAGCGATTATATAGCATGATATTCAAAAAAAGTTATGGACGAGTTATGACTAAACTTGGTGGATGAGTTGGTTAGGTGACAAGAACAAGCCGATTAGATTTTGGTTCAGGTCTAAATCCAGATCTGACCTATCCGTGGGATACAAAACAAACTCTTCAGCTTGGCGGAGGTATGCGTGGAACCGAGTGCCATTCCAGTTTTGTTCTGTTATGCTTTAGTTCTTTCACGAGCCTTGACTTTGTATACAACAACAAAATACAATTAGAGAAAGAAGAGGGTATTGTTTAATGTAGTAATGTCTGCTTTTACAGTTTTGGATTTTGTCTGCCCACAAACGTTATTATTCATCTCTAATGTGATGTGTTTGCAGATCTTCACGTTATAAAGGTTGAACCTGAAGCATTGGAAGCTTTAGATCAAAAAGGTGATGAGAGCTTTGCACTCTTTCAATATATTTTGTTGCCTATTGTTGTGTGAATCACTTTGTGGAGATTTTATGCAATTGCTGATTGTATTCAGTAGCATTGTTACTCAATGCTGTGCTTTTGCCATATTGTCACACGATCCCTTCGGTTAACACGGTAGGACCGTGGAGGACCGAACGGCTTTACTTGAGGCGACGATCAATTCGGACTTGGCTATAGAAGTGCAGGAGGAGGAATGAAGAAGAAGAGGCGGCAAGCAGCTCCGATCCTGCAGGGGATTAACTCAAACGAACACAAGATTTTGAAGGGAAAATAAAATGATACAAGGGTTTATTTTACAATGAATAGCGGGACAGGAAAATACATGCCGGTAATAAAATGTCCTAATCGGGACGTCCCCACTCACACTTCGGATACGAGACAAAGGAAAATGAATTGAGGAAAATATAACGTTATGGCGTGTATTTGTGAAATGTGATGCGTCTTAACTGTCTGTAGTCTGCAGTCAAGGAATCGTCGGCTCCAAGCACGCAAGCCCGCCGCGGCTTCGATGTCGGTGGGAAATCGGCCTCGATGCGCGCCTGTTCGTGTGCCGTCAGGCCTCACCGAGCTGCAAGCTCCTCGTCAGTCGCACCCGAGGTCCCGTCCGCTCGCAGCACCAAAAGCACCGAACACCACGACGAACCAAAAGCACCAAAGGTCCAATGCAGGGCTAGCGATCTCCACACGAAGCCGATCTCCAACACGAGGCACGAAGAGAACTTCAGGGAAGCACAGAGAGAGACAGGAACGGAAAGGGCCAGGGACGAGTGCGGGAGGAGGGAAGAGAGCGCAATGCTGGCGAGCCGGCAGTTTTACTACTCGCCCTGTGATGTCAGTTCTTTCCTCCCTCCAACCAGCGCAGTGACCCTCGTCTTCCAGAATCTTCCCACTCCACTGGCTTCCTCCCATTGGCCGAGTGCTTCCAGCCCACCATGTCACGCCACCCTCGTGGCCAACCACAAGTCCTTCCCTCCAATCACGGGGCAGTTCTCTGTCCCTTCCACAGACCAATCACAGTCCTCCTGGGCATGGCTATAGCCTGCCACGAGCCTTGTTGCTCGGCCAGCTGGTGGTGTGGCTGGCTGCGGCCCATGCGGCGGTGCCCCGATCTGGTTTCCTGCCTGTTTTCTTCCAAGGTCATTGTTGTAAGGGAGGGGAACTAATTACTGTTGTGCTCTAAGGGATCCATCTAATGTCTATGTGAATGTTTTGCCATAAGGGACACAGGTTTGGTGACAGGGGGAACGACAAACAAAGGAATATTACCCATAATCCCTGTACTAATTAGCATGCCCTGCCCCCCCTCGAGGCGGGGACACAAATACGACTTATGACCGACATCCGGGCTACACACAGAGCTTATTACAAGGTAGATTCCCTATCGCGACAGACGAAGCATGATACCTATTCAGATCTACCTGGCTCTATATATATCACTCTACCCAAATTCATAACAATATTTTGTTGGGGAGATGGAGTGGGAACATTTGGTGGTGGAGAGGGAAAGAGGGCAATCAGTTTGCATGGCAAATTGCACTTCAAGAAGTATGCTCAAAGTACCTTTGGGGGATGTCATGAGTAGGTTGTTCTTCAGCATTATTTTTCAAATTTAGTTACCGGTATTGTGATAAAATGACTTAGGGGGTGAGCAAAGGGACAGTTATCTGCTAATGAATGTGTCAAAGAAAGACACTGCTCTCCAACTCAAAAGACAGACAAAACATAATTTTATTTTGTGTACGCTGAGAACGCACATTGGGCATCTACATTATGAACCGCTCTAAATCTCATGCTCTGGCGAGCGGTCTTGTATCCACTGATGGATTCGAAGGTGGTGGGAGGGACGGAAGAATGCTGGGGCAAATAATATTATCTGTTTGCATATGACTCGATCAACCCGGGCAGGTTTAAACAATAGTTCACTTGGGCGAGATGAGAGAGTGCCCACTGCCCACCCATGTTGCTGATGGAAGATAAGTATTTTGTACATTGGCTTGATGCAGATGCAGTCACAGATGATACAAGGGAATTTGTGAACACGTTGAATATTAATTCGTTTCATCTCCCCATGCAAGACAAGTCTGCGCCGCCAAGAATTGTAAGCTTTTATATCAATTTGCTTAAAATTATATCAAGCTTAAAATTATATCAATTATATCAAGCTTATATCAAGCTTAAAATTTGAACATATTGTACATTTCAAAACACTTATTTAAAAAAAGAAATATATATATATGTGTTGTGGTTTTGAGTTTGTACAGTGAGTCTAATAAAGGTTAACAGTTGCCCCTCATAGTTAGTCACACAGGCAAAATGTAGCCTCACGATAGTATAATTATGTCTTAGTATTTGTAAGCTTAGTCCTTTTCCATTGTTAGTTCTGTGTTAGTAGGCCTATTCTCTTGGCTCTACTCATCACCGACAATCCAGCGTCTGTAGCCTCATGCCCTTTTGCGCTAACGTTGGTTCATTTTGGGCGAGTTAACACGAGGCAGGCTAGGAAGGTCAGGAGGACCGAGGCAGAGCGGCAGAAGCGCTGACGGTAAGCACGAGCCGCCAATCAGAGCTCAGAGGTGGTGGCGGCAGCGTGGCGTCACAGGGCGTGGTGAGGGTTCGAGAGAGATCCAGAAGGTTCGGGGGGCGTAGCTATAAAACCCGCTGTGCAAAGCCCTCGAAAGGACTCGTGAGAGAGGGACGTGCACCAGAGGACTCGCGTTGAAAAGGGTTGGTAAAAGGACTGCTGCCTAAGGAACTTGCACGAGGACTCGTGCGGGAAGGCCGATGAACAAAGGACTGCTAGCGCTAAAGAACTCGTGCGCACTAATCAGCTCAGAGGATCGAGAAAGAGGAGTTGGCAGCGTGTGAGAACTGTACAGATACTCGGGCGAAGCCAGACGCGCATGAACCATTGTACAGTGCATTTGAGACGTGCGAGTGAGAACGGCTGAGTAATCGCCAGCCGCGCTGAAAGTTCCGCCCTTTGCCGTTCCACCTCTATCTGCCTTGTTCGGGAGACGCGCTACGAGTTCCTGCCATCGCCTGCCACCATCTTCGCGGGACGTGCGGGGACCGTGGAGAGACGGACGGGGACCATCTCCGGACGACCACGGCGACGCGTTGGGGAACATCTACCCATCTGCAATTCCCTGTGTGAGTGTGAGACGGGCCCGTTGTCTGGGTATAAGTTAAGATTGTCTAAGGCTGCTCTGTGTCTCTGCGTCCCTGATCATTGTACATACGTGTGGGAATAATTAAAACCAGTGTTCTTCCTTTTCCTGATTCGATCGTTCCTGTGGTTTATTCATTGGCTAAGCGTGGCACGAGTACAACCGCTTTAATCGGGTTCCAACATTTAGGTAACTGCGCGGACCACGTGTACGCAATCCGCTCGGCGTACTCGCATCACACGTGGTTCATGCGAGGCTTGCTACCTCGTTTCCGTGGCAGCGCGGGTACTTGGGTACGAGCGAGAATTGGTCCCGAAACCCTACTTCGCGCTCGCCCGGGAAGGGCGTTTCAAGTCTCGGTTCCGCCAAGCCCAGCAAAGACAAGGGGATTAATCCCCCCTTGGTAAGGGGAAGAAGGGCGGCATATAGAACCGCAACAATATATATGAAGTTTGTTTGTCTGCTAGCGCTAATCTCCTGGACAGTGAAAGATAGGAGGAAACCTCTGAAACAAAAAATGTCGGGACGGGCCTCGGGAAGGTTAGAGGTTAGAGGCTAGGTGGCGAGGCCGGTCGAGGTGGCCTCGGCCGGGCTGGGCCCATTTCGCAATTAAAAGCTGAGCTGAATTATAGTACTCGATCTTCTCTGGCCACGAGTAACCATCACTGCAACACTCCACCGATCTGGGGTTTATGGCAGAGTGGCCAGACAGAAGCCTCTCCTCAGTGAAAGACACATGAAATCCCGCTTGGAGTTTGTAAAAATAAAAATAAAAATTTTTTTTTTTTTTTTTTAAAGCACCTAAAGGACTCTCAGACTGTGAGAAACAAGATTCTGTGGTCTGATGAAACCAAGATTGAACTGTTTGGCTTCCGTCTGGCCACTCTACCATAAAGACCAGATCGGTGGGGTGTAGCAGTGATGGTTGTCCTTCTGGAAGTTTCTCCCATCTCCACACAGGATCTCTGGAGCTCAACCAGTGTGACCATCGGGTTCTTGGTCACCTCTCTTCCCAAGGCCCTTCTCCCCCGATTGCTCAGTTTGGCCGGGCGGCCAGCTCTAGAAAGAGTTCTGGTTGCTCCAAACTTCTTCCATTTAAGAATTATGGAGGCCACTGTAGTCTAGTAGGAAGACTAGGTCCCCCTGCACCCCCCGGAGATATACTTCTAATCAGTGTTTCTAGATTGGAAAAAATGTGTAGAAAATGACTAGCTATGGCCCCAAGCTGAAAAAATGTCCCACATACCATTTTTATGCAAATTACTGCTGCAAATTTTATGCAAAATTATGCAAATTTTATGCAAATTTTTGATGAGGAGTAGAGTTGAGGGGTCTTTGAGGGCTTCATCGAGGTGCTCTCGGTTGCAAGACTGGGTCATTCTGAGAAGCACAGCAGGGTCAGAGATCATGATGTTCTCCTCCTCAGTGAATCTCTCCATCAACAGCCTCTCCATTGCCTCACACACTGTTTTGAGGCAAAAGAGGGACTTTGCGTAGGCCTTTCCACTGAGAACACCTTTGAGAGATCCACTTGTTACTAGTTGTGCCTCAAAGAGAATCTCTGCATATCCAGAACCACGCATCTTGTGTCCAGTGAGCATCCCGATGTAGTTCATGGATGTGTGGAAGGGTCCAATCGTTACTACATGACTAGCAAATTCATTTGGCCAGCGCCAGATGATGGGAAGGGCTTTCATGCAGACACCCAGATCAAATGTATTCAGGACCCATCTCTGACCCACCTCAGCAGTTGCTGCCTCGGAACGCTTCAGTAGCTCACGAACAACTGCGTTGTCTGTGATCGGTTGGTGGATAGGCGTGCAGTAGTCGACTGTTGATTTGCTGGGTGGGGGAGAACCAGTTGCAGAGGTGAAACCCCCTAGCCCAGGCACAGGCTGCAGGCCATTGCCATGCCATGCAGGCACCAGGCACAGACCGATCACAGACAACGCAGTTGTTCGTGAGCTACTGAAGCGTTCCGAGGCAGCAACTGCTGAGGTGGGTCAGAGATGGGTCCTGAATACATTTGATCTGGGTGTCTGCATGAAAGCCCTTCCCATCATCTGGCGCTGGCCAAATGAATTTGCTAGTCATGTAGTAACGATTGGACCCTTCCACACATCCATGAACTACATCGGGATGCTCACTGGACACAAGATGCGTGGTTCTGGATATGCAGAGATTCTCTTTGAGGCACAACTAGTAACAAGTGGATCTCTCAAAGGTGTTCTCAGTGGAAAGGCCTACGCAAAGTCCCTCTTTTGCCTCAAAACAGTGTGTGAGGCAATGGAGAGGCTGTTGATGGAGAGATTCACTGAGGAGGAGAACATCATGATCTCTGACCCTGCTGTGCTTCTCAGAATGACCCAGTCTTGCAACCGAGAGCACCTCGATGAAGCCCTCAAAGACCCCTCAACTCTACTCCTCATCAAAAATTTGCATAAAATTTGCATAATTTTGCATAAAATTTGCAGCAGTAATTTGCATAAAAATGGTATGTGGGACATTTTTTCAGCTTGGGGCCATAGCTAGTCATTTTCTACACATTTTTTCCAATCTAGAAACACTGATTAGAAGTATATCTCCGGGGGTTGCAGGGGGACCTAGTCTTCCTACTAGACTACTGTGCTCTTGGGAATTTTCAATGCAGCAGAAATGTTTTTGTAGGCTTCCCCAGATCTGTGCCTCGACACAATCCTGTCTCTGAGCTCTGCAGGCAGTTCCTTCGACCTCATGGCTTGGTTTTTTTTCTCTGATATGCATTGTCAGCTGTGAGACCTTATATAGACAGGTGCCTTTCCAAATCATGTCCAATCAATTGAATTTACCACAGGTGGACTCCAATCAAGGTGTAGAAACATCTCAAAGATCAAGAGAAATGGGAGGCACCTGAGCTAAATTTCAAGTGTCGTAGCAAAGGGTATGAATACTTCTGTCAATGTGATATTTCAGTTTTTTCTTTTTAATAAATTTGCAAAACTTTCTAAAATCCTGTTTTCTCTTTGTCATTATGGGGTATTGAGTGTAGATTGATGAGGGAAAAAATGAATTTAAACGATTTCAGCAAAAGGCTGCAACATAACAAAATGTGAAAAAAGTGAAGGGGTCTGAATACTTTCTGAATGCACTGCACATATACAATAAAACTTCCTCCAACGTGGCTTCCTCAAACACTGTTTCCAATTTACGCCCTGAATTAAATGCGTCAAAACCTCCCAAACGCAAGTGTTTCGCAATTCGGCGATTGGGGCTGGTGTTTTCCCAAAGATTTATATTATTCTTATTCCTTTACTGTACTGTACTTTAACCCTTGTACACACGAGGCAGGTGTTCTTAGGCTAAATACAAGGCTAAAAAGACCCCCCCCCCCCTTTATGTGGACAAGGGTTAATTCATATTTAATTTATACATACGATGATACGAGTCGCCACCTGCCGTCATCGGCGATCGCAGTTCGATTTTACATTCTGGATTAATTGCGACAAAAACGGCCGGCGTTTCCCCAAAGATTTTATTCTTTTTCCTTATTTCTTAAGGAAAAAGAAACCTGAAGTTCAAGTGGGCCATAGAGTCGGCTTTAAATCCCTACACAGAAATTCACAGGGAGTTAAAACAGAATGCAAGGCAAGTGCCTATAAAACAATTCTTTAGGCCTCCTTCAACAGCTACCACCAGCAAATCATCACCCAAACCTCGAACAACCACCTCACAATAAGGCGTTATTTTGCAATAATACAGTACTATTATGATACTAACAACTAACACTTATTTTAATATATATTTAATAATTCTGCACCATTCCATACAAAAACATGTAAAAAAGGCAAGAAAGGCTCTTTTAGGGTCAGTTTTTTGGGAGCCTGGAACATATCCCCAATTTCCCCATACGCCTAAGGTACTGGTGAACAGGTGATTTTTTTTTTTTTTTTTTTTTTTTTTTTTTTTAGCTGAACAGTTTCCTTATCGTCTTATAAACAAGAATCATGCTATTAGAGGTCATAGAAGTACCCCTAATTATTGAAAAATTCAAATTTCAATTCAATTCAATATAATATTTTGCATGAAATTTGTTATAACTTGGGAAATGCATCATTCTTTTAGGCTGAAATTTGGACAGGATATTCAGAATATCACTTCCTTTAAAATGATGAAGGCTTTTGTTTATAGGAGTAGCCATTGTGGATTTATTGAAGGACAACCAAGTTTTATCTGGTAATTGGCATAATTAGCTAATTGGTGAACATTTGACATAATTTCACAAAATCCTCATCAGGTAGTAGAGTAACATGTATAATACATGTACCAAGTTTTGTGTGAAAAGAATGATAGGTGACATAGAAGATAGAAGTAGAAATGTGTTCTTTGTTTTTCCTTGTTTTTTATTGACGGTCTAATTTATGCAAATTATATGCATGTAATATGACAAAGAAGCGTTGAAACTGGTCTGAGTTAAAGCCAAGATTATATCTTTCAAGAAAAACTGAAAATTAGATATTAACTTGACTTTGTTTTTAGCCGCGTCGCAAGACGCTGGTCATAGAGTGCCCTCTGCTGTTGTTGTTGTTGTTGTTGTTGTTGTTGTTGTTGTTGTTCTTCTTCTTCTTGCAGAGAAGACAAAACCTCAAAGCTCCACCCATTCTGGGAACCATAGCTCCACCCATTGTGGGAGAGGCTTCATATAAACAAATATCCACCATTTTATTAACTCGCATAGCTTTGAGGCCTGTTTTGTAGGCCCGTGGTGTCTTCCTCTCTCACACAGTTTTATTTCAAATCAAATTTGATATATCATTTCATTTTTCACAGTCGCTAACATAGTTTTAGACTCGGTTGAAAAAAAACGGGAAGAAAATCCGATGAAAGTTGCCCTTTATAGAACGAAATGAATTCTCAAAGGCCTGTAACTTCAAGTCCATTGAGATTTTTTTTTTTTAAATCGCGGCATGGTAAGTCATACACCGCCCGAAATAAGAGACAGGAAAATGCCGAGATATATATATTTTGTTTAAATCGCGGCATGGTCAGTCATACACCGCCCGAAATAACAGACGGGAAAATGCCGAGATATATTAAAAATTCATCCATTTGATGACAATCGTCACGATGAAATATTTAATTTATACATCGTCACAATAATGTGGAGAGAGGAGCATAGCTTCGTTCAGGTGTCGCCACATACGGGAAATTGCCGAGATATATATATTTAAAATCGCGGCATGGTCAGTCATACACCGCCTGAAATAACAGATGGGAAAATGCCGAGATATATTTTAAAATTCGTCCATTTGATGACAATCGTCACGATGAAATATTTAATTTATACCTCGTCGCAATAATGTGGAGAGAGGAGCATAGCTTCGTTCACGTGTCGCCACACACGGGAAATTGCCGAGATGTATTTTTTTTTAAATCGCGGCATGGTCAGTCATACACCGCCTGAAATAACAGACGGGAAAATGCCGAGATATATTAAAAATTCGTCACCACACACGGGAAATTGCCGAGATATATTTTCACTTTGCACAAAAATAACATCAAGTAATCGAATCAATAGGAATGTCCTGTGCCTATAACGTCGATGTTATAGGCACAGCTGCATCTAGGCATTGTGTAACATCGACGCGGCTTTTGTTTTAATTAAAACTTTTTGTACTTGTTGTGTAAAGGCCTTTCAAAGGTACCTATGTAGTTTTCTCAATTTTTCACCAGTACTACACCCTTAATGATTCCTCCAACACGAGGTTAACCCTGAACGTATCCCCCGCGTTGGAGAAAGTTTTTGTGTGTGTATATGTGTTGAGAACACCTCTTCAGTGATCGTAACAGAAGTTCACCAACAGTTTGAGATTGAGAATGACGAAACTTTATTAAAATACCACTTATACAGATCTGGAGGAGACCGAGACGTCTACAGCACGAACCAGCTTCATGCCACGTCTAGCCTTCCTGAAAATGCATTGATTCACAGTCCGCTTAAATAGGGACACGTTTATCAGAAAATCTCCGAGAGAACAAAGGAACTGGCGAGAGTTCCTCCCACCGTTATCCCTAGCCCCCACCGTCATCCGTTCTTTCATCTTGGGGGAGTGGAGCACGCACCGTTAGGATCCGGACCAGATGTGTTTTCAGGGCTCCGAGGTGACAGAAAATATAACTCACTGAAAAAGGGGATTGCATTCTTGGTTCCGATAAGACCGTAAAGTGAATGAGGTTGCTCTGATGAGTCCCAGGTGTTAAAAGCACCTTCAGTTCACATTTCTCATTTAAACATAAATTCAAAGCATATTTATTGTAACTCAAGCGCCGCTGTGATTATACGAAATATAATTAATGTTTTGGCCGTTTATCAAAGGTTATATGTCTACGGTTCAAGCATCCTACGTGAAGTTACACATTCCGCGCGCATATTATTCATTCTCCTGCCCGCGGTTTGGGCGCCATCTGGGAAAAGAGAGAAGGTTTATGACTTAGACTTATCCAGCCGTCAAGGGGCACATCGTATACAATGAGGCCAGACGTTCAGCACGGATGAAGCGAGCTTTTTCTCATTTTAAACTAAAACGAAGCGGTAACCTTTATTAACTTTATGAAATAGCATTTTTAAGCAGTATTTATAACATAACATATTTAGCCTGACGACATCCATACAGGGCATTTAAGCAGTAACAGATCTGCGACCTGACATCCCTTCCTCTTGTCTCGACGAGACAAAGTATCTCAAGAGACAACGTGCCGCATCGGGCTTTATTGAAAGACAATCGTGTAATGCGGGTATCTCCCAAGGGCATACCGTGCGCACATAGCGCCTCGCCCGTGCATTTGGGGAACGTGTGGTGTGGTGCGTGCTTGGAACCTGAGGGCTCAGAACATGAAAGTCCATTAACGTTTCGGATCCACAACGAAGGCGTCTGGTCCAGATGAGGTTCTGCCCCGCCAGGGGGCCAGTCACCTCCCCTGCGGAACTTGCTCCCCCCACCCTTTGCAGACGCGGTCCTTGCAGATCTTCGAAGTTAATCAACGATCATGCCCATGAGATCTCTCACGTGCTGCTGTTCTGGGGAATACATAATGTCGTCAGTATCTTGTGTCTCATTTTCCTGGTCAGGGTACAGAGCGTAAAAATCCGATTCACTTGAAGCATTTGAACTTAAAACATTTGAAGCAAAGAGAGGGACTTCCTTTATGTCAAAGTCTCCCATGGGCGCCTGGTCGGCTTGCGGGTCTAGGATATCCACGTCGGGTCCCTCGATTGCCAGACCCAGCGTCGCAATCAGATCCATAGTTGGGTCGGAAGGGGGTGTACAGCTGTCAGCTTGTAATACATAAGAGGCGTTAGCCAGTACACGCAAGGGGTTCATAGCACAAGTATCACAGTCATCACAGACATCATTACAGGCAGCAGCCAGTTCCCACATGGGATCAACACAAGTATCACAGTCATCACAAAATTCAATACAATTTTCTGGAGCGCTGGTCACAACTGCCTTGTTGAAGGGCCCATTCAGGTCGACGGCCTTTGTGGTCAGAACCATAGTCGTTGTCGGCGGCTTTTTCACTTTCCATCCTGTAAAATACTTTCTCATACAGAGGAGGACTAGAGATTTCATTAGTGCCCCCCAAATTACTACCCCAATTATCACAGCCAGTGCGGTCAATAACCACTTCACTATGGTGCCCGTCCATCCCCGGAACCAGTCAGTGAGCCAGCTAAATTTATAAGAATTCTCGCGCGCGATCCGATCGATCGTCAGGGCGTGGCTAGTTTCCCTTAGTCTCACTATTGCGGCTGACACTCCTTCAGATGGATCAGGTATGTAAGTGCAACATTTTCCCTCTATTATTCCGCATACCCCTCCTTTCTCTGCCAGGAGCATGTCCAAAGCCACCCGATTCTGCATCACCATTGTACGCATGTGAATTACCGTGTCCAATAGTATATCATGAGCCGTAGCGGTGTCGTTTGCCACCTTTTCTAGGGCCAAAGCCAATTTGTCTATCCGGAAGCTGTTCATGGCTGTGCCCGCACCTGGGAAGAAGAAACCTAACACCTTTTCCCATAGGCTCCCGTGTAGTTTAGTGGTTCCATCTTCGTTCATGACTGACCTCTTATAACGCCTGTCCAAGGACTTTGGGTCTAGCTCATCCAGTATCTCAACGTCAGGAAGGACTGAACCCAGATAACATGTGCCCCCCCAATTATTTGGTAAATAGGGGTAAGCCTTGTCGCCGCATATAAACATTGTCCCATGGGGTGGGACCAGGTGGGTGGATAAGCACTGGAGTCCCTTTACCACCCCATTAATCCTACTAACCCCCCTAGAGAATGTTATAGCCGTTATGTTGTGGTTGTGTTTATCTTGCAGTACTATTCGTAATGTAATCCCCGAGCTCCCTTGTCCCAGCTTCCCGGGGAGAGTGTAGGCGCATTCTGATTCTCCCATACGCAAGTGGCCGGAACCCTGGAGGCAGACCGTCCCTTTCTGTGGTTTGACCCAGACGGGGGCAGGCCTCTCGGCCACATGGGCAATCATTGACGGGCGATAATTAAATTGTCGATTGCAACTCTTGCCGTTGTCAACCCCTTCTCTTTCCAGCGTGGTGACTAAACATGGGGAATCGATAGGTTGTGAGCAGAGGTCATTGAGGGACAAAGGTAGCACTATCATGTGTATTCCTGTGGTGCCTGCTTGGGGAAAGTGCATGCACGACCAGCAGTGTGTCCTATTTTGAATTGTTGCCACCTCCCTGGCCACTTTCCAATATGTGTTTTCACCCTTCTTTGGGGCCTTATCCTGGGGTTGCGGCGTGAGTATGTATTCGTTGCATCGTATGTAGTTCGTTTCGCCACCGGCCGCGCCAGGGGTCCAGACGCTGCACCGGACCTGCATAGTCATGTCTTTCTCTAGGCGTGTGCGTGTTTGTAGCTTAAAATCAGGGGTTCCCCATTGGTATCCTGGTTGGGCCAAGGTCTTAATGCTAGCTTGCCCGTCTTCCCGGAACTCTCGTATCTTTCGTAGTACAATGCCAACGCGTCCAGGCCCTGCCGACAGTGCTAGCCATCTTACGGCTACCCAATTTGTGTACAGGGTTTTCTGTTCGAAACATGGTAGTGATACTCTTTGTCCCCATGTTACCGTGAGGTGTCGGGTTCCGTTTTCGCATCTATTGGGATCGGAGCTTCCCCTAGCTGCTGTTGCTATCAATAGTATCGTACCTATGATTAGGCCCATCCTTACTGTGGTTGTTGTGGTGTAGTGTCTGGTGCTTGTATGGCCAACTTACAGTGCGTGGCGTGGATCCACGAGGTCTTGCCCTCGCAAAAGACTGCCGTTGGTGTAGTCAGCAACACCTGGACTGGTCCCTTCCACCTTGGTTCCAAGGCGTTCTTGCGGGTGAAGTGTTTTACGAGCACGTAATCGCCGGTCTGGAAGTCGTGGATGGCGTGGCTTGTTGGTTCAGGCAACGCCTCTCGTACCCGGGCGTGAATGCTGCGTGCCACATTGGACAATCCTCTGCAAAACTTTAAAAGCATGTCATCCATCACAGGCAAGTCAAGTTTGGACATGTCCATCGGGGCCGAAACAGGCAAACTCATAGGTCGTCCCATTAATATCTCGTGGGGGGAAAGGCCCGTGGTGCGGCCCGGAGTGGACCGAATACTCATTAACGCCAGCGGGAGTGCTTCCGGCCACTTCAAACCTGTGTCTGCACAGATCTTGGCTACCTTAAGTTTCAGAGTCCCGTTGGTGCGTTCCACAAGTCCCGCTGATTGTGGGTGATAAGCGCAATGGAAAGATTGTTTCACGCCCAGTGCCTTTAGGATACCCTTAATCACCTCTCCCGTGAAGTGGCCCCCTTTGTCTGACGAAATTTTCTGAGGGATGCCGAATCTGCACATGAAATCCCGCACGAGGCGCTTGGCTACTGTCGGGGCGTCTGACTTAACGCATGGATAGGCCTCGACCCATTTTGTGAACATGTCCACGATTACCAGGACATAGCGGAACGACATACTTGGTTCCATGTTTATAAAATCGAACTGGACATGACAGAAGGGCCCGATTGGTCGGGGATGGCCCGCATTATGTGGGTGCCTTGGTGGTGCCCCCCTGTTGTGTTGTTGGCAAACCGCGCATGACCGGCACACCTCAGATGCGATTCGCGACAGTCCCGGTGCCGCCCAGGTATAGTTTATCTGTTCCATCACCCCCCTCTGGCACACATGGCCATTTTGATGTCCCATACGTGCCAGCCAAGGCAGTAGTTCCTTGGGTGCTATTGGTTTTCCGTGAAGGGTCCACATCGCATTTGGTCCGGGGCGTGTGGCCCCTCGTTTTACCCAGTCATCGTGTTCGGCTGCTGTTGCTGCGTTTTGAAGTTTTATAACGTCTTCATTAGTCGGTGAGGCGGTGATGGTGCACCCATTTTGCGAGGAGGGGGTTGGTCCTGAGGTCGGTACGTTGGCAGTTTGCGTGTGTGCCCCCTTTGCTCGCGTTACCATCGGCATGTTCCGTCCTATTTGTTGGTTGGCCGCTTTTCCTGCCGCTGCGTCCGCTCTGGCGTTGCCTCGGGCGACGTCAGAGTCTGTCTTTTGGTGGCCGCGACATTTAATTACCGCGACCGCGCGGGGAAGCAAGATGCTTCGGAGTAGCCCTTCAACCAGTTCGCCGTTCTTTATGACCGAACCCGCAGATGTGAGAAAGCCTCGCATCTTCCAAATTGCCCCTTTGTCGTGAACTACCCCGTGCGCGTATGCTGAATCTGTATAAATGTTGACGGCAAGGTCTGCCGCCAAGCTACATGCTCTAGTCAAGGCGCACAGCTCCGCCTGCTGGGCGGAAAATGTGGGCGGGAGGCGCCCGCTTTCTACCGTCTCATTATCTGAACACACCGCGTATCCGGATAGCAAAGAGCCGTCCCATCCGCGTTTAGCTGATCCATCGACGTAGTACACACGATCGGGGTTGTCGAGGGGAACGTCCTTCAAGTCCGGACGTACCGTGGAGACTTGCTGTACTACATCGACACATACGTGGGGTTCGCCCTCCTCTGGGGTGGGCATCAGTGAGGCCGGGTTGAGTGTAGTGCAACGTTTAATGGTGACGTTGGCGGCCGTAATCAGTGCTGTTTCGTATTGCATTAATCTAGTGGTCGACAAGTGTTGTGTTGTCCGCTGTAGTAACAGTGAAGTGACGCAGTGTGGTACCTGTAGCGTTACCGGGTGCCCCATTACAATGTCCGCTGTCCTTTCCACTGCGTACCTAGCCGCTGCCACGGCTTGCAGGCACACCGGAAACCCTTGCTCGACTGGTTCTAGCTTTTTGCTAAAGTAGGCTACCGGTCGTTCCTTATCTCCATGAGTCTGTGTCAAAACGGACTGAGCAAAACCCCTTACTGCATGAGTGTAAAGGGTGAATGGTTTCGCATAATCGGGGAGTCCTAAAGTCGGTGCCGTTACCAATGCCCTTTTCAGCCCCTCGAAACGGCGCATCAATTCGTCCGTCCAAACCAAGTAGTTCGGTTCTCCTATTCTGGTGGCTTCGTACAGCGGTTTAGCAAGTAGCGCGTAGTCGATTATCCAAGAGCGGCAGTAACCCGTCATACCTAGGAAGCGCAACATCTGTCGTTGCGTACTTGGTCGTGGCGATTCCATGATGGCGGTCACCCGTCCGGCATGCAATTCTCGCTTCCCGTGTGAAATGGCATGACCCAAATAGGTTACTACCTTCCGTACAAATTGGAGCTTTCTCCGTCCCACCTTGTGGCCCTTGGTTGCCAAGGCTCTTAGCAGGGCCATGGAGTCCCCTTCACAGGCTTCCTTGGAAGGGGAACAAATCAACAGGTCGTCAATGTATTGCAACAACACCGAACCCCCTTTTAGTTCCACGTCTGCCAAATCGCGGTGCAGCGCCCGGGAGAACAGGGTGGGGCTATCGGAGAACCCTTGGGGTAACACCGTCCAGGTGAACTGGTGCCCCCTAAAGGTGAAGGCGAACAAGTATTGTGACTCAGGTGCGATAGGTACGGAGAAAAAGGCAGAGCATAGGTCAATAACGGTAAAATGTGTTGCGTCCGGTGGGATAGATGTCATAAGGCCTTCCGCATTTGGTACCACTGGGTGTATGCCTTGTATAACTTTGTTTACTTCCCTCAAATCCTGCACGAACCTCCATTTATTCTGCATTGGTTTCTTCACGGGCAAAATTGGTGTGTTGCATTGGCTGTTAGTTTCCACAATTATTTTCTGTTTCACCAAAGATTGAATCACTGGCTCTATGCCCGCATCGGCCTCGTGCCGCAATTTATATTGTCTCATGTTTGGGAGGGGCATTCCTGGTTGGACTGGTATCACCAGAGGTTTGGCATCGCGAATTCGCCCGACATCATTGTCGTGTTGGGACCACAAATCGGCCGGAACCTCCTCCAAAAGGTCATCGGACTCGCCCGGGCTCTGAGACACCGTTCGTACAACGTGGGTGCCCTTTGGGGGTAGGTCTGTCTCTTCAAATTTTCCTTCTATACTTTGCTCCTCAAGGGTGATCAAATACCCCTCGTCCTTGTCGAGCACCGTCACTGTCCAGTGGTCCACTTCATAAATGGCGCTGCACGGAATTTCTCGCAAGCGCCCCACCATCCAGCCTACACTTTCCGCCGGCCACCCTTTGGCGGTGGTGAGGGTAACATGGGCGTCCACCCCTGCGGGATACTGAGACAACGCCCGCTGCTCCGCAGTTAGGGTTACCTCGACGCCTATTCCCTCCCGTCCAACCCATATGTTTGACAATAGTAGGTCCGAATTCTTACCTATTGACCCCTTTATCTTTTCTCGGTACTCATCGTCGCCGCCCCTGGCATCGTAGTAAGCCGTGCAATGGGGAGGGTTGTCCTTTACGTCTGTTGTAATTTGGTGTACGCGCAGCCAATCTCGCAGCCCGTCGTTCCGGGAGCACACTGTGTCTAGGACGTGTGCCCAAGTGGCCAAAGCCCCCTTTTCCAGGCTCCACCAGTAGGCGGTGGGGCCGGGCCGAGACAATGCCGTCATTAACAGATCGCGTTTGGATTCCGCGACATCTACAAAAACTCCCTGCTCCGTACATGAAATTTGGCAGCCTAAACGGCAAAGTAGATCCCGTCCCAACAAGTTAGTCGGGGCGGTGGTAGTCATCAAAAAAGCGTGTCTAGCCTCTAGTGGGCCGCACACCACTCTTACCTCTTCTGAAATAGGGAGCGCTTGGGGCAAGCCTGAAACTCCCACTATCTGAACGTCCCTATCAGTGGGGCGTAAAGATGGTAGCTGCCCTTCGTTAATAGTACTGCGAGTCGCACCCGTGTCTACGAGGAAGTCTACCTGTTGCCCATCCACGTCTAGTGTCCAGGTCGGCTCCTCGGTTGGTGTCATAGTCAAGAGGGGGCATTCTACGGGCGGCCCGCCGGCGTCCCGTCAATAGGCTACTTGATTTCTCGGTGGCGGGTATCCCTGGCGGGGCCCCCGGCAATCACGTTTCCAATGTCCCATCCGTCCGCAGCGGAAGCACGCCCCCTGTGGAGCGGTGGATGCGGGGTACCCGTTGCTATTGCGCGGACCCTGTTGCGTCGGACGCCTCACAGGCTGTTGGTTCCGTTGCCCCCATTGTGGCGGCCCATTCCCGTTTGCTCCGCTTGGGGCCCAATAACTTGGGGGAGGCCCATCGTTTTGGGGAGGGGGTCCCTGTGGATACCCGTTCTGGGGAGGGGGCGTTTGTACTGCCCAGGTCTGTGGAGGGGGTGTTTGCACGGCCCAGCTCTGCGGCGGTGGAGGGGGCCCCTGCATGTTCCAGGTTTGGGGAGGGGGCCCTTGTGGGTTCCAATTTTGGGGAGGGGGCCCTTGTGGGTTCCAATTTTGGGGAGGGGGCCCTTGTGTCCGCATGTCGACTCGTGCATTGTCGTTGTCGTCAGCGTCATTTTCGTTTTCGTCATCGCGGCCCCACTCTTCGTTGGGCTCTAACCTGGTGTTCCGATTCTGGGCCCGTCCTTGGCCTCGATTTCCCTTCTTATTTTGGTTGAGTTGGGCCCGTTTCTCCTGGACAAGCATTTGCAACATGTCGTCCTTAACATCGGCCTTCTTCTCGTCGCCATCGCCACATTGTTCGGCCGCTTCGACTAGTTGGTCGGTTGGGGTGTTTCTCCATCCTATCATAGCCGTTTGAATGCGCTTCCTAACTGCCGGTCTCATTCCTTCTACCAAAAAATTGTTCACTACCGCGTGAGGGAGATCTTGTGCCCGCACCTGGCCCAGTCCTCCCCACTTTAATACTGCTCTTTCTACCCTCTCTCTCCAATCGATGGCTGCTTCGCCATGTTTCTGTTTTAGGCCGTATATTTTATTCCAATCTGGCCCCGCGGCTGGCATCAGTGCGGTATATACCCCGGCCAACAATAGGTCGACAAGGGCATTCCAATCGGCGAGGGTCTGGGCCGCGGTTTGGGCCGGGGGTGGTGCTACATTTGGCCAGCGTGCGTGTATTTTGGCCTGGTCCCACACCCGCGCGGGCAATACAGCCTTCCCCATGTGGCAAACGTCCCGCCAATCTGCGCCTGTATCGTGTATCCACAAACGCATAAATTCCGGTATCTGACCGGGCTCGTCGGCCAGCAAGGTTCTCACCCGCTCCTGCATAGACGCCAAATCTGATTCTCTCCAGGCTATCCTGATGTTAATGGGTGCCCCCCTGTTCAG
Organism: Myxine glutinosa; assembly: GCF_964187855.1. Taxonomy (NCBI): domain Eukaryota; kingdom Metazoa; phylum Chordata; class Myxini; order Myxiniformes; family Myxinidae; genus Myxine; species Myxine glutinosa. Next base: position 17,592,797 of record NC_136261.1, on the reverse strand, counting down.
TCCTATGGTTTTTAAGGGGCACATCCCAATTGTAGGCTGTGGGTTCTCCGATTCCGTGAACCCTTCCAATGAGGGGTACAATACTCCTAGCCCTTCTGGGGCCGCGAACCCGCTGTCCGCCCCACTAACTTCTTGTCCTCTAAAAGGATTGCCCGGGCTAAGGTGAACCTGAGGGGCGGCTGGTCTAGTTTTCTGGGGGTCTAACCCCTGGGGGAACAGGGGCGGGGGTGGGAGAGTTGGCGCCTGTGGCCCGGGGACAGGGCTCAGGGCTTGGGGGGGTAGAGGCATGGTGGCTACCTCCCCTGTCGCGGGGTCTTGGTCCGGATTTTGGACGAGCGGCATTAGCCGCTGATTTGCTTGCTTAACTACCTCCCTGATTGTTTTGTCCTGAACCTTGTCTGCTTGCTTCTTTTGGCCCTGAAGCTTCAGTACTTCCCCTGCCAAGCTAGCCTGTCTTGAGGCCGCCAGTCGCTTCATTCCTTCCTTCTCCCACCATCCATACACTTTCCAATAATCGGGTGGGAAGTGTTTCCTTTCCTTTTCTAGCTTATCCAAAGCTCCGTACAACACTTCCAATTTGTCAAGTGCGAACGATCCCTCCTCTGGCCAGGGATTACTTAAATCTTTAGTTAAAACAGCCCAGTCTTTTCCTGGTCTTACCGCGGCAAAATGATGCCTCTTAAACATGAAAGATGCCGGGGTTCCCTTGAGGGGTTCCCCTTCTTTCATTAGCTTACTTCCCATCTTATTGCTCTGGGCTGATCCTTCCTGGAAAGTTCTTGGTCACCGGCTCAGCTGTTATGGCTGTCCGACCTCACGTTTCCCCCTCTTCCTTGTTAACTGTAACGTTATCCTTACTGAACGTTATCCTTACTGTTATCCTACGCAAATTCTACCCTTAGCGTTACCTGTTACCCTCTTAACGTTATCCTGGTAAATTTAACAAAGGCTCGCCATTCAAGGCTTGAAAATTAGCCTTTACTTACAATTTCTGTTCGGAGTGCAGGCAGTACAGGTGACAGGGGAGACGAACTGTGCCCGTTCGAGGAGGGGGGTATGAATTTGGATTGCCCTCTGATAAAAAAAACAATGCTCACCTTAAACAAATCAGCGTGCCGGCGTCCCGGCCTCAGGCAGCCCCCCTCGGGTCGTTCAGGATTCGCCTCGACTGTCACTGTCCTGTTGCATCCGAGTCATGGCACCAAAAATGTTGAGAACACCTCTTCAGTGATCGTAACAGAAGTTCACCAACAGTTTGAGATTGAGAATGACGAAACTTTATTAAAATACCACTTATACAGATCTGGAGGAGACTGAGACGTCTACAGCACGAACCAGCTTCATGCCACGTCTAGCCTTCCTGAAAATGCATTGATTCACAGTCCGCTTAAATAGGGACACGTTTATCAGAAAATCTCCGAGAGAACAAAGGAACTGGCGAGAGTTCCTCCCACCGTTATCCCTAGCCCCCACCGTCATCCGTTCTTTCATCTTGGGGGAGTGGAGCACGCACCGTTAGGATCCGGACCAGATGTGTTTTCAGGTCTCCGAGGTGACAGAAAATATAACTCACTGAAAAAGGGGATTGCATTCTTGGTTCCGATAAGACAGTAAAGTGAATGAGGTTGCTCTGATGAGTCCCAGGTGTTAAAAGCACCTTCAGTTCACATTTCTCATTTAAACATAAATTCAAAGCATATTTATTGTAACTCAAGCGCCGCTGTGATTATACGAAATATAATTAATGTTTTGGCCGTTTATCAAAGGTTATATGTCTACGGTTCAAGCATCCTACGTGAAGTTACACATTCCGCGCGCATATTATTCATTCTCCTGCCCGCGGTTTGGGCGCCATCTGGGAAAAGAGAGAAGGTTTATGACTTAGACTTATCCAGCCGTCAAGGGGCACATCATATACAATGAGGCCAGACGTTCAGCACGGATGAAGCGAGCTTTTTCTCATTTTAAACTAAAACGAAGCGGTAACCTTTATTAACTTTATGAAATAGCATTTTAAAGCAGTATTTATAACATAACATATTTAGCCTGACGACATCCATACAGGGCATTTAAGCAGCAACAGATCTGCGACCTGACATATGTATATGATGATGTTAGCTCTGTGTGTCTCCTGAACCGCCTCGGGAATCGTCAAAACCCCCGCGTCCTTGGCGGGAACAGCGCAGGCCTTGGTCCGCAGTCTGCTCCTCCTCACGATCATCGAAACCTCCAATGTCCCTAGCATGAGAGCGCTATGAACTGTGATTGCACGGCACCAATATTCCAACGCAAGAGGAGGGAAAATGTTGGAACACGACCGTTCGCCACCAAACCCCACAGCCAAGAGCTTGTAAACTTCAACCATTCGTTGACTGTCCCACCGCAAGAGCTTATCGGCGCCCGTTCACTTTCAGATCCAGAAACGGAGAGAAAGCCAAGAGAGATAATGTCGGGGAGAGCGTTCTTTTGTACTCAAGTCTCTGACATCATCCGGCGCCACCCGTGCATGCTCCTATCAGCCAGTCCCTCTCTTCGTTGCTCGACAAATCTCACCAATCGCTGCTCTCTGGGGCATGGCCTCACGGACCTGCCTGCTCTTGTGACCACCCTTCGGTGGTACGATTGTTGGTGCTCAAAGTCCTCTTTCCCGGTAGCTTTTATTTAGTCTTTTAATGTGCTATTGCCTGGCTGTGTGTGTGTGTGTGTGTGTGTGTGTGTGTGTGTGTGTGTGTGTGTGTGTGTGTGTGTGTGTGCGCGCGCGCGCTGCATTGTCATAAGGAACAGAGGAAAAATAACAGAGGCAATTTACATACAGGGGATTCACGACCCACAATCCCTAACTAATTAATATAACCCCACCCCTCTAATGGGGACACTTATACGCGCTTGCATGACATCCAGTCTAAACAAATTTCGTACTTATTATACGTGGGGGGGGGGGGGGGGGGGGAGGGTCTTCTTCTTCATCACGACATATGGAGCATGGTAATCTTATACCATTCTACCTGGCTCTAAGGTAATCATTGCCTATCCCCTACCCCCCAAAATTTAAACATTTATTTACAAAGAAACAAACCTCAGGAACATGAACCAAACATTTCCTGAAGGCTTCTGACATGGTATTTTCTATCACTGATTGCTATTGCAGTAAGTCAGTGAGTTAGTGAGAGGCCAAGGTCTGAAATTGGCATTTACGCAAAATCCTTGTAATTGACATTCTCAATGTGTGTCCCTCCATGGTTCAGACAGGCATTGATCCTGATTCCAGGTATCCAGACAAAGGTACCCAGGGCAACGAGGCGGTTTCTGAAGAGCTGCTGCAGGAAAGTGATGGTGTCAATAGTTGTATGCGGGGGTGCACCATCCTGCATAAACCAGGTCATGCTGAGCTGGTTCGGGGTGACCTTTTGGGCTCGATCATTATGGAACTTCTGGAGCACGGCCCGGTAGCGCTCACCGTTTATCGTCACCGTCCTGCTGTTATTCTCAAACCAGTAAGGCCCGAGCATTCCCCATCTGGCATTGAAGGCGCAGAAGCATGAGTAGATAAAGAATGAGACATCTGGGACACACCCCCAAAAAATAATTAATTAAATAATTAAAATTTCCGCATTTTCACGATGTTCTTGATTTTCCCAAATTTCAATTTTTTTCTAAAATAATTATAAAAAACAATTTTTTAACCATATGGTTAAAAAAACATTTTGAGTACAACATTACAAGTTTGCAAACATTTGTGAATCTTTGTGATTGTGAATGTGAATTCCTACAGCGGGTACGCAAAAACCCCCGGCATACGCCATGGGTAATGCAATTAGTCGTTATATAGGAACCCCCCACCCCTTATGTATTAGAAATTATTCCTTTAAGTTAAAAAAAAAAATCAATTTCTAAAAAAATTATTTTAGAATTATAACAATTAATAAAATAAAATAAAAAAATTGAAATTTTAACTTAAAGGGATGAGAACTATAATAAAATATATATATATGGTGTTGACTTATCTTGATTTTGATATTAAAAAATATCTTTGAAGAACCAAAGTATTACAACAACAATGGAATTATTTATCACCGTATTATGATTAAATATAATTACGATCATACTCACGCACAAAGTGGTATTAGAAAACTGTTTACCGAAACACCAACGTTTTTGTGGGGTATGAAAGCGAATGAAAATAATGCGAAGGACCGTAGAGTTAAATCGTATTCGTTACCTCTTGTTATGCATAATTCCCAAATGCCCATGATGATGGAAGAACCAAAAACAATAGAATTGTTTGAAGAAATTCTTAACGTAGTTAAAACACATCTGATGAAAGCCGATGTTATTGAAAAGATGAAAAAGGGAAAGAACAAGTTTGGAGGCTTTGTTAATGGTCTTAATATATTTTATCGGAACCGTGATGGAGAAATTCCTATTGAGGGCGTCCCCCCAACAATGTATCCAAAACTTTTAATCAAATACGAAAAGTGTAGGGAAGAGGGCAAACCCCCCGAAATTCTAACTTTGTTTTACGATAACAAAATCGGCGAAGAATCATGCATCGAAGATCATCACATCGAACCAGAGAAATTGATGATAGGTGCAAAATGTAAAGTTGTTTGCGCTATTGAGATATCAAATGTTTTTATCGGTGGTGCGGGCCCATCCATTCAATTGAAAGTAAATGATGTTGTTGTCCAAGAACTATTTGGGAAAATAAACAGGCTAATGATTAATATTGGTAATCTTACACCACAAAATAAAATTATGGGAGTACCAGCGACGTCGCATAGATAAATAATATGAAAAATATGTAATTACATTTATACGATATGTTGTGGGTAAGTTGTAGTTAAAATTATAGAAATATAACATATATGTTATACTTCTTTTACAATAATATGCAATAAAATATGTTATGAAAATAAAAACTTTTTTTTTTTTGTTGGAGTATATAAAATGGATGAACCCATTTTCAAAATATTTCAAGATATATTTAACTCAATGAGACGTTTGGTTGAGTCAATTCTAATATGTATACACAATGCAAATAGGAATAACACACAGACTGAAGATTAAACACTAAAAAAAAATTTTTCAACATATATAAAATGTGATTTTTTAAACTTGTTTGGGAAAGTAAGATAAAATTTAATAATCATACGAATCTCCCAAATTCATTAATATGTCTAATAGTTGGTTCAAGCGGATGTGGGAAAACCTTTTTTTTTTTTTTTTTTTTTTTTTTCTTTTTTTCTTTTTTTCTATACTGAATCGAGGCTCGTGAAAGAGCTGACAACCGCGAGGGAAAGACAAAAGACAGCACATGGGGACCACGAGGGAAAGACAAAGACAGCACATGGGGACCACGAGGGAAAGACAAAGACAGCACATGGGGACCACGAGGGAAAGACAAAGACAGCACATGGGGACCACGAGGGAAAGACAAAGACACAGCACTGGGGGACCACGAGGGAAAGACAAAGACAGTACAGTGGGACCACGAGGGAAAGACAAAGACAGCACATGGGGACCACGAGGGAAAGACAAAGACAGCACATGGGGACCACGAGGGAAAGACAAAGACAGCACATGGGGACCGCGAGGGAAAGACAAAGACAGTACAGGGGGACCGCGAGGGAAAGACAAAGACAGTACATGGGGACCGCGAGGGAAAGACAAAATCAGCACATGGGGACCGCGAGGGAAAGACAAAGACAGTACAGGGACAGGGGGACCGCGAGGGAAAGACAAAAACAGCACATGGGGACTGCGAGGGAAAGACAAAGACAGTACAGTGGGACCACGAGGGAAAAAAGCCTGTTTGCTTTTAAAGATGCTCCTTACTCCAAACTTTTTAGAGTATGAAAATTTAATAATTTTCACAAAATCAAGTTTTCAGCCAGAGTATCAACTACTATCACAGGGTTTTAATGCAATGCAGGCCTTCAAAAAGAAGATATAATCCGTTTATTTAAACATTAACACAAACTAAATAAGTATGACATTAAAGATCTAATACAACTATTTTGTGATACTCCACAAAAAGGTAAAAATAAATCAAAACCCACATCACCTACAACCATAACTTGTATTCTCAGTGATAATACAGATGATATACCTTTACCCCAAGATTTAGATGAAACAAAAAAGAATCTCGTTATCTTTGATTGTGTTAATGAGAAAAATCAAACGGTTAGGCCAAAAAAAAGATATTGCTGGTCTCTGGTCAGACCAAAGTTCCAGAATTGATGCGGTGATGCGGGGGGTTTTTTTTTTGTTTGGTTTTTTTTTTTTGAAAAGCATGGATTGCACATATAAAGGTGTTTTTTGTGTCCTCATGCCCTGTGGTCCTCATCTGCCATGGCGCTGTCCAGAGAGAAATTAAAGACAGCCAATGGGACCGGTAGGCCTTTTTGTAAATAATGAACACAAGCTTAAGTTATTTTAAAATGTATTTATTCTGAAAATCATTAAGTTCTTCAAGCATATGATAGACTGCCATTTTGTTCTCGAGATCGCCTCGCCATACCGTCAAACATTCCAATGCGTCGATCGCGTCAACACTGCGCATGTGCAAGTGGTCTGAATGACCAACGCTGAAAAAACCGCGCAGGCGCAAATGACTACACCCGCTGGAAAGCTGTTCGTGCACGGGATGACACGATGCATGTGGTGATGTCATAACGTAAACTGATCACATTTCTTCATTTATCTCCCGAACCACCGGTCGGATTTCGACGCCGTAAAGGTCGTCGTGTAGTGCGAATAAATGCACAAATTTTAAGACCACTCCTGACTTTGTGGGCCTTGTGGTTGTAGAGATATCCTGGACGAACCGCGAGACGATGTATATTTTCAAAAAAATGGATTCGTATTTACGCAGGACACGTATTTCAGAATCACGTGGTGACGTCACGGCGTAAACGGATCACATTTATTCATTTATCTGCCGAACCAACCGCTGAATCGATTTTGACGCTGTAAACGTCATTGTGTAGCCCGCAGCTCTCTACTAGGCCTTCTGGTTGCTTCACACGAACCCGACAAAGAACGTCTTCGTTTCAATAAATGACAATATCCAGCCGATTGGATTCATGATGGCACGACACACAAAACTACTCAGATCTTTGGAACGGCTGGTTGGATTTGGACAAACTAAACGTAGTTTTGTAGGGGAGAACCGTGCGCGAACGTCGATACCAAATTTGGAAGAAAAAAAAAATTGTTTCGATGGGTCAAAATCGATGCGCGCGCTGACCAGAAACCGGAAATATATTTTTCTCGGCCTTATGGATAGCTACTATACAAGGGGGGTGACATCTCTATCTATCTATAATTCCAGTAATCTCTGTCTGTACGTTTGTACGTTTGTACGTCTGTTTGTCTGTGACCGCTGTTTCTCGACAACCACGGGTCCGATATACTTTTAACTTGCCAGGTATATTGCTGGGGACCCGAGGATGTGCCTTTTCAAGGTTTCATATTAATCGGACAATTACTTACCGAGCTATGTCCAAAAAACGATTCAACCAATCAGAGAGCAGCGAACGATCGCGTGTGCCGAACGTGGCGGACACACTCTGCCTCGGATGGCACATTTGAGAGCGTATTCATTTATTTCACGTTTGCAAACTATGTTGGCGTTAAACGATGTTTTAAAACTAATAAAACCGAATTTGCGATTCATTCGCTTTCCTGCGCGTTTGTGCACGCGATGGCGATTTCTTTACCAAACTCCGGAAGCCGTTCGCTTTGGACCAAACCATTGCATGTAAATAGAGGGGGGGGGGGATTGTCACCGTACTCGCAAGCCGTTCGCTTTGGACCAAACCATTTCATGTAAATAGAGGGGGGGGGATATAATTTTATATATATATATAGTACGGGCATGCCCTAGTATATATAAAACACAGTTTGTGTGTGTCATGTTACCGATAGACTCCTAAACGGAGAGGCTCATGTGCTTGATATTTGGCATAGACATGGCCATTGAGCCTGGGACGAACATGGCCTACCTCAAAATATTTGACGAGATCCATATTTTTTATTCATATTTACCTCAGCGCATTTCAGCGAGGAACATTATACACGGAATCTCAGCCGGTGCCAGAGCAGCTCGCTGATTCGCTCAGAGCGATCACGTGATGTTCCATCCACGCCGCCAGACCACTGAACTAAAAATATATAGAATGACCATTGCCATTCACACCACATAGGTGGAGATGCAGCTACCGGGCGCCATCTTGGTTGGCACTCGATGCTGGGCAATGGTGATTTCCGTCACACGTTTGCACATAATTCAGAGCGAAAAGCGATTGCGTTTTTTCACCTTTTGTGCGATCGTGTTTTGTGTCGATTTTTGTCGATTTTGTGTGATTATGAATTAAATGTCTTTGAAACAGCTGTGAAACGTCTTTCCACAACCCTTCCGTAACCGATTGCAGCAGCTTATTGCCGCACAAAATGGCATTTTAACAGTTGTCTGGCTTTTAAAATCTGGGACACGTTCAAAACAAACGAGATCCTCGAAGCGAGTTGGTCGAGTCGTGCTAACCAAGATGGCGACACGGCGGCTTCACTTTTCACGGAGTATGAGCATTCTATATATTTTCAATTCAGTGCGCCCGTGATTTGTGGCATAGACATGACCATTGGGCCTTCACGGTGTAATTTGTGCGAGGCTTTTGTCCGAGTGAGCTTGAGTCGAGAGGGCGAATGTATGGGTTGGGAATGTACGGGTCTCCCTTCCCCACCTGGCAACGCCGGTACTGGAGGACGTCACAGGATCGGAGTCTCCAAAATCCGCTTCGTGCTGTTGTTGCGAAGATGCAGGACGATGTCGCGATTGTTGTGCTGCTCTCCTACCATGAGAACTGCAACGTCATTGTTGACTGGCCCTCCCCTTCCCTCACCCTTCCCCCTCCCCCTTCCCCCTCCCCCCTCCATCCTCCCCTCCCCCCTCCATCCTCCCCTCCCTGTCCTCCCCTCCCCCCTCCGTCCTCCCCTCCCCCCTCCCCTTCCCTCCTTCCCCTCCCCCCTCCCTTCCCCCTCCACCCTACCCCCCTCCCCTTCTCCCCTCCCCCTCCCCCTCCTCCTCCTCCCCCTTCCCCTCCCCCCTCCCTTTCCCCCTCCCTTTCCCCCTCCTTTCCCCCTCCCTTTCCCCCTCCCTTTCCCCTCCCTTTCCCCCTCCCTTTCCCCCTCCCTTTCCCCCTCCCTTTCCCCCTCCCTTTCCCCCTCCCTCCTACTCTCTCCCCTTCCCCCCTCCCCTCTCCCATCCCCCCCCCTCCCCTCTCCATCCCCCCCCTCCCCTCTCCCATCCCCCCCTCCCCTCTCCCTTCCCCCTCCCCCCTCCTCCTACCCTCCCCCCTCCTCCTACCCGCCCCCCCTCCTACCCTCCCTCCCCCCTCCCCCTCCCCTCCCCCTCCCCACCCCTCCCACCTCCCCCTCCCCCTCCCCCTCCCCACCCCCCTCCCCCTCCCCCTCCCCACCCCCCCCCTCCCTCCTCCCCCTATCCTCCCCCTCCCTTCCCCTCCACCCTACCCTCTCCCCCTTCCCCCTCTCCCCCTCCCCTCCCCCCCCCTCCCCTCCCCCCGTTCCCCTCCCCCCGCCCCGGCAATGCCGGGTACTTCTGCTAGTTCTTCTTATAATTGTATTATCTCAGTCAATCATACTTTCAACTCCCTTTCAACAAGTCAATCATACAATCATACTCTCAATAAGAAATAATGCTAATACTTTTATTTTATTCAATCTAAATTCAATAGATATAAATAATTTTTGGAGAGATAATTGTTCTACATTATGTAGTAAAAAGGAATTTGAGGGGTATATGGAACATACGGTTGAAAAATATAAATATATTGTTGAAGAAGATTATATAATAACAAATAATTTTTTTTGTATAAATAAAATGAACGCTGAAGAACGAGGAAGAAAATTTAAGGAATATAATCAATTAGTTTCAAAAGTTGTTAAACAACAGGAACAGATAAAGAAGAAACGGAGACAGAAACTATCGGGTGAAGAATTATTTGAAAGAAAACAAGAAGCTTTTTTAAAATCTCTTTTAAAGTCTTCCGAACAAAAAGCGGTTTTATTTCAAGTTCTTGCAATAGAATATACCTCCAAAAAAATTCAATTGTTGCGTGATTTCAGTCAAATGATGAAACAAGAACTTGAAAATATAGGAGCATCAAAATCTGATGATGAAGAATCATTCCGACACCTTGAGATAAATCAACCTCCTGATTATGTTGTGAATCTCTTCAAAACAATGAATATTCAAAGGGTTCAAAAACCAAAGTGGGTCTCATTCAACAGAAGAACCAGCACAGTTTTATCTCGTTAAAGAAAAGGTATTTATATTTAATGATAAATTGACATTCTTAAGTTCTGACCAACCACCGATTAAATTAACCCCTAGATAAATGTTTCTTCTCACAAAAGATGGGTAAACTAATTCAAAATATTTTGATAAGCCGCTTGATATGGAAAATGAAGAAGATAAGGTATATATTGATGTACTAAACTCGCTTGATTATAGAGTTTCTGTTGCTGGTAAAAGTAAGAAGAATGAGAAGGAAAAAGATTATTAATGCTTTAAGTAAGCTTGGTTCGGGTGTTAGTTTTCTTCCAAATGAGTCATCACAATTAGACTATTATTGTTGTTTGGTAGTAAGGAGGCGGGGAAACAACAATTGTTTTAATGAAGCGTCAGTCATTCTAGATCAGTTCTTGAATAGGAAAATAATTAATAAATGTCAATACAAAGATATTTTATCGTATGTTATATAAAATGAGAAGCACAGCACTTAATTTTAATTTTACAAAGAGTGATTCTACAGAATCATTCCTAAACCCGTTACAACTTCATCCCACAAAAGAATATGAAGCGGCGTTATTGTCTATGGAAACCTATAATACCTTGTTTAATGTCACAGAAAAGAACAACAAGTTTAGTTATAATCCAGGGAGTGGATATAAAACTATAGAAGTTACACCCGGAGCTTATGAGATTTATCAAACAGCTTCTGAAATTTAACGTCTCATGAAAGAACAGGGAGATGAACCAAAAAATGTTGTTGTAGATATTCAAAAACACACATCAAAATCAACTATTAGACTTGAAAATAATTATAAAATCGATTTCACGATTAATAATTCATTCCGAGAGTTATTAGGTTTCTCTGCAAAAAAAGATTGAAGCTAATAAAACGTTTTACAGCGATAATGTCATTCAAATATCCGCAGGGGCGGCATTACCTGTCATATTATTAATCTCATGTATATTTCAAAAACATAATTTTTTTATATAATTTGAAATTAATTAATTTCATAAATTTTCATTTATTAATTATTTAATTTCACTAAATAATTAATTTCAAATTATTTTATTTACTTCCCTTGTTACCTCCTGTTAACCCCTTGCTAACTCTAACTACCCCTTGCTTAACCCTCGATAGCCCTTGCTTCTTTTTCCTTATTTGTCCCAATTTTCCCCCCACTCCTCCGCCGCCTTCTTCATTAACTTCTCCAACTTCTCCTTCTCCTTCTCCTTTTCCTTCTCCTCCTTCTTCTCCTTCTCCTTTTCCTTCTCCTCCTTCTCCTCCTTCTCCTCTCTCTCCTTTATCACCTTTATCCTCTCCTCATTTCTCTCCATTACGCCCTTTATCCACTCCGTTAACCACTCCTCCCTCTCAATCACCCTCTTATTCATCTCCTTAACCTTCTCAAATATCTCCTCCTTCTCCTTTTACTCCTTTTCCTCCTTCTCCCTCTCTTCCTCATCCCTTGTTACCCTTAAAGCATCTCCCCAGATAACATTATACACATATTAATCTGGATTTTGAGCTATTCTTGTATTTATAATTATTTTTCTCACAATAGGATACCAATAGGATTTGTTAACGTTTTCTAAAAGAGCTTTATATTTCATAACTCTGAGAAGTTCATTTTTATTTAATATTTTAACCAAGTCTCTATTTGTGGGTTTTACAATATCTGTATATGGCCAATCCTTACAAAATTTCCCTGTCTGTGTTCCAATTCATAAGGAATTAAAAATTTTGCCCCCTTTTCTTGTAAGTGTCCTTGAATACAAAAATTATAATTCTCCTGAAGTTGTTTTCTTGCCATTTTAATATAAAAATTATTAATCATCTTCAATTGAATCAATAAAATTGTTTACCATGCCTATAACACTATTACAACATAATGGTTTGAGGGTAGTGTTCTCATTCATTTCTGCATATATTGAAATATAATTACTCGAAATAGAACCAAGTTTCCCAATACGCGTAAATTGTTCTGATTTAATATAACTGTGATAATCTAATTTATCAGTTAGCAGCTCCACTCTGTTTCTGTTTATTTCTTTATTTCTTCTGAAGGAAACAATCCTTTTTAAAATGTGCTATCTCAAAAATAAAATAAAGAGTATTATTAATATATTTTATTTCGAAGGTTGACGCTTCAAACAATCGACAAAGTTAAGTTATCATTGAAATGGGGGTTGGAACCTTTTGATACGTTTCAATATTTGCGGGAATTATATTTTGAATAGATTCTATATTAATTCCAAGCCATTCACTAGAATTATCAATCAACGACTCTACATCAACGATAAACTCAAAAGGTGTTTCCATTTTAAAAACGAGCTCTGTTTTATTTTTGATACATTTGTAAAACTGGTTGGTGTGTGATCCAAGCCCAATATGAAGCATATCCGTATGGTTGTAATATTCCTCGAAACAATCATGGGGTAATATAACTTTGATCAGTATGTTTTGCGTCGTATACTTTTCAAGATATAAGCCTTCGTTATTTATCGTAAAACAAATGGTATTCATGTTATTATACAATAATTCAAATAGAGCTTTGAACTTGTTTGAATGTTTTGATCGAGCATAAAAAGCATTACTTATAAATATCTTATTATCCTTTAATGAAATCAATTATTTTTAAAATAATATTTAAGTTTAAATAATTTATCCGCTTAATTGCGTCTTTTGTAATTCTTATGAATAAAATGAACCCAAGATTTCTTCTCCATGTAAATCATATAACTTAAGTCCAAGGTACCGTATCCGTTACCTCAACAATTTAAAAAAGGTCATTAGTCCATCTTTGTGTAACCCTTCTCAAAATGACTTTTCCATCTGTATATTCTTACAACATCATCAACTTTAAACTTAGGTTTTCTCAAATTAATCTTCTTTTCATATTCTAATTTTGTAAATGTTTCTGATGGCTTTAAATTTGTCTGAATGTACCGCATTATTGTAATTATCAACAATATCCTGAATTTCTGATGCCCATTGTTGAGAACCAAGTTGTGTGAATTTTTTATATAGTCTCTCAAAGTATGATTAAAACGCTCAATAACAACTGCCTTTCCTTCATTAAAGGTACTGTATAATGTAATACCATTCTCTTTAAGAAATTTCGTAAATATGCTGTTATAGAACTCTATTCCCTCATCCGTCCATAACTTCTTTGGTTTCCTTTTACTTTTATTAAATATCTGTTGGAAGGCTAACACCAGAGTATTACCTCTTATTTTTCAAAGGAACAACGATGCAAAGCTACTTCTCAAATCAATAACGGTTAGGCCGTTAGGGCATACTTATATCCCTTATCATTATTTAGTTCAATTAAATCAGCGGACCAGATGTAATCAACACCTTTGGAATAAACCTTCCTTCGTTTAAACTTTGGGATTATGGGTTTACATCGACTCATTTGCTAAAATGATTTGTTCTTCAGGTTGAATATCATCCTGAGAGTTTAAGTTTTTTTGTTTTTTTTTGTATACTGAATCGAGGCTCGTGAAAGAGCTAACATTTACTTCACAAACAAATCAACCAGACAAACAAAATATATAAAAAGAGGGAGCGGAAGACAAGATGGGGAGAGAATAGGGAAGCACACAAACACAACATTTGAGAGCAGGGAGATGTGTGGAAGGTAGAGGGCTTGGGGGGAGGAGGTGTGGGAAGGGGGGGGGGGGGAGGAGGGAGAAGTATAAAACACAAGGACACCAAGGACTTCCAGGATAGAAGTTGGTATTTCAAAAAAGTGGAATTGGGGTGAAATTAGTGGGTGTAGAAAAGATCTAGGTTTTGGATGGGGGAAGATAAGAGATGGTGGTGAACAGCTGTTTGAAAGACCTGGAGGGTGGAGTGGGATTGAAGAGAGTGAGGGAGTTTGTTCCAGAGGTGGGAGAAAAGAGGAATGAAGGAGTGAAGGTGAGCAGAGAGTCTTGATTTTGGCAGTTTAACCATAAGAGGGTTGCAGGCAGATCTTGTGCGACCTGTAGGAATATTTGCGGGACAGAGCCCAGAGAGAGCTGAGGGGGCAAGGCCAGAGAGGAGTCGGTAGAAGACGGAAAGACCACCAACCTGCCTGCGGTGAGTGAGTGAGAGGCCGCTGGAGTTAGCTTCCTTCGCGGGAGATTCCAATGATTCTGAATGCTTTGGTTTCAACAGCGTGAAGACGAGCTAGGTGTGAGGCAGGAGCACCAGCCCAGAGGGGAGAGCAGTATTCCATTGAGCTGCGGATGAAAGCCTTGTATGTGGTGAGGAGCTCAGGTGTGCCAAGGAAGGACTTCGCACGACGGAGGATGCCCAGTCGGCGACTGGGTTTGGAGGCCAGATTTGAAATGTGGTTTTCCCAGGAAAGATCATGGCAGATAGTGAGACCCAAAAGCTTGAGTGACAGAACTTCTTGGAGAGGATTATTCAGAAAGTGGATGGGAGGGTTGTCCAGTCGGTCTTTTCGGAGAGACATCGTAAGAGTGTGAGATTTGTCAGGATTGAAAGACATGTTCCACTTGTTTGCCCAGTCTGTGATTTTGTCCAGGTCTGCAGAGAGTGAGGAGGCTGCCGACTGCCGATCTGAGGGATGAAGAATGGAGTGACAGAGAGTAGAGTCATCAGCAAAGAGATAGAGAGGATTTTCAAGAGAGTCAGAGAGATCATTGATGAAGACCAGAAAAAGTACAGGGCCCAGAACACTGCCTTGGGGAACTCCAGCCTGAACAGGAAGAGGAGATGAGAGAAACCCATTCAGGGCCACACGTTGACTACGACTAGAGAGGAAGTCCACCAGCCATGCGTGGAGATTTCCATGGATACCAAAAGAGGAGAGTTTGAACAGAGCGGGGTGCCAGACCGTATCGAAGGCACGTGATATGTCAAGGGAGACTGCTCTAATTTCCTGTTTGGCATTGAGGACCTCCATCCATTGTTGAGAAAGCAGAAGCAGCATGTCCAGAGTAGAGTGACCAGGTCTGAAACCAAATTGATGATCAGAGATCAAGCCATTGGATAAGAGGAAAGATTTCATATCTGAAGCAATGATGGATTCCATGACTTTGCTGATAATTGGGACAAGGCTGATTGGTCTGTAGTTGCTGGGATCTGTTTTTGCACCTTTTTGTGCGAAGCGGTGATGTTGGCAGATTTCCAAGCAGATGGAAGATGACCTTGAGCAAAAGAGAGGGTGAAGAGAACAGAGACAACAACACAACAACATGCATTTTAAGGCCATGTTCCCTGCTAGAGCGGGGGTTAGCCTTGCGGTCCCCATGACAATCTTCTCCATTTTGCCCTATTTTCTGCATCTCTCCTTGTTAACCCCCTTGCCCGCATTTCTTCTTCCACCATCTTTAGCCAAGTCTTTCTCGGTCTTCCCCGTCCTCTACTTCCTTCTACATTAACTTCCATCACTCTTCTCAACCAGTCACTTTCATCCTTCCTCAATACATGACCAAACCATCTCAACCTGTTCCTCTTCACAGCATCAATCACAGGCAATATTCCCATCATCTTTCGCAATTCATCATTTGTCTTCCTCTCTCTCAACGATACTCCGCACATCCATCGAACCATTCGCATTTCCACCCTTTCCAGCCTTCGTTGCTGCTCTACGTTCATTACCCATGTCTCGCTCCCATAAATCATAACACTTCTCACACATGCAGCATACACCTTTCCCTTCAGCTTCAGCGACACTCTCTTCCTCATCAGCACGCCACTCAGTTCCCGAAACTTCTTCCATGCACATCTCACTCGAGCAACCGTTGCCGAGTCTGATACACCTTCTCCATTCAGCATGTCTCCGAGGTAGCAAAATGTTTTCACACCTTCCAGCTTCACGCCGTCTCCAAGATCCAACTCAACATTTCCTCCATCTGCAGCTCCCTCTGTGCACACCTTACATTTGAATGTAGCTGCCACACTGGTTAATGACACTCTCAGACCACTACTTTTTGATGAACCCACTCAGCACACATTGTACATTGAATGGAGTTCACTCAGACACCCTTCCTGCACACAGCACACGGCCACTTCCCAGTTCTTTCCACCTCACCACATGCTTTACCACTTGCCATCACCTTTGTCTTTCCGATATTCACCTTCAGACCTTTTGTCTCCATACATTCCTTCCACTTGTTCATCTTTTCCTTCAGTCCATCCATACTTTCCGCAATCAACACCAGATCATCTGCATACAACAACTCCCACGGTAAACCCTCCTTTACGGTCTGAGCCAGCACCTCCATCACAGCTACAAATAGTAGTGGACTTAGTACCGACCCCTGATGCACTCCCACCTTCACCTCAAACTCACCACTGTTCCCGTCCTTCGTCCTTACAGCTGTGCGTGCTCTTTTGTACATTGCCATCACTACTCTGATCAACCATTCCTCCACTCCTAACTTCCTCAATGCCCATGTCAATACTTTGCGTGGAACCCTATCGAATGCTTTCTCCAGATCAACAAACCCAAAAAACAACTTCTTCCTCTTATCCATGTACTTCTCCTGCAACTGCCTCACAATGAAAAGCGCATCTGTCGTTCCTCTTCCTGGCATAAATCCAAACTGCATTTCGTCGATCTTCACTTTCTTCCTTATCCTCCTCTCCAACACCCTTTCCAATACCTTCATTCCATGCTCCAATAACTTCATCGCTCGGTACGAGCCACACTCCAGAGGGTCACCTTTCCCCTTGTATAGAGGGACGAGGGTACTCAGTTCCCAAACCACTGGAATGCGGCCTTCTTTCACCACCAGATTACAGATCTCTGTCATTCTCTTCACACCCCAACTTCCTGCTGCCTTCAACATATCTCCCACAACTCCCGTCGGCCCTCCCGCTTTTCCACTCTTCATTGCTTTTATCGCCTCCTCAACTTCCTTCTCAGTTATCTTCTCTGCCGGTCCTAAAACTGGGTTACTCTCTATGTTGCCATCCCATTCATTCTCTGTATTCAACAGCATTTCCATATATCTTTTCCATCTTCCTTTAATTCCATCTGGGTCGACAACGATTTGTCCCACTTCATCCTTCAAGCAACTCACCCCCATCACATCACACCTCTCTTTCGCTATCTGCTTTGCAATCCTGAATACTGCTTTCTGACCCTCTTCCGAATCCAAGCGTTCTCCGAACATTTTCCTACATGCCTCCTGCGCCTTTGCTACCTCTTTCTTTGCAGCCTTCCTGGCTGCCTTATAACTTTCATGCTCTGCTGTTTCTGCTCCCGTACCCTTCGCCTTCTGCCACTCTTTGAACTTCTTCCTCTTCTCGTCAATCCTCTTTCCAACCTCAACATCCCACCACCATGTTTCCGAGTGCCTCGGTGGTCCTTTTGTCCATCCACATACCTCACCAACGGCTCCCAACAGACTACCTTTCATTGACATCCAACCACTTTCAAGCTCAACCACATCATCCTCTACCCTACTCAGCCTCTCTTTTAATGCCTCCCTTACTGTCACCTCTTTCAACCTCCACACCTTCATTCTCGGTTGGTACTTCACCCGCCGAGCTCTCCTCGCACCTTTCACCCTTATGTCGCAGCCAACCAAGTGGTGCTGTGAAACAGCCTCCTCCCCCGGGATCACCTTTGTGCCCCGGAGGTGCCCCCTATCTCGCCGACGCACCATCAGGTAGTCAACGGTTGTCGTCGACCCACCTGACGTGTATGTAACAAGCTTATTGTCCTCTTTCTGGAACTGAGTATTACAAATCAACAAATCAGCTCCATCAGCAAACTCCAAAATCCTTTCACCTTCTCCATTTCTCACACCATATCCGTAACCCCCATGAACTCCCTCAAAACCATCCATACTCCTTCCCACATGTCCATTCAGGTCTCCTCCCACCACAACAACTTCCTCATCTTTCACGTTTTCCATCAGCTTCTCTATCGCACACCAGAACTTGTCCTTCTCTTCATCGCTTCGACCAACCTGCGGAGCATATCCCGAGATGACGTTCACCAAGAGCTTTCCAATCATCATTTTCACCATCATCAACCTATCACTCACTCTAGTCACACTCACCACACTGTCTACAAACTCCTCAGAAAACAGGACACCAACACCATTCACGCCCTCCGGGCACCCTTGCCACACAAACTTGTATTTCTGTACCTGCCTACCCTTCACCATTCTCACACCACTTCCCTTCCATCTCGTCTCTTGCACACAACATATGTCCACTCTTCTGACCAATACTTCCACCACTTCTCCTGATCTCCCTGTCATTGTCCCCACATTCCATGTCCCAAACCTCAGAAAGCGATCTCCACTTCAGGCTGCACCCTGCCCATATGTACTTGTGATTGTCATGGTTCTCTTTTTGAGGCAATGTTTTTATGGCCGGATGCCCTTCCTGACGCCAACCCTCTTAGTCGTCTCTTACGACACGCAGGGATACGGTGTACCTATTCTGACCAGGGTACACACTGGGAAACGTCAAAAACATGTAAATTCTGGGGGGGGGGGGGGGTGTGTCAGCATCACGGCTGCGGTTTAAACATATTCCAACAATATCCAAACAGAACGATGAAAAAACAATCCGGGAAAAGTCTCCAAGCGAGAACGTGGATTTGAGAAAGAAGGAGCAGAGGCGGAAGAAAACGAGATACAGGGGGCGGGGCACAAGCCGAGACGAGGAGGAGAG
Organism: Myxine glutinosa; assembly: GCF_964187855.1. Taxonomy (NCBI): domain Eukaryota; kingdom Metazoa; phylum Chordata; class Myxini; order Myxiniformes; family Myxinidae; genus Myxine; species Myxine glutinosa. The sequence continues at coordinate 17,573,832 of NC_136261.1, read as the reverse complement.
CGAACAAGCACGTGTCCGGGAGGAGAGAAAGAATCAATATATAATTATTTGTCTCGGGAGGTGAGGTGAGGGGGAGAAAACAAAATAAAAGAAACAAGCAATACAGCGAAGGAAATAACCCAAACCGACAAAACACCGACGGGGGGAGGGAAGCCCCAAGTCACCAGGCCGCGCACGAGGTACGACTCAGAATACGATTAACTACACACAAGTTTGCACGAACCACAAACCAACACCAACTAGAAACACAATAACACGTACACAGCAAAATAACCAGTGGAAATTTGACAAAGCCAAGAATGGGAAAACACTCAAACTTCGATGCCGTGGAGAGCTCGAAGCACGCCTCACTCGCCCGAGGAACCGGAAGTCAAGAAGAGCAAGAGTCAAGAAGAAGAGTCAAGAAGGGTGAAGAGAACAGAGAGAGGGAGTGAAAGAGCGGAAGAACAGGATTTTAGGACCCGTGGGCTGATGCCGTCTGGTCCAGTTGCAGAATCAGAGTCGAGGGTTGACAAACTTTTCCACCTTGTCAGGAGGAAAGGACACAGAGTCCAGGAGCAGCTGGGTACGACTGGGTATGGTGGGTACAGAGAGGGATGGGTTTGGGACACAAGATTTAGAGGCAAACACAGAGTTGAGGCATTCAGCTTTTTCACGTGCGGAGTCAGCCGTGTGGCCATTTGAGGTGAGGGAGGGGGAACAAACACCAGAAACAGATTTGACCAGACGCCACCAGGATTTGGAAGAGGAAGACAGATAAGAGAGTTCGGTCCTGAGAACGGAGAGATATTTTTCCTGGCTCTCCTGAGGGTGGACACACACTTGTTTTGGGCTTTGTGAAAGGAAATGAGATTTCCTTCCGTTGGATTTGCTTTCCAGGAGACGAAAGCAAGTTGTTTCTGGGCAATAGCCTCACCAAAAGATTCCGTGTACCATGGACGGGAGGAAGGGTATGACAACTGAAGACTAGATGGGATAAATCTGTGCATGAGAGAGAGCAATTTACTTTGGAAGAATTCCCAGGATGAGTTGATGTCAGAGGCGGTGGAGATGGGAGACCAGTCAAGATGATTGATGGCTGCTTGAAGACTGTGCCAGTTGGCCTGAGTGAAATGCCAGACCCGCCGACACTGAGGAGGCTCTCTGAGAATGGTCAGAGAGATGTCCACTTTAACAAGCACATGATCAGATGAGCCGATAGGAGCAGAAGAAGAGCAGCGGACATTTTCAGGGAAGTTAGTCATAACCAAGTCCAGAAGAGAAGATGCTCCGTTGACTGAGATCCAGGTCGGGAAATTGACAGATTGTGTCAGTCCCAGTGAGTCACAGAAGTCCTTTGCTGAAGAGCCATGGCTGGTGAGAGAGGTACCGACACCCAGCCAACTGGCATGGTGACAATTGAAATCATCACATATGAGGAAGAGAGAGTTGGGATGGGTAGATAAAAGTTGGTCCATATTATCAGACAGCGAGATGTAGATGGAGTCATCACTGTTTGGTGGACGCTACAACACACACATGAACAAAAGGTGGGAGCGAAGGGGAAGCCGTAGCCAAAGGTATTCCTGGGGGTGAGGTGGAGAGAGGGCAGTGCTGGGTGAGTGAGGAAGAGTTTTTTTTATAAAGATAGCAACCCCACCTCCAGGACGAGGCTCAGGTCTATCATACCGGAGGAGGGAGTAACCTGGGAGAGATATCAAGGAATCAGAGACATCATGAAGGAGGAAAGTTTCTGTTGAGCAGATCACGTCTGGTTTGTCAGAAGCAACCTGTATGGAGAGATCAGTCAAGTTTGAGCGAAGGCCCCGGATGTTTGAGGTCCATACTGTTAAAGAAGAGGAAGGGGGAGCATCGGATACAGAACAGGGTGGGGAGGGGAGCGGTAGGGTTAGATGTGGAAGATGTAGGGAGAGCTGTTCAAGGTGTGTCAGAGATTTCAGAATAGCTTGGAGAAAGAGAAGAATGGGGCGGACAAAAGCTTTGATCGTGATTGGGTGAGGCGCAGTGAGGTGTTATTTGAGGAGGGGGAAGAGTGAGGCAGAAGGTTGAGGGAGATGAAGGTGGAAGGGGGAAGAAGCGGGGAGGACGCTTTGAGGTGGAGGGGTGAGAGGGGAGTCTTGGAGGGGAGGGGAGGGGTGTGGGGGGAGTTTAGGAGGGAAGGGGAAAGGGGGGAGATTTGAAAGGGATGGGTGATGGGGAAGATTTGGAGGGGAGGGGGAAGATTTGAAAGAGATGGGTGATGGGGATGATTTGGAGGGGAGGGGCAAGGGGGTAGATTTAGAGGGGAGGGGTGATGGGGATGTTTTGGAGGGGAGGGGAGATGGGGAAGTTTTGAAGGGGAGGGGTGATGGGGAAGATTTGGTGGGGAAGGGGTGATGAAGATTTGGAGGGAAGGGGTGATGGGGAAGATTTGGAGGGGAGGGCTGAGATTGGATTTTGAAAAGTGTACGATTAATGGGAAACGAACATTTATTGCAAAATGAGTTTCTTGAGACCTTCGAGTCAAAAATACGTTTGAGGACGCTGACGGATGGGTGGAGTGCTGGAGAGTTTAGGGAATGTATGAAAGAGGCACTGTAAGAGATGGAATTTTTTTTGGAATGAATAGATTTGGTGAGTAAGTCGAAAGTATCCTTTTATAGAAGAAGAAGAAAAAGGTGTTATAGTATACGACAGAATACAGTTATTCAGGGGACAGATTAAACATTTTTTTAACAACGTGAGCATGAACAACGTGGTCGAAGAACGAACAAACGGATAAGAACAGAGAAGGAATTATTTTTTTGGTTTTTTTTTTTTGAGAAGATTTTAAAACAAAAGTATGGGGTGAAAAGACCGGGAAAAACAGAGACCGAAAGTAATTGCAGCGCGATCTGAGAACCGCTGAGACAAAAACAAAGCCTCACGCCAAGGTCGGACACGGTAGCCTACTACACTAGGCTTCAGAATACGCGACACGAACTAACCGACGATTCTGTACACAGGTATGAAAAACCAACACCGAGAATCCTATTATAGACACACCAATAGGTACATACACCGAAAGAAAGATAGTTTCGACAAAAACACAATTGTGAAAAATGACTTAACTTCGAAAGCGTGCGCGCATGGACAGCTTTGAAGAGACGTGACCCCCAATCTTGCGCATGCGCAGAGTTTTTAAAGGCTTTACCCCTGGTGAAACACCTGGATACCCAAGCCCAAACCTCAATTTAGCGCCAATCATTTTCTTCACGATAAACCTATCAACTTTCTCTCTCAATGTTGGATTTTGTATCATAGATAAATTACACAACATTTCTCTGTCGGCTTCATGTTTTCCCTCTAATGTAGTGGTATATAAGTAATATCATGCTTCAGACACTTCATCAACCCTGTTTTTAGGGTTGGACCAGGGTTTAGGATTGCCAGCCTCATCTAATCTTTTTTCCAAGTTTGTTCCTGGATCGCAGAAGGAGTAGCTTGGTAGATGTAGTTCCCCTGGAATCCCTGTTGTTGTAAATTTAGTCCTTCATAGAAATTTTTGTATATCACCCCCGCTTTTCGATGAGATGAATTGACACTTTTTAGCACCACAAATTACACATTCTCCTTTTTCATAAAGTCTACCATTTTTATTTTTACCGTGAAATATTTTTAGATTTAGTTTTATTTTTACATTTGATGCAATAACTCAATTTATTACGAGAGTAATTAATTTTTTTAATGACATCTACATGTCCATAAGGGAGATAATAACTTCCATTGTCTAAAATAAACCCTTTATCATAAAGTCCCAAAAGCTTTCTTGTTCACCTCCTCCGTATATAATTGATGTTTATAATTTATTATCGCATTCATTTTTCTAAACTCCTCTTTCTTTAAAGTTAAACAATTATAATAATTTTCAAAGTCTATTTCTTCTTTAATAACACCTTTCTTTATTCCTTTTAACTTCTTATCACATCTTTCAATATTATCAATATAAATATAAGCATGAGCCTTAGCTCTTAATCCTACAAATTCACTCATTACCTTTCCCCCCCAATTCATCTTTAAACTTTCCAATAACCTTTTTATTCTTTGAAGAAAACAACTTATGGTCTGGGTTATAATTACTCGTATCATATGAGTCAATATCCTCAAGCATATATGAATAAACATCTTCCGTCTTAATTTCCAAAATAAAAATATCCGTATCCATATAAAGTAGAGTACTATTATCTTGATATTTCTTCTTCAAGTTATTGTAAAGGTAATCTACATTAGTAATTTTGATAAATCAAGAATTGATGTTCCTATATAAATAGGTTTATCCATTTTAATACTCTCTTTTTGCAAATGAATAGAACAAAAGTTCTCTGAAAACACCACTTCTCTTTGAAAACTACATTTATTAATTAATCTTGATGCTTGTTTCAAAGATGTAGTAAGTTTTATGTTTTGTCTATTTCTAAGATTTTCCATAGTTTTCCCAAACACAGAATTATTCATCAATTTATAAAAGTCTTTCTCAAAATCGGTTGTTGCCTCGATTCTCCTTTGTGTGTTAAAATCAATATACTTCTTCAACCAATGACTTTGGTTGAACTGCAAAACTCTATGAATCTTCTTTATTCTCAATCCTGCTGATAAATATTGTTTCAAGTTCCTTTGGTGTAAAATATATTTTTCTTTATCATATAATGTGGTAAGTAATTTTTCTGTTGATGCACCTTCAATATTATGTGATTTTTGATAATCACTTAACCATTCATTTTTCGGGCATTCTTTAGTCCGGGCATATGGTAGGTCTTTATGTTTATTATGAAGTTCTTCAGGATATTTTAAATCGACCTCAAAATAATATCCAACGTTCGAATCATCCAATTCTTTTTGTGAGGATGTAGTAATGTTTTGTAAAACCTTTTCATAATCTTTCTCTTCAACCCATTCAAGTCCTCCATAAGGTAGAGCTTGAGACATAGCCCACCCATACAAATTATTAGCATCATAATACATCAGGTAAGAACTACCTTTCGTATCATCATCATTAAGAAGATACTTATTGTTGGCTTCAGCATATCTCTTAGAACATACGTGTGATTAATCCTCCTCTTTTAACCTCTTCTGTCATCAAAAGCATATCTACATCGCTGATTACCTCCAACTCCTGTTTCGTCATTTTTAGCATAGCACTCCAAGCCAATCCAGGAGCGGTGTGGTCGTGAACAGGGTCTAACCCATATGATTGTTTATTAAGGCAGACTGTTCTAAAGGTTTCAAAGACGTCAGCCAGTAGGAGAACGTCAGTTTTAAGATACAAATCATGATACTCTCCAAGGTTCTTTATGTTAAACGTTTTCCAAATATTTTGTGCATGAGTATATTCTTTATCAGTTATATGACATTTATTTAACTTGTTATAGAAACATTATTTTGGGGGAAGTTGTGTTTCTTTAAACCTTTCAAATGAATCCATGTAATCATACGGATTTATCCCCTTTTGTGATAAAAGTTCAATTTCGTCTTGATTTGATACATACTCTGAAAGAATTGGAAAGTTTTTAATATTTGACGCCAAGGTAGATAATAGACTTGACATAAATTTAAATTAGTCAAGAAACCTGATGTTGGTTGTAATAAGTTTTCCATGAGCTGTTTTTGAAAGAATTGTTTTTGTGAATGAAATGTATTTCTGATATGTGGTAGGAATTGCTGAAATGTATCCCGGCGTCTTTGAAAGTGCATTAATAAATAGATGTGTATCATAAGCGTTGTTGTGAAGAAAGATAGGAATGAAGTTGGGACGTTTATAATTAAGATTACAACTTTCATGAGCCGGACCTCTATATTTACCGGTGAGATGACAATGATCTCTAACCTTTTTACCCTCAATTTTCTCCTCACAAATATGATAGATGCTATTTGACTGCTTAAATTCTGTGTCTTCTTTTGTTGGAGGATTCATCGGTTTATTGGTTTCTTCCATTATCTCTGTTAAGCTAACGCAGTCCTTTTCTAATTCTTCAACAAACACATCAGCCGCATCTTTCCCCCCCCATAAAGTTATTGTTTGTTGTATTTATCACCAACGGATGATTCAATACAGTAACCAAAACCACAAGGAGTATGTTTTGTACACTGCTCCTTTCCTATGCCATCTCCAGGCGCTGCATATCATCATTGCCGGGCACCAAAGGGGGCTCGACAATGACGCACGCTAAAAGGGAGTACTCAGTTTTCACTCTGTTTATTTTTTGTTTGTTACTTGCCGGAAAAGATTCCGGCAAGTATGTTGATCGGTTGGTTTGTCTGTTTGTCTGTCTGTGCGCAGCACTACGTCTACACCGTTGCACATAGAATTGCCAAACTTTACACACGCATTTGTCTTGCCCTGGAATAGACTGTGCCCAATTTTTAACTGTCGGCCCAAGGCCTTCGTTATGACGTCATAATTTGATAATTCGACAAGTGCAAAACTTCATCCAATCAATATGCAATTTCTTGAGCGACATGACGGCATAAACTGGTGGAGAAAAAATAATAATGATGACGTCATCGGTCACGTGGTTCCGCCGCCATCTTGGAAAAACGGAAAACTTTGCACCTCTATAGCGCCGAAAGTGCTGAATAGAAAAAAAAATTGAGACATGGCTCATTGTAAAGAACTCTCCATGGGGAATAAAATATGTTAATGATGTCATTGGTGCCTCCATTATGACGTCATAATTCGACAAGTACAAAACTTCATCCGATCAAGATGAAATTTCTTGAGCATAATCTATCTATAATTCCAGTAATCTCTGTGTGTATGTTTGTATGTTTGTATGTTTGTATGTTTGTATGTCTGTATGTCTGTGACCGCTGTTTCTCGACAACCACGGGTCCGATATACTTTAAACTTGCCAGGTATATTGCTGGGGACCCGAGGATGTGCCTTTTCAAGGTTTCATATTAATCGGAGAAGTAGTTACCGAGCTATGTCCAAAAAACGATTCAACCAATCAGAGAGCAGCGAGCTATCACGTGTGCCGAACGTGGCGAACAGACTCTGCCTCGGACGGCACATTTGAGAGCGTATTCATTTATTTCACGTTGGAAAACTATGTTGCCGTTAAACTATGTTTTAAAACTAATTAAAACTAATTTGCGATTCATCGTAACTGCGATTTGCGACCTTCCGGACAGTGAAGACTTCACTTCCGGCAGCCAATCACAGAACGCTTTGTTGCGTAGGCGTGGCCGATGTGAGAGCGAGCCGAGCCGAGCGCGTGCGCCATTACGGTTCGTAATTCGATTTCTTCCGGAGAAAATAATAATTTCTCGATTTCTTATGCGCATTATTTCTCCCAATTCAGTCAGAGCGAAGGGCGGAAGCGAAGAGCGTTGTTTTTTTTGTTTACGGGCGTACGGGCGGGGTAGAGCGTACGGGTAGCGTTTTTTTTTTTTTTTGGCAAGGAACGGGCACCCACGTACGGGCATGCCCTAGTCTAGGAATAAATTAGTTTAGAAAACAAATAATGATGACGTCATCGGTCACGTGGTTCGGCTGCCGTATTTGTCCAAAATGGCCGATAAAGTACATTCCGGCAAATCCTCGGTCTCTGACCGATTTTTCATTTTCTTGTTTGTTTTCTTGTTTGTCCGGGCGATATCTCAGCCATCCTTTGAGCTAGGCAGCTGAAATTTCGCCACAATAGTGAGCAAGTACTTTGTCAAAAACTGTATTTATTCTTTTTTGATCAATTAATTGATGAGTTATTTAATTATTAGCGATTAATTAAGTACTTATACATTTCCTTTCTCTTCTGGTCATTACCTCAGGCACCTTTTGAGCTCGGTAGCTGATTTTTGGACAGGACAATGACCAAATGATTTGGCTGTCGAGGCTATTTTTGATTAATCAATTATTTGATTAATGACTGAAATTATTTTTTTTTAAGTCACAGAATCGGATGAAATGCTGGTGGTTTTTGTTCTATGAGGCAATTGATTAATTATTTAATTTTTTACGATTATTATTATTATTTTTTCATTCTCAATTATTTATTTTCTTTCTCATCTGGCCAATATGCCTGGTGTTGGCTTAGTGGTTAGGGGTGCGGATTTCGGATCCTGGGTTCGAATCCCGGTCGATCACCGAATTAACACCAGGGGGGTTGACTCAGCCTGTCATCCTTCCGAGGTCGGCAAATTGAATACCAGTTCACTGGTAATTCCCTGTGTGGCGCAAGAGTCGACTAACAGGGTTGGTGGCAGGAAGGGCATCCGGCTGTAAAACATTGCTTCAAAAAGGGGACCATGGTGCCCGAAAAAGGGCCAACCCCTGCTCTGCGGGGAAAAATGGCCTCTAAAGGTGGTTCTTCATCTGGCCAATATCTCAGGCACCTTTTGAGCTGGGAAGCTAATATTTGGACATGACAATGACCAAGTGATTTGTCTGCAAAAAGGTATTTTTGATTTATTGATTAATCAATTAATCGATTCATTAATTATTTGTTGATTAATTAAAAAAAAAAAAATTGTTTTTTTAATGAATGACTTATTTAATTACATTTCTAAAAGATACATCTTCGGATGAAGCACTAGTGGTTTAGTTATGCCATTAGCCAATTGATTAAGAAAATATGTTGTGATCGTTTCTTGATTTTAATTATGCAATTAATCAATCAATTATTGTGCACCTCTCCCTCCAAATACAGTCTCTATGAGCTGCCACGGCAGTGTTGCCGGGTGCCAGAGGCACCCCAGCAATACCGCGCTGGAGGATATTTAATTATTTGGCATGGGGGCGGTGTACTTTGAATGTATGTGTACTTGTTTGATATTTATTCGTGGAAGATTTGTTTGGATTGGAAGAAACGGTATCTATCTTTTCAAGAATACATTCAAAGTCAGCATTTCCCCCGAATTGATGGTTTAAAGTTTTCATGAAATCTTTGAATAATATTTTTAAACCTTTTGCTGACGAAGTAAGTAGGGAGGCTTTATGTTTCACACAGTATTGCAAGTGTTTGTCTCATCTTTCTTGACTATTAAAGACGTTGAGGCACCGATCACAGATGTGTTTTTTTACCATGATGCTTACTTGTGAATGAATGAATGAATGATCGTTTTAAGGCCATTTTCCCCGCTAGTGCGGGGGTTAGCCTTGCGGGCCCCATGACTCATGGTTCCCTGTTTGAGGCAATGTTTTTATGGCCGGATGCCCTTCCTGATGCCAACCCTTGGTCACGCTCATGATGCTTACTTGTGAAGAAACTAATTTTCCCAAATTTTTGATGTAAGCGTAATGTGAATTTTCTTCCGAATTATATAATAGAAGGCTAATATGAGTTTTATCATCTTTGTAGTCATCATAAACTTGCAAAGGATAAACATTGTTTTTATCCGTTAGTCCATAAACATTAACAGATAGATTATTCATTTTCTCAAATTTAGGAATATCAGATAATTTCATTGGTAACTTTAAACCTTTAACATTTAACGTATTCTCATATTTCTTATAACATGATACTCTCACAGGTTTTGAATGTGAGTGATGTAAGTGTGCAAGAACAGACCATAGAAAACATTTATTATCTTTGTTTTGCATATTAATAATAGCCTTTTTATTTTTTATAACTTTCGGTAAATCAATTTAAGAAGAAGCTTTTAGAGGGTCTGATTTTAGAACATGTATATCGATGAAAGGTATTCTCGTAATAGTAAATCCACTACCTACAATCGTATTATCTACATCTTCTTACTGTTTTATAAGTTCGTCATAAACGTCCGTTCGTAAGAAGCCCTGGAGTGATGCGATAAAGTAAGTTGGTGTTTTCAAATGGGGAGTTATTATCGTAGGCTCCTCTTTTTCACTATTATTTTTTTTCAATTCCATTTTTACACCTATATAAAATTTAACGGGATTCATCTTGACCAACGTACTCTTTACATACGTTTCAATGGCGGGTTTGACGATTTCAATTGCCTCGACTATTGATTTTGGTTATGGTGATTAAAAAAACAAATCCTTATTTTAATATGATTATTAAATGCCCCATCAGTGTACCCAATCAACTTCTGGTGTTTTTGTGATTGAGTATGTCTAGGAAAGCTATTTTTCTTGATAAACTTAGAACAAACGGTGCAATATTTATGTGTGCGCTCAAGGGGTTGTGTTTGAAAGGATGTTGTGCTTTTTAGACTGAAGATGTTAAGGAAAGTACCTTGTTAACATGTTCTTAGAACAAACGGTACAATATTTATGGGTGAGATCAATTGGATTTATCAGTTGTGTAAGATTGTGTGTGTTTGTTGGATTGAAGGTGTTTTTTGTAATAATTTTTATATTCATCTTCGCAAACATTGCAATAAGTTGTACTCATTTTAATAACACAATGTTTCTTTATATAAAAATCAATTTTTTTTTTTTGAAATTTTTGATTATTTTTTTTTTCACTTAAACGAATAATTTCTAATATATAAGGAGTGGGGGGTTCCTATATAGCGACTGATTGCATTGCCCATGGTGTATGCCGGGGGTTTTTGCGTACCCGCTGTAGGAATTCACATTCACATTCACAATCACAAACATTCACAAATGTTCACAAACTTGCAATGTTGTACTCAAAATATTTTTAGCCATATGGTCAAAAAAAACTGGTTTTTAAAATTATTTTAGAAAAAAATTGAAATTTGGGAAAATCGTGAAAATGCGGAAATTTTAATTATTTAATTAATTATTTTTGGAGGGTGTGTCCCAGATGTCATTTTATATCTACCAGCATGTGACCTCAGGCCCTTTCAGATACCGCTCAGTGATCTCCTCAGGTGGTTCTGCCCCCCAGAAAATGTTGTTGTGGTTGTTGATTTAGTCATACCACAGAGCCACCACTTTTGTCTTCTGCTCCACTGTCAATGGCATAGTTGAGCTACAGACCAAGAAATCCTAGTGAACAAATACCACGATAACTCCACCAAACCCTGAACCAGAAAGAACCACCTTTAGAGGCCATTTTTCCCCGCAGGGCAGGGATTGGCCTTTTTCTGGCACCTTGGTCCCCTTATTTTGAAGCAATGTTTTATGGCCGGATGCTCTTCTTGCCGCCAACCCTGTTGGTCACCTTTTTCAACACACAGGGAATTACCAGTGAACTGGTATTAAATTTGCCGACCTCGGAAGGATAACAGGCTGAGTCAACCCCCCTGGCGTTAATTCAGCGATGACCGTGATTCGAACCCAGGATCTTACGAAGTCGACGGAGGCATTATGTTTACAGGTTGTCCGTCCGTCCATGATAGGTTTTAGTCACCACGATAACTTGAGAACAGCTGAAGGGATCTTTGTCAAACTTGGTGCAGGTATGTAAAGATGAACTGATTCGATTTTTGGGGTCGCAAGATCAAAGGTCAGAGATCGTGTTGGGTAAAAATCCTTTTACTGTGACAACTTGTGAACCAGTGATGGGATTCTGGCCAAATTTGGTTGAATTATGTAGAATGATCCAAAGATGAACTTATTAGATTTTGCGGTCAAAGGTCAAAATCTGTGATATGTCTGTAACTTGAGAACAGGTGAAGTGATCCAATTCAAACTTGGTATGGGTATGTATAATGATGTAAAGATGAACTGATTAGAGTTTGGGGTCCCGAGGTCAAAGGCCAAAGGTCCGAGGTCATGCCAGGTAAAAATGTGATAACTTGTGAACAGCTGAAGGGATTTAAATCAAACTTGGTACAAGTATTATAATTATGCAATAATGTGAGCAGAGACGTATCAGTCGACATCGTGACGTCGAAGAATGTCGTTGTAGTTTTTAAATGCAAGTATTTTGTAAATGTAAAATATTCTCTAACATGATGTGTTTGCAGATCTTCGCATTATAAAGGTTGAACCTGAAGCTTTGGAAGCTTTGGATCAAAAAGGTGATGAGATTTTTTTGGACTTACTCTTAAAATTTATTTTATTGCCCGTCATTTTGAGAATCACTTTGTGGAAATTACACAGTAATGCTGAAAGTATTTAACAACATTGCTACTCGATGCCGAACAACTCGCTGTCTCTGTCCCTCCTCCCATCCCATTCCCCTCCCTCATCCCACCCTTTCCCCTGCCCCTCCCATCCCACAGCCCTCCCTTTCCTTTCCGCTCCCTCCAGACCCAACTCCTCCCCAGCTCCCTCCGGACTCCCACGCCACCCCATTCCCCTCCTTCTTCGCACACTTTTCCCCTCCCTCACCTCACCCTATCCCTTGCCTCCTCCCACCCCCTTCCTCCAAATTCCCACCCCTTCCCAATGACGAGTGGTGGCTCATGTGTTTACAAGTTATGAATTGTGAGAAAATTGCTGTTTAAAACCCCAAGCAAGGTGTATTGGGTAAAAAAAATGTGATCCTATAAAGTTTTTGCACGATTAACCTTGGCAGCTCAGGCAAGTAGCGTCACAAACAAGCAATGCCTCATTCACTTTTATATTGAAGACTAGCAAAGGCAACGCAGAGTTGCTTCATAATGGGAATATTATGATAGAAGGGATGGGAGAGAGAGGAAGGGAAGGGGAGGTGAAGGGAAAAGGGTGGGGGAGAGAGGGATGGCGAAGAAAGGGGAGAGAGAGAGACAGACAGAGACAGAGCGGGTGAGAGAGTGAGGGGTGGGGCTGGAGCAGGTGAGAGAGTGAGGGGTGGGGGTGGAGCGAGAGAGAGAGAGGTGGGGGTGGAGCGAGAGAGAGAGGGGTGGGGGTGGAGCGAGAGAGAGAGAGAGAGATGGGGAAGAGAGCCGGAGGGGTGGGGGGAAGAGGGAGAGAGGTGGAGGTGGATGGAGAGAGAGGGGCAGAGGGATGGGGGAGGAAAAAAAGGAGAGGGGAGGGGAGGTTCCCAAAGAGAATTATATGTTGTACTCAATGACAGTGCGCGCGCACACACATACACAAACTCCTGTATGAGCAGTTGTGAGTGGATCGTTGCGACCGAGTCACCGTGGCCTGTTTGTAGTTCCATTGCAATAAAGCATAAAAACGGCAACCCAAAGGTTTACCTTGAAACAACCATTTGTTCATCAATCGATGTACTCTCTACTTTTTTAAGGAAGGAAATAAAATATACCATAGCAGGAGGAGGGAGCACGGCCACACTCTTTTCATTCAATCTTTAATTTGATTTGTTTTGCCTTCCTAACTCCAGAGATTTCCCCCATGGAGTACCCAGTTGCGACTGTGGAGTTGTAAGATAACTGCCTTATTTGTCAGCCTGAAACTGCATAGGTTGCTGTCGTGAGATCTTACACGATCCCGTTTGAGTTGCAAGAGCATATGATATTTCACAAAACACAAAACCAAACGCATTCATGGAACAGGAACAGCATTACATTACATCTTCTCTCCTTTGGAATGAAAGGCAACTTAAAGATATAAAAATGAAGCAAGAACATAGCATCACAGGAAGCCTTGACGCCAATCCCGCGAGTTAATCATTTTTGTTGCACTCGATAAAGTTACACTTTTGGGCACATTCCTTCATCTTTTCTTCAGTCAATATAATTGATGGAGGAGTAGAAAAAGAAGTTTAATCTTTTGGCAATATGGAGAAGCAGAAAGGACAGCCCTGCTTTAAGTGTAGTTATAAGATACACTTGGAAGTAAGAATTGCAAACGGCAATTTTTCAGATTTCACCCCAGATTTCGATACTCATTTAGTGCATAGGATCCGATGCTCAAATCTGAATACAGATTTAGATTAAATACTTTAGTCTGTGAGAGTACATTGTGTTTACAAGGCAAGACACGTTTGAAAAGGCCAAATACAAAATGGCAGCGTAAGAACTCGTCAGTCTCGATCGTCAAAGTCAAAGAGATCGTCAAAGAGATCTCGTGAGATCTTTGTCGGCGAGGTCACGTCTTTTCGAAGCTGTCCATGTGCTCACGCTTTTGAAGTTTAGTAATTTTTCACAATTGTGTTTTTGTCGAAACTGTATCTATCTTTCGGTGTGTGTACCTACAGTGTCTTTAGGAAGATTCTCAGTGTTAATTTTTCATACATGTATACAAAATTGTCGGTTAATTCGTGTCACATATTTTGAGGCCCAGGAGGCTACCGTGTCCGACCTTGAGGCTTTGTTTTTCTCTCAGCGGTCCATCAATTGTGCTGCAATTACTTTCGTTCTCTGTTTTTGTCCCAGTCTTTCACCTGTTACGTGCTCCTCCCTGACCTTCTGGTCTCGGTATACCTCCGAACCCCGGGAGGAGCCACGGCAGAAAAATATATATTATTCCGTGTCGAAATCAATAAGGAAACCACACCAATGGTTATAAACAAACCAGTAATATATTAAAAATCACACAGGAATAATATCACCAATAACAATAGCAAATCCAGACAATCACAATCTTAAGATGGTACCATCTTATCTGGTACTTATCTCAAACTCATGGCACTCCCCAATGTCTCTATAACTCTCCAAGGCAAAGTTGATTCGCTCCAGCGATCGTGGGAACATTGTCCGATCAAGAATAATCGAGGCGTAGGCGGTTGAAGCGGCACAGAAGTCACGTGGTCCAACACCCAGCAAACTCGCGGTAGAATGGAAAATCCGCAAAGACGCGCGCCGACGTACACGTTCGCCGTTCAATCCACGGACCGCCGTGTAACCTTCAAACGCCGCTTTCGCACACACGCATCCCCAGCAGATGGCCGGAGGATGAGAAACGTTGCCGCATACCAAAACCTTCTTCGGTGGACGCAGCATGCGGGGCAGAATGGCGGACGGCTCTCACTCGAGCCGGAGCCTCAATGCCGATACCTGACTATGCAGGTTCCTCAATATTACGGCGATAACACCTATCGCACGATATTCCTTTCAAGGACTCAAAGTTCACTCACGATGTACGCTCGACCACGCTAGGTACGGAGCTTCGCCACACGTCTTCCCCGACCTTTGCCTCACGACCTCTTCTTCTTCGCTCGACGTCTACCGGTGCACGATCCGATTTCCTGTTTCATTTTTACCATGAGCGCTTTTAACCTTTTAATCACAATAACCATTTCCTTTAAACAACAATAATAATCGCCGTTTCCTTCCAACCCCGATAAGAATAATAATACCTAACCAGAAATGTTTCACGTGGATGAAAACCACCACCACGGAAGGGCCGAATGCGTAACACACCCCATACCTCCTTGTTTAAAATCTCAACTCAAAAAAAAATTAAAAAAATCCTTCTCTGTTCTTATTCGTTGTTCTTATTCGTTTATTCGTTGTTCTTATTTGTTCGTTCGTTCTTCGATCACGTGTTTCACCCCCATTTCCATTTTCCATTTCCCCAGATAGTTTTCACTGCTCAATTTTAAAATGTTAACTTTCCCCTGAAGTACTGTATTCTGTCATAGATTACAACACCTTTTTCTTCTTCTTCTATAAAAGGATGCTTTCAACTTACTCACCAAATCTATTCATTCCAAAAAAAAATTCCATCTCTTACAGTTCCTCTTTTCTACATTCCCGAAACTCTCCTGCACTCCACCCCTCCTTCAGCGTCCTCAAACATATTTTTGACTCGGTCACAAGAAACTCATTTTGCAATAAATGTTCGTTTCCCATGAATCGTACACTTTCTAAAATCTAATCTCACCCCTCCCCTCCAAATCTTCCCCATCACCCCTTCCCTCCAAAACTTCCCCATCACCCCTTCCCTCCAAAACTTCCCCATCGCCCCTCCCCTCCAAAGCTACCCCCTTGCCCCCTCCCCTCCAAATCATCCCCATCACCCATCTCTTTCAAATCTTCCCCCTTGCCCCTCCCCTCCAAATCATCCCCATCACCCATCTTTCAAATCTTCTCCCTTGCCCCTCCCCTCCAAATCATCCCCATCACCTATCCCCTTCAAATCTCCCCCCTTGCCCCTTCCCTCCTAAACTCCCCCCACACCCCTTCCCTCCAAGACTCTCCCTCACTCCTCCTCAAAGCGTCCTCCCCGCTTCTTCCCCCTTCCAACTCTCACCTCCATCTCCTCCAACCTTCTGCCTCGCTCTTCCCCCTCCTCAAATAACACATCACTGTGCCTCACCCAATCACCATCAAACCTTTTGTCCACCCCATCCTTCCCTTTCTCTGAGCTATTCTGAAATCTCTGACACACCTTCAACAGCTCTCCCTACCACTTCCTCCTCTTCCTCCTCTTCCACATCTTACCCTACCCCTCCCCCCCTGTTCTGTATCCGATGCTCCCCCTTCCTCTTCATTAACGGTATGGACCTCAAACATCCGGGGCCTTTGCTCAAACTTGACTGATCTCTCCATATAGGTTGCTTCTGACAAACCAGACATGATCTGCTTAACAGAAACTTTCCTCCTTCATGATGTCTCTGATTCCTTGGTATCTCTCCCAGATTACTCCCTCCTCCAGTATGATAGACCTGAGCCTCGTCCTGGAGGGGGGGGGTTGCTATCTTTATAGAAAACTCTCTTCCTCACTCGCCCTGCACTGCCCTCTCTCCACCTCACCCCCAGGAATGCCTTTGGCTACGGCTTCCCCTTCGCTCCCACCTTTTGTTCATATGTGTGTTGTACCGTCCACCAACCAGAACAGTGATGACTCAATCTACATCTCGCTGTCTGATAATATGGACCAACTTCTATCTACCCATCCCATCTCTCTCTTCCTCAAATGTGGTGATTTCATTTGTCACCAGCCATGGCTCAGCAAAGGACTTCTGTGACTCACTGGGACTGACACAATCTGTCAATTTCCCGACCCGGATCTCAGTCAACGGAGCATCTTCTCTTCTGGACTTGGTTATGACTAACTTCCCTGAAAATGTCTGCTGCTCTTCTTCTGCTCCAATCGGCTCATCTGATCATGTGCTTGTTAAAGTAGACATCTCTGACCATTCTCAGAGAGCCTCCTCAGCGTCTGAGTCTGGCATTTCACTCAGGCCGACTGGCACGGTCTTCAAGCAGCCATCAATCATCTGGACTGGTCTCCCATCTGTACCGCCTCTGATATCAACTCATCCTGGGAATTCTTCCAAAGTAAATTGCTCTCTCTCATGCACAGATTTATCCCATCTCGTCTTCAGTTGTCATACCCTTTCTCCCGTCCATGGTACACGGAACCTTGTGGTGAGGCTGTTGTGCAGAAACAACTTGCTTTCGTCTCCTGGAATGCAAATCCAATGGAAGGAAATCTCATTTCCTTTCACAAAGCCCGAAACAAGTGTGTGTCCACCCTCAGGAGAGCCAGGAAACAATATCTTTCCGTTCTCAAGACCGAACTCTCTTATCTGTCTCCCTCTTACAAATCCTGGTGGCGTCTGGTCAAATCTGTCTCTGGTGTTTGTTCCCCCTTCATCCCCTCCCTCACCTCAAACGGCTACACTGCTGACTCCGCACGTGAAAAAGCTGAATGCCTCAACTCTGTGTTTGCCTCTAAATCTTGTGTCCCAAACCCATCCCGCTCTGTACCCACCGTACCCAGTCATACCCAGCTGCTCCTGGACACTGTGTCCTTTCCTCCTGACATGGTGGAAAAGTTTATGTCAACCCTCGACTCTGATTCTGCAACTGGACCTGATGGCATCAGCCCACGGGTCCTAAAATCCCGTTCTACCGCTCTTTCACTCCCTCTTTCTGTTCTCTTCACCCTCTCTTTTGCTCAAGGTCATCTGCCATCTGCTTAGAAATCAGCCAACATCACCGCTTTGCACAACAAATGTGCAAAAACAGATCCTCGCAACTACAGACCAATCAGCCTTCTCCCAATTAATCAGCAAAGTCATGGAATCCATCATTGCTTCGGATATGAAATCTTTCCTCTTCTCCAATGGCACTCTACTCTGGACATGCTCCTTCTGCTTTCTCAACAATGGATGGAGGTCCTCGATGCCAAACAGGAAATTAGAGCTGTCTCCCTTGACATATCATGTGCCTTCGATACGGTCTGGCACCCCTCTCTGCTCACCAAACCCTCCTCCTTTGGTATCCATGGAAATCTCCACGCATGGCTGGCGGACTTCCTCTCTAGTCGTAGTCAACATGTGGCCCTGAATGGGTTTCTCTCATCTCCTCTTCCTGTTCAGGCTGGAGTTCCCCAAGGCAGTGTTCTGGGCCCCGTGCTTTTTCTGGTCTTCATCAATGATCTCTCTAACTCTCTTGAAAATCCTCTCTATCTCTTTGCTGATGACTCTACTCTCTGTCGCTCCATTCCTCATCCCTCAGATCGGCAGTCTGCAGCCTCCTCACTCTCTGCAGACCTGGACAAAATCACAGACTAGCAAACAAGTGGAACATGTCTTTCAATCGTGACAAATCTCACACTCTTACGATGTCTCTCCGAAAAGACCGACTGGACAACCCTCCCATCCACTTTCTGAATAATCCTCTCCAAGAAGTTCTGTCACTCAAGCTTTTGGGTCTCACTATCTGCCATGATCTTTCCTGGGAAAACCACATTTCAAATCTGTCCTCCAAAGCCAGTCGCTGACTGGGCATCCTCTGTCGTGCGAAGTCCTTCCTTGGCACACCTGAGCTCCTCACCACCTACAAGGCTTTCATCCGCAGCTCAATGGAATACTGCTCTCCCCTCTGGGCTGATGCTCCTGCCTCACACCTAGCTCGTCTTCACGCTGTTGAAACCAAAGCGTTCAGAATCATTGGAATCTCCCGCGATGAAGCTAACTCCAAGGGCCTTTCACTCACTCACCGCAGGCAGGTTGGTGGTCTTTCCGTCTTCTACCGACTCCTCTCCGGCCTTGCCCCCCCCCCCCCCAGCTCTCTCTGGGCTCTGTCCCCCAAATATTCCTACAGCTCGCACAAGATCTGCCTGCAACCCTCTTATGGTTAAACTGCCAAAATCAAGACTCTCTGCTCACCGTCACTCCTTCATTCCTCTTTTCTCCTGCCTCTGGAACAAACTCCCCCACTCTCTTCAATCCCATTCCTCCCTCCAGGTCTTTAAAACAGCTGTTCACCACCATCTCTTATCTTCCCCCATCCAAAACCTTGATCTTTTCTACCCTTGCTAATTTCACCCCAAATCCACTTTTATGAAATACCAACTTCTGTCCTGGAAATCCTTGGTGTCCTTGTGTTTTATACTTCTCCCCCCCCCCCCCCCCCCCCCATTCCCACGCCTCCTCCCCCCAAGCCCTCTCCCTCCCATGCATCTCCTGATGTCCCTGCTCTCAAATGTTGTGTTTGTGTGCTTCTCCTTCTCTCCCCATCTTGTCTACCGCTCCCTCTTTTTATATATTTTGTTTGTCTGTTTGATTTGTTTGTGAAATAAATGTTAGCTCTTTCACGAGCCTCGATTCTGTATCCAAAAAATAAAAAAAATAAAAAAGTGCCAGGGGGCTGACCAAGATGACGCACTACCACTAACGGTTGCCGAGAAAATGAATTTTTAAAATGCTGACATGGCACACACTTTACTTTACTGAAATGCAGACACGCACGCACGTATGTACGTACGTACCCGAATGCTTAAACCTGCCTTTCGCTTCGCGAGCGCAGGATAACTAGGGCTTGGAATGTGCAACCCAGTGGTGTCCTTGTGCAGCACTCATGTCCCTTCACTACGTGCTGGTTTGAGTATGCAGTCCGTCAGGGTGAACTGCACACAGCCGAACACCTCAACCTCCCTCGCTCCTGCCTGCCCCGGCAAGGCGATTTGTTCGTTCGGTGTCGCATCTTTCACTCAGTCCATCTCTTGGCCTCCTGCTGAATCCAATGGAAGCCCTCATGATGTTTTATATGATTCACCCAAAGTCAATTGCATTTGAAAAATGTGGTAGACCTTTGACCTATGTTGACCTTTAGGCCTATGCTGATCTCAAAAATAGTTGGTGGCTGAATTCAGTTAGCTGATTTTCAAGTCAATCGGATGAAAATTGAGGATTTTAGAAATTAGTAAAAAGTGGTTGACCATAGGCCTATGTTGACCTTGTGATCTATGTTGACCACAACAATAGTTAGTGGCTGAATTCAATTAGCTGATATGTAAATCCTATTCAAATTTCAAGTTAATCGGATGAAAATTGACGATTTTAGAAACTTGTGAAAAGTGGTTGCCCTTTTGCCTATGTTGACCTCTTGACCTTTTGACCTCAAAACGAAGAGGATTCTGTCCGATCACCAACTCCACCGTTTCGTGAAGATCTGTTTAAAATTGTGACCTGGAGGCAAGTATAAGTGAGCGGACAGACAAACACACACACACATACATACACACACTCAGACCGGAGTGATCAACATACTTGTAAAAAAACAAACAAACAAACAAAAAAAAACTTGTTGCCAAGTGGCAAACAGGCAGTGGTGAAAACTTTGGTGGCTGAGGTAAAAATATGTTGTGGAATAGAAATTCCATCTTCTTTGAATGTTGGACCGACATTGGAAATCTGCCTGAGACCATTCCGACCTTTTCCGATGTATTGGCAACGTTGGCCCAATGTCTGTGTGCTATTTGGTTATTTTTTCATGCACAAGCAAATGCACTTTGTAACATTATACCAATTTGTTTTATTTGTGCTTGTGAATATTTGCTTACATTTTAACTTGATGTAACTTTGTACTTTAACTTTATTTGCTGTGTTTTTTCAGTTTCTTTTGTGAAGACAGAGCAAACTGATTGGGATGCTGTGGATACTGCAGGTATGGCAATAATAAAGTTCCTTTCCTTTTATTTTTATCTGTGCTTAGTTTCACTCTTGCTCATGTATAATAACCACCTTTAGAGGCCATTTTTCCCCGCAAGCGGGGGTTGGCCTTTTTCGGGAACCGTGGTTGTTGTTGTTTTTTGGTCCCCTTTTTGAAGCAATGTTTTACGGCCGGATGCCCTTCCTGACGCCAACCCTTTTTGCCGCCTTTAACGACAAACAGAGAATTACCAGTGAACTGGTACTCAATTAGCCGACCTCGGAAGGATGACAGGCTGAGTCAACCCCCCTGGCGTTAATTCAGCGATCGACCGGGATTCGAACCCAGGATCCTAGGATCCTAAGCCGGCACCCTAGCCGCTAGCCCAACACCAGGGATACTCTTGCTCATGTATAATAATAATAAATAGCACCGCAAAGTGGGCGTAACCCCTCAGCTCATGCATGGTGAAAGGAAGCATTGATGATAATTTGTTATTTGAAGCAAAGTTGTACACCGAGTTGGATTTTGCAGTAAATAAATTTCATGATGGTGGCGATGTGTGGATATAATTATTGAACAGAATTGAACCGTGGCGGCAATATTGAAAATCGCAGTGCGCCCATGAACCTTCCTCGACTCAACCCCAACACACATCACAAAAATGGATTTAATCGGACAAGCCGTTCTGCTCGAAATTGATGGAAACCAATTTCAAGATGGCTGCCGTGGCGGCCATATTGAAAATCGCAGCGCGCCAATTTTTGAAAGGCACCTTCCTCGACTCAACCCCAACACACACTGCAAACATGGATTTAATCGGACAAGCCGTTCTGCTCGAAATTGACGGAAACCAATTTCAAGATGACTACCGTGGCGGCCATATTGAAAATCGCAGCACGCCCATTTTCGAAAGGAACCTTCCTCTACTCAACCTCAACACACTGCACAAATGGATTTAATCTGACAAGCCGTTCTGCTCGAAATTGACGGAAACCAATTTCAAGATGGCTGCCATGGCGGCCATATTGAAAATCGCAGCACGCCCATGAACCTTCCTCTACTCAACCCCAACACACTGCAAATGTGGATTTAATCGGACAAGCCGTTCTGCTCGAAATTGACGGAAACCAATTTTGAGATGGCCACCGTGGCTGCCACATTGAAAATCGCAGCGCGCCCATTTTCGAAAGGAACCTTCCTCTACTCAACCCCAAAACACACTGCAAAAATGAATTTAATCGGACAAGCCGTTCTGCTCGAAATTGACGGAAACCAATTTCAAGATGGCTGCCATGGCGGCCATATTGAAAATCGCAGCGTGCCCATTTTCCAAAGGAACCTTCCTCTACTCAACCCCCCAAGCCCTCTCCCTCCCACACATCTCCCTGCTCTCAAATGTTGTGTTTGTGTGCTTCCCCTTCTCTCGCCATCTTGTCTTCCGCTCCCTCTTTTTATATATTTTTTTCACTAGCCTCGATTCAGTATACAAAAAAACCAAAAAAAAAAAACCACACACACTGCAAAAATGGATTTAATCGGACAGGCCGTTCTCCTTGAAATTGCCGGAAACCAAAAGTTGACGGACGCCAGGACGACGCCCGTGACGACAATACCCCTTCGCCCAATTTGGGCTGAGGGGTGAAAAGCAATGTGTCAGTCAGTCAGTGTGTTTCCTCCATAACTCCAAAACCATGAAACCTAGCGACCCCAAACTTTGCATACGTATGTATCGAACTTCAAGGGAGTGCATGAATGGAAATTAGGTGAATGGGTATGTTCAAACACCCCTATTGAAGATCATTTAGGGAGTTCTCATCACAAAAAGAAACAAAATAAGCCTGACCAAAATGGCATTGCACCATCTTTGTCAGGACTCCATTTTGTTTCGGCCTATTCAAACATCCCTTGCTTTTTAAACGTGATCTACTCTCACTAACTTGTTTAAGTATATGATCAAAATCTGTTTGGGTTTGAGGCTCGGAGATCTGAATAACTGCCGAAATCTGTCAATTTTAAGAAATTGCTGATTCTTATAACTGCACATCGGATTTTTATGTGAAAAAATAAAAAATATTTTTTCACATAAAACGGCTTTTTTGCGCGCAAAAAAATTATTTTGCTATTTTCGGAGAAAAAAGATTTCGCCCTTTTTCGGGAAAAATAAAATAAAATGCTCTTTTTGGTCGAAAATGTCTGGCAACGCTAAAATAAATTAGGGAATTTTTCGAAATTTTAAACTGCGATCGAAATTTTTAACCGATCGATCTCAAAAACAAAACGTTGCGTCCACTTGCGTGCGTTGCGTCCCCAGCGTGTACAGCAGTGAGGCAGTGTACTACAGTGAGAGAGTGTACACAAAGTGTGAACAAGTCTCCTATCAAGATGAGTGCTGCTCTTCGTGACAAGTGGCTGAAGGAATTCAACGCTGGCGGCGATGGGGCCACCTTCATGTACGTGTCGAGTGACACGGCTTTCTGTCGAGCTTGTGAAAAGACTTTCCGGGCGAAGCAGAAGTCTGAGCTGGCCCAACATGTCCGAGGAGACCGCCACAAGAGCAACTTGGCCTTGAAGAAGAAGAGGACGGTCACGCAAGCCACCATGGAGGACTTTGGTGGCGGAAAGGGGCACAAGTGCGACGTCGTGGCTCAGGAGCTGTGCCAGGCCATGCTGGCCGCTGGCATCCCATGGTCGAAATTGGAAAACCCTGCCCTCAGGTCGTTCCTGGAGAAGCACATCACTCTCCAGATCCCCGATGAAAGCTGGATTCGAAAGCACTACCTCGACAAGTGCTACGACGAGGCCTTGGCGGGGATCCGTGCCGACCTCGGACAGCAGCTCATCTGGCTGTCCGTCGACGAGACGACCGATTCGGCAGGTCGATATGTGGCCAACATCATCGCGGGACGCTTGTCCAAGGAGGGGTACTTTCGTCCCCACCTCGTCCAGTGCATGTTTCTGGAGAAGACCAACTCCGGGGAGATCGTGCGTGCAGTCAATGACACGATGCGCTATCTTTGGCCTGATTTCAAGCCTCAAGGTCCTCGTCTCAAGGTCCTCGGAGTGCCTCAAGGTCCTCGTCAGCGACGCCGCGGCTTATATAATCAAGGCCGGCCATGCCCTGAAGGAACTCTTCCCGGACTTGCTGCATGTGACTTGCGTTGCCCACGCGCTCCACCGTGTCTGCGAGACAGTCCGAGAAATGTTCAAGGACGTCAACGACCTGATTGCCACGACGAAGAAGGTGTTCGTCAAAGCCCCGTCGCGTGTTGTCCTTTGGAAGGAGCAGCAGCCCAATCTTTCTCTCCCCCCGGAGCCCATTCTGACTCGGTGGGGGACGTGGACCGACGCCGCGGTGTTTTACGCCGAGCACTTCGAGGCCGTCAAGGACATTGTGGACCAGCTGAACGATGACGACGCGATGGCAATCCGGAGTGCCAAGGACCTGTTCGGAAAGGCGGACATCAAGCTCAGTTTGGTCTTCTTAAATGCCCACGTGTTGTTCATCCCGAAGATCCTTAAGCAGCTGGAGGAGGCCGGCATGGAGCTGGCCAAGGCCTTCCAGCTCCTTGATCAGGCCAAGGAGGAGCTCGGAAAGATCCGAGGCTGCCGTAAGGAGATCCTGCTCACCAAGTTCAAGGCGGTGCTGCAGCGCAATCCCGACATTGGTGTGCTGAGGACAGTGGCTTTGATCCTGGATGGAGATCAGCACGGATCTGAGGTTGGTGTGCCGGCTGGAGTCAAGCTTGCCGACATCCCCCTCTTGAGGTACTGCCCCATCGTCAGCGTCGACGTGGAAAGGTCCTTCTCCGTCTACAGAAACGTCCTCACCGACCGCCGACACCGCCTCACCAAGGAGAACATTACCAAGATAATGATTTCAAACACCTACTTTAACCGTTCCTAAAAGGGTCTTGTCAATTTCTTCTAGTCCTCTACTTATCAAACAATGCGGTTGCAATAAAGGTACCTGAATGTCATTTTTTACCTGTTTACTAGCCCAGTGCTTAATGTTGTGCAGGAAAAAGCTTACCATTTTTTGTTCTTTTTTTGACCGATTTCTGAAAAACTTGGTAATAATAAAAAATGAATAAAACGGGGGGAAAAAAAATTTCTGGATTTTTTCACATTAAAAAAAAATTCCGCTTTTCAAAACATAAAAGGCCTATTTTCTTAACATAAAAATCCGTAGTCTACTTATAACTAAGTGCATATCCTCATGAAACTTTACACAGGACTGTCCTTCCTCCTTCTCCATTATGCTAAAGTTGACTTTTTCGACTGTTCCAACAATTATATTCAGTGAAGGAAAGATTAAGGAATGTGCCCAAATTGTAACTTTATTCTTGGGTAAAATGCCAGGGGCATAGAAAAGGCACCTTTACATAAGGGAATGTGGCAAAGTAGAGAAAAGAAGGGACATTCCATAGCTTGTAGAAAATGTCGAACAATAAAAAAGAAGGGACATTCAAAAAAATCTTATGTGCATGCTCGACTACCCTTGTGTTCTGAGGAGGAACCAAGTAATGCTTGAGAAAATTTCATATAAAGAGGTGCCAATTTAATTCATACACCTGCATGAAGAAGTAAATGTATTTTATTTGCCAGATGTATTGTATCATACACCAGATTTGCCAGATCTTATTTGAGATATCCTGCTATATATTGTTTTTGGCCCTATCTCCCAATGGTGAAGAATCACTTTAAAAATTCTACCAGCCGGATCCGAATCCGGTTCTTCACCAAAATCTAATCATTTTGTCCATGTCGCATACACTACCTCTCTGCCAAATTTCGTCCGAAATCATCCGCAACCTTTTGAGATATTTTGTTCACAGACAGACAGACAGACAAACAAATGAAAAATCACTCTTGGTGACACTTGGCAAAACAGAACAAAGTAGCACGGCACTCAGTGGAGCATCCCTTTGACCTCAAAAATAATTAGTGGTTGAATTCAGTGACCTGATGTGCATATCCTATTCAAATTTCAAGTCAATCGGATGAAAATTGAGGATTTTAGAAATTCAGAAAAAGTGGTCTATCTTTGGCCTATGTTGACCTTTTGGCCTATGTTGATCTCAAATTGTTCGTGGCTGAATTCAGTTAGCCGATATGTAAATCCTATTCAAATTTCAAGTCAATCGGATGAAAATTGGGGATTTTTGAAATTTGAAAAAGTGGTTGACCTTTGGCCTATTTTGACCTTTTGACCTCAAATATATAGGATTTTGTCAGACCACAAACTCTACCATTTGGTGAAGTTTCGTGAAGATCTGATTAAAATTGTGACCTGTAGGTAAGTATAAGTGAGCAGACAAACAAACAGACAATAAAACAGAACAAATTGGAATGGCACTCAGTGGGGCATCCTTTTGACCTCAAAAATAGTTGGTGGTTGAATTCAGTTGGCTAATATGAAAAATCCTATTGAAATTTCAAGTCAATCGGATGAAAATTGAGGCTTTTAGAAATTTAAAAAAAGGGGTTGACCTTGGGCCTATGTTGACCTTGGGCCTATGTTGACCTTGGGCCTATGTTGACCTTGGGCCTATGTTGACCTTGGGCCTATGTTGACCTTGGGCCTATGTTGACCTTGGGCCTATGTTGACCTTGGGCCTATGTTGACCTTGGGCCTTTGTTGACCTTTGGCCTATGTTGACCTTTGGCCTATGCTGATCTCAAACATAGTTGCTGGTTGAATTCAGTTAACTGATGTGTATATCCCATTCAAATTTGAAGTGAATCGTATGAAAATTGAGGATTTTAGAAATTTGAAATGGTTGTTGACCTTTGGCCTATGTTGACCTTTTGGCCCATGCTGATCTCAAAAATAGTTGGTGGTTGAATTCAGTTAGCTGATATGTAAAAAAAAATGAATGAATGAATGATCGTTTTAAGGCCATTTTCCCCGCAAGAGCAGGGGCTAGCCTTGCGGCCCCATGACAATCATGGTTCCCTGTTTGAGGCAATGTTTTTATGGCCGGATGCCCTTCCTGGCGCCAACCCTTGGTCGCCTCTTACGATGCGCAGGGATACGGTGTACCTATTCTAAATGGGGGTACACACCGTGATCATTCATCCCAGCAAGCTGGTACTCAATTTGCCGACCTCAGAAGGATGACAGGCTGAGTCAACCCCCCTGGCGTTAATTCAGCGATCGACCGGGATTCGAACCCAGGATCCTAGGATCCCAAGCCAGCACCCGAACCGCTAAGCCAACACCAGGCTAGTAAGCCCGGCACCGTAAGTAAGCTGATATGTAAAAAAACACCTTTAGAGGCCATTTTTCCCCGCAAGCGGGGGTTGGCCTTTTTCGGGAACTGTGGTTGTTGTTGTTTTTCGGTCCCCTTTTTGAAGCAATGTTTTACGGCCGGATGCCCTTCCTGACGCCAACCCTTTTTGCCGCCTTTAACGACAAGCAGGGAATTACCAGTGAACTGGTACTCAATTTGCCGACCTCGGAAGGATGACAGGCTGAGTCAACCCCCCTGGCGTTAATTCAGCGATTGACCGGGATTCGAACCCAGGATCCCAGGATCCTAGGATCCTAAGCCGGCACCCTAGCCGCTAGCCCAACACCAGGGACTTGAAATAGTTATGCCCAATAATATGCCCAAGCTGATATGTAAATCCTATTCAAATTTCAAGTCAATCGGATGAACATTGAGGATTTTAGAAATTAGAAAAAAGTGGTTGGCCTTTGGCCGATGTTGATCTCAAAAATAGTTGGTGGTTGAATTCAGTTCGCCGATATGTAAATCCTATTCAAATTTCAAGTCAATCGGATGAAAAGTGAGGATTTTAGAAATTTGGAAAAAGTGGTCTATCTTTGGCCTACATTGACCTTTTGGCCCACGCTGATCTCAAAAATAGTTGGTGGTTGAATTCAATAAGCCGATATGTAAATCCTATTCAAATTTCAAGTCAATCGGATGAAAATTGAGGATTTTTGAAATTTGATATGGTTGTTGACCTTTGGCCTATGTTGACCTTTTGGCCTATGCTGATCTCAAAAATAGTTAGTTGAATTCATTTAGCCGATATGCAAGTCCTCTTCAAATTTCAAGTGAATCGGATGAAAATTGAGGATTTTAGAAATTAAAAAAAAAAAGTGCTTGACCTTTGGCCTACATTGACCTTTTGGCCCACGCTGATCTCAAAAATAGTTTGTGGTTGAATTCAGTAAGCCGATATGTAAATCCTATTCAAATTTCAAGTCAATCGGATGAAAATTGAGGATTTTCGAAATTTGAAAAAAGTGGTTGACCTTTGGCCTATGTTGACCTTTTGACCTCAAATATATAGGATTTTGTCGGACCACAAACTTTACCATTTGTTGAAGATTCGTGAAGAACTGATTAAAATTATGACCTGTAGGTAAGTATAAGTGAGCGGACAAACAAACGGACAATAAAACAGAACAAATTGGAATGGCACTCAGTGGGGCATCCTTTTGACCTCAAAAATAGTTGGTGGTTGACTTCAGTTGGCTAATATGAAAAATCCTATTGAAATTTCAAGTCAATCGGATGAAAATTGAGGATTTTAGAAATTTGAAATGGTTGTTGACCTTTGGCCTATGTTGACCTTTTGGCCCACGCTGATCTCAAAAATAGTTGGTGGTTGAATTCAATTCGCCGACATGCATATCCTATTCAAATTTCAAGTCATTCGGATGAAAATTGAGGATTTTAGAAATTTGAAAAAAGTGGTTGACCTTTGGCCTATGACCTTTTGGCCTATGCTGATCTCAAATAGTTGGTGGTTGAATTCAGCTCGTCGACATGTATATCCTGTTCACATTTCAAGTCAATTGGATGAAAATTGAGGATTTTAGAAATTTGAAAAAAAAGTGGTTGACCTTTGGCCTATGTTGACCTTTTGGCCGATGTTTATCTCAAAAATAGTTGGTGGTTGAATTGAGTAAGCTGATATGTAAATCTTAATCAAATTTCAAGTCAATCGGATGAAAATTGACGATTTTAGAAATTTGAAAAAAGTGGTTGACCTTTGGCCGATGTTGACCTTTTTACCTTTTGACCTCAAATATATAGGATTTTGTCGGACCATGAAATCTACGATTTTGTAAAGTTTCGTGAAGATCGGTTTAAAATTGTGACCTGTAGGCAAGTATAAGTGAGCAGACAGGCAAACACACACAAACACAAACCGGAGTGAGCAACATACTTGCAAAAAAAAAATTTTTTTTTTTCGCCAAGTAACAGACAGACAGACGTGAAAACATGAGCTCCATCCACCTTTGGTGGTGGAGGTAATGAGTCGCAGAAGTCCTTTGCTGAGGTGCCATGGCAGGTGAGAGAGGTAACCTCAATCAGCCAATTGGCACAATGACAATTGAAATCGCCACATATGAGATAGAGAGTTTGAATGAGTGGATGGAAGTTGGTCCATGCTGTCGGAGAGCAAGATGTAAATTGAGTTGTCTCTCTTTGTCGGACAGTACAACACACATGTCAACAAAAGTTGGGAGCGGAGGGGAAGCCGTAGCCAGATGTAGTACTGGGAGTGTGGTGGAGCGAGGGCAGTGCATGGAGAGTGAGGAATGGAGTTTTCTTGATAAATAGAGCAACTCCTCTGCCAGGGTGAGGCTCGGGTCTATCATATTGGGGGAGAGAGTAACTCGGTGGAGATACTATGGAGTCAGACATCTTGAAAGAGGAAGGTTTCTATTAAACAGATTATGTCTGGTTTATCAGAAGCAAGCTGTAGTTGTGGGTGCGTCGGGTACAAGATAGAGGATAGAAGGGGGACGGCAAGGTGATGGAAGAGAATGCTAGGTAGTGTAGTCGCTGCTTTTTCAGACTCCTTTCTCAGCGAGACTTCTCGATTAAGGATTAAGACAACCTCACTGAGTTCAAACCGAGATTTATTCAGATATTGCGGAGAGAGGGAAACCAACATTATTACAACTACATGCAACAAAACACACACAAATGACGCGTCGTTCAGTGAAGGAATAATCTCTCTCTGGTCCAGTCTTGCAATGCTCTGTTAAATCGGAATCGTACCCTCTTATCTTCTACCGTTGGAATCTGGGGCCTAGACTTTCTGGCGCCTCTCAACATCTGTTTGTCATAATGGGGCGACTTAAGAGTTTGCCCAAGCTGACAATTTATCCATTTACGGTCATTCCTTGACCTGTTCGGCTCCACTAATGGTGTGTTACATACCAACCCCATGCCAAGTCAACATTCTCGCCTTGTGCTATTTGACAGGGCGACTAAATCAATTCCAGATGTTGGGTCCACACATTCCTGTGCAGCTTTGAGAATCCTTCCACAAGATCATTATGAACCATAGCATAGTATTATTAAGATTCAGCAAATGATTAAGCTATTTCTAATTATTGTCATTACAATACATTTTATTAATTAAGTGGGTCAGGGAGAAGTTTGAATTTGACTGTCTGCGATAACTCGCCGACTCCGAACAAATGTAGAGGTCTACATAACTTCTATAGCATGGAGAGCTGTTGGCAGTGTATCAGAGATTGCAGAAGAGCTTGGAGAGAGAGGGCAGGATGATTAGGAAAACAAAAGGCTCGGTGGTGATGGGATGAGGCAGTGAGAAGTAATATGGGATGGGGCAGAGGGAAGTCAAAGAAGAAGAGAGAGAGAAGGACAGACAGACAGACATTGTAGATGTGTGATGGGCCAACTTTGAAAAGGAGGGGTGAGGGGGGAGATTTGAAGGGGAGGGTTAGGGGGAAGTTGTGATGGAATGGGGGTAGGAGGGAGTAGAGGGATGGAACATGGAGTGGGATGCTGATAAGGGATAAGATGTTTGTCGGATGTGGGCAAGTAGAAGTAGAGGAGGGAACAGACAGGGAAGAGATCGACACTGAAAATGGATAAAAGAAACGATTAATGGAATACAAACATCCATTGCAAACTTGGGGTTCTTGAGACTTTCAAGTCATTGATACATTTGAAAACGTTTGAGGAGGGGTGATATGAAGGTGAGTTAAGAGGTTGGAGAAAGGAAGAACTGTAAGACTTGAAAGAGCGATTTGAAAACATCCTTTTGAATAGGAAGAAGAGTAAATGATAAAATAACAGAGAATTCAACCTGGGAGAAAAAGGAAGTTGAAACATTTTAAAACAAACAGTGAAGACCGTCTGGTCTGGATATTCGTCGAAACAAGGACAGGAGGCTGGGAGGACAAAGTTGTCGACAGGTTCAACAAGGAGGAAAATAAGAAACAACAAAACCAGATGAACCAGCCAGGTGGAGCGTAGCTCGAAGGAACGTGGAGGTTTATGTAAGCACTTGGTTGATGCGGTAGGCAGGAATCCTTTTTATTTGATGGTTATTTGAAGGTTGGAGTACAAAAGGAAAAGTGGAAAGGTATCAATCATGATGGAATATGGTGAATACTTCATGAACAGTGCATGGATGGAAAGGTGAAATTGGCAAGATGCAGGAAGAGGTGAAATTGGCAAGATGCAGGAAGAGGGCAGGGAAGAGACAACATGAGGGTGAGGAGGATTTATATTTATTTATTTTAATTCAAGACATTAAACATAAGGTATATGGTTGGGTGGAATTGAGGGATGAGTAAGGGGATAGTGGTGAAAATGAAAGGACAAATAAAAACGATCATGGACACAACAAGAGATCGGGTAGGCCTCTTTTTTTTCTTTTTTTTTTGTATACAAGATCGAGGCTCGTGAAAGAGTGAACATTAATCACACAGAAAGACAAACCGACACATAAAACATATAACATCGGGAGCGGTAGACAAGATGTGGAGAGAGGGGGAAGGACACAAACACAACATTTGAGAGCAGGGACCGAGAGACATGGAGACATCGAGAGATCTGAGAGGGCGAGGGCTTTGGGGGAGGGGGGGCATGGGAAGGGGGCGGTGGGAGAGGTATAAAACATATGGACACTGCCAGGACTTCCAGGAAAGAAGTTGGAATTTCAAACAAGATGGATCTGGGGTGAATTAGCGGGGGGTAGAAAAGATGAAGGTTTTGGATGGGGGAAGATAAGAGATGGTGGTGAACAGCTGTTTTAAAGACCTGGAGGGAGGAGTGGGATTGAAGGGAGTGAGGGAGTTTGTTCCAGAGGCGGGAGAAAAGAGGAATGAAAGAGTGAAGGTGAGCAGAGAGCCGAGATTTCGGCAGTTTAACCATCAGAGGGTTGCTGGCAGATCTTGTGCGACCTGTAGGAATATTTGGGGGACAGAGCACAGAGAGAGCTGGGGGTGCAAGGCCGGAGAGGAGTCGGTAGAAGACAGAAAGACCACCTACCTGCCTGCGGTGAGTGAGTGAAAGGCCCTCAGAGATAGC
This sequence comes from Myxine glutinosa, assembly GCF_964187855.1. Taxonomy (NCBI): domain Eukaryota; kingdom Metazoa; phylum Chordata; class Myxini; order Myxiniformes; family Myxinidae; genus Myxine; species Myxine glutinosa. Next base: position 17,541,940 of record NC_136261.1, on the reverse strand, counting down.
TTCATCGCGGGAGATTCCAATAATTCTGAAAGCTTTGGTTTCAACAGCGTGAAGCCGAGCTAGGTGTGAGGCAGGAGCACCGGCCCATAGGGGAGAACAGTATTCCATTGAGCTGCGGATGAAAGCCTTGTATGTGGTGAGGAGCTCAGGTGTGCCGAGGAAGGACTTCGCACGACGGAGGATGCCCAGTCGGCGACTGGCTTTGGAGGCCAGCTTGGAAATGTGGTTTTCCCAAGAAAGATCATGGCAGATAGTGAGACCCAAAATCTTGAGCGACAGAACTTCTTGGAGAGGATTGTTGAGAAAGTAGATGGGAGGGTTGTCCAGTCGATCTTTTCTGAGAGACATAGTAAGAGTGTGAGATTTGTCAGGATTAAAAGACATGTTCCACTTGTTTGACCAGTCTGTGATTTTGTCCAGGTCTTCAGAGAGTGAGGAGGCAGCAGACTGCCGATCTGAGGGAAGAGGAATGGAGCGGCAGAGAGTGGAGTCATCAGCAAAGAGATAGAGAGGATTTTCGAGAGAGTCAGAGATCATTGATGAAGACCAGAAAAAGCACGGGGCCCAGAACACTGCCTTGGGGAACTCCAGCCTGAACAGGAAGAGGAGATGAGAGAAACCCATTCAGGGCCACACGTTGACGACGACTAGAGAGGAAGTCCGCCAGCCATGCGTGGAGATTTCCATGGATACCAAAGGAGGAGAGTTTGGTGAGCAGAGCGGGGTGCCAGACCGTGTCGAAGGCACGTGATATGTCGAGGGAGACAGCTCTAATTTCCTGTTTGGCATTGAGGACCTCCATCCATTGTTGAGACAGCAGAAGCAGCATGTCCAGAGTAGAGTGACCTGGTCTGAAACCAAATTGATGATCAGAGATCAAGCCATTGGAGAAGAGGAAAGATTTCATATCCGAAGCAATGATGGATTCCATGACTTTGCTGATAATTGGGAGAAGGCTGATTGGTCTGTAGTTGCTAGGATCTGTTTTTGCACCTTTTTTGTGCAAAGCGGTGATGTTGGCTGATTTCCAAGCAGGTGGCAGTTGACCTTGAGCAAAAGAGAGGGTGAAGAGAACAGAGAGAGGGTGAGATAGAGCGGCAGAGCAGGATTTTAGGACCCGTGGGCTGATGCCGTCGGGTCCAGTTGCAGAATCAGAGTCGAGGGTTGACAGAAACTTTTCCACCTTGTCAGGAGGAAAGGACACGGAGTCCAGGAGCAGCAGGGTACGACTGGGTATGGTGGGTACAGAGAGGGATGGGTTTGGGACACAAGATTTAGAGGCAAACACAGAGTTGAGGCATTCAGCTTTTTCACGTGCGGAGTCAGCTGTGTAGCCGTTTGAGGTAAGGGAGGGGATGGAGGGGGAACAAACACCAGAAACGGATTTGACCAGACGCCACCAGGATTTGGAAGAGGGAGACAGATAAGAGAGTTCGGTCTTGAGAACGGAGAGATGTTGTTTCCTGGCTCTCCTGAGGGTGGACACACACTTGTTTCGGGCTTTGTGAAAGGAAATGAGATTTCCTTCCGTTGGATTTGCTTTCCAGGAGACGAAGGCAAGTTGTTTCTGGGCAACAGCCTCACCACAAGATTCCGTGTACCATGGACGGGAGGAAGGGTATGACAACTGAAGACGAGATGGGATAAATCTGTGCATGAGAGAGAGCAATTTACTTTGGAAGAATTCCCAGGATGAGTTGATGTCAGAGGTGGTAGAGATGGGAGACCAGTCCAGATGATTGATGGCTGCTTGAAGACCGTGCCAGTTGGCCTGAGTGAAATGCCAGACTCGTCGACGCTGAGCAGGCTCCCTGAGGATGGTCAGAGAGATGTCCACTTTAACAAGGACATGATCAGATGATCCGATCGGAGCAGAAGAAGAGCAGCAGACATTTTCAGGGAAGTTAGTCATAACCAAGTCCAGAAGAGAAGATGTTCCGTTGACTGAGATCCGGGTCGGGAAATTGACAGATTGTGTCAGTCCCAGTGAGTCACAGAAGTCCTTTGCTGAGGAGCCATGGCTGGTGAGAGAGGTACCCACACCCAGCCAACTGGCATGATGACAGTTGAAATCACCACATATGAGGAAGAGAGAGTTGGGATGAGTAGATAGAAGTTGGTCCATATCATCAGACAGTGAGATGTAGATGGAGTCATCACTGTTTGGTGAACGGTACAACACACATATGAACAAGAGGTGGGAGCGAAGGGGAAGCCGTAGCCAGAGGTATTCCTGGGGGTGAGGTGGAGAGAGTGCAGTGCAGGGCGAGTGAGGAAGAGTTTTTGATAAAGATAGCAACCCCGCCTCCAGGACGAGGCTCAGGTCTATCATACCGGAGGAGGGAGTAGCCCGGGAGAGATACTATGGAATCAGAGACATCATAAAGGAGGAAAGTTTCTGTTAAGCAGATCACGGCTGGTTTGACAGAAGCAACCTGTATGGAGAGATCAGTTAAGTTTGAACGAAGGCCCCGGATGTTTGAGGTCCATACCGTTAATGAAGAGGAAGGGGGAGCATCAGATACAGAACAGGGGGGAGGAGGGGTAGGGTAAGATGTGGAAGAGGTGGAAGAGGTAGGGAGAGCTGTTGAAGGTGTGTCAGAGATTTCAGAATAGCTCGGAGAAAGGGAAGGATGGGGCGGACAAAAGGTTTGATGGTGATTGGGTGAGCCACAATGAGGTGTTATTTGAGGAGGGGGAAGAGCGAGGCAGAAGGTTGGGGGAGATGGAGGTGAGAGTTTGAAGGGGGAAGAAGCGGGGAGGACGCTTTGAGGAGGGGGAGCGAGAGGGGGGAAATTGAGAAGCAATGAGGGTGGGGAGATTTGAAGGGGAGGGGTGAGGGGGGAGTTTGGGAGGGAAGGGACAAGGGGAGGGATTTGAAAGGGATGGGATATGGGGGAGATTTGGAGGGGAGGGGTGAGGCAGGAGTCTAGGAGGGGAGGGGCGAGGGGGCGTCTTGGCGGGGAGGGGTGAGGGGGTAGTTTAGGAGGGAGGGGGCAAGGGGGGAGATTTGAAAGGGATGGGTGATGGGGAAGATTTGGAGGGGAGGGGTGATGGGGAAGATTTGGAGGGGAGGGGTTATGGGGAAGATTTGGAGGGGAGGGGTGAGATTGGATTTTTGAAAGTGTAAGATTTATGGGAAACGAACATTTATTGCAAAATGAGTTTCTTGTGACCTTCGAGTTAAAAATACGTTTAAGGACGCTGGATGGAGGATGGAGTGCAGGAGAGTTTAGGGAATGTAGAAAAAAGGCACTATAGGAGATGGATATTTTTTTGGGGATGAATTGATTTGGTGAGCAAGTCGAAAGCAGCCTTTTAAAGAAGAAGAAGAAAAAGGTGTTATAAAATATGACGGAATACATAACTTGAGGGGAAAGTGTAAACATTGAAGGTTAATGAGTGAAAACTATCTGGGGAAATGGGGGAGAAACACGTGGTCGAAGAACGAACGAACGAATAAGAATGAATAAACGAATGAGAACAGAGAAGGAAATTTTTTTTTTTGTTTTTGTTGAGTTGAGATTTACACAAGGAAGTAGGCTATGGGTGAAAAGACTGGGAATACAGAGAACGAAAGTTATTGGATCACAAACGACGGACCGCTGAGAGAAAAAACAAAGCCTCAAGGTTGTACAGTGCACACTGTACAAGGCCTCAAGACACGACACGAATTAACACGATTTTCAATACAGGTATGAAAGATTTGCACCGAAAAATCTTCGTCGGGACACAATATACGTACAACACCATAAATAAATACAGTTTTAACGAAAATACAAATGGGAACAATCACTTAACTTCGATTTCAAATCGTTCGCGACGCGGCAAAGGCCTTGCTCGCGACACGGCAAACAGACGATCAATTTATGAAAGATAAACACCGAGAAACAACCAAAGTTGCACACAATAACTTCACACACCGAAAGATAAATACAGTTTCGACAAAATACAATTGTGAACAGACTTAACTTCGAAAAACGTGGAGACCGTGTGGAGCTTCGAAAATCCCTCCCACCGTCTCTTCCCGTACAAATAGTTTTTTTTTTACGCTTGATAGTTCCTGGAGGACTAAAATTGTATAATTGTAATCGTGATGATGAGTATGTTTTGATATGCTCATTGAAATGCCGTGCATCCACCACAGCTTGGAGTGTTGCATGCTTTCTTGGATGGAGGCCGTTCATACAACATTAGAAATGGAATACATGAAAAATAGCGAAGGGAAACTTTTGAAGGTGGATAACAAAACTTTAGTCTTAATTGTCCAAGGCTCATGAAGCTTTGGAATATTGTTACGTTAGGATGAAATACCATAGTACAGGTAGGATTGTATAGGTGTAGCATTGACAGTGGATGAGTAGGAGACATCTCGATGTGTTAATTCGGGAAAGTGGAGCTTAAGGTTGTTTGTGTCATCACTCGGTGGGTGGAGGTTAGGTTTAGGTTAGGTTCGTTTTAGGTTAGGTTAGTTTTCTCCCAGTTTGTGATTGCCTCCTGCGGCTTTTCCCAAGGTGTTTTTTTTTTGTTTGTTTTTTTGTTAAACAATTGCAACAAGGCCGGCCATAAAACCATCCATAAAAACTCATGCTCGTTATAACAATAATGGCCGTTATAACAATAACTGCCCATATTGCATCACTGAATTCATTCATCACTCAAAAGGAGGAAGACAATTGGGTTTTTTCTTTTTACATCAAATGGTCAAGGTTGCATAAAATCGTCCATTTTCATCTGATTGACTTGATGAAATTTGAACATAATTTGCATATTACATCATTGAATTGCTTTACAAATAAAATGATAAAAACCGATTGTTTTGAGGTCAAAAGGTCAAAGGTGAAGGTGACAAAATCATCAATTTCCATCTGATTGACTTTGGTTTGCATATTGGGTCACTGAAATGTATTGCTTTTTTTAGGTTAAAAGGTCAAGGTCACCAGAAATCGTCAATTGTTTTGTTTTTGGGATTTATTTATTTTTAGCTGTTTTTGCCATATTTAGCATATGGAAGAGGAAGTCTGAGTACAAAGCGGACGTGTATGGGCTTTGCATCATCTGATGCTTTCTAGTTTCTTTGGAGAATGATTTGTTTTTCTTTCAATGCATCAAACCTCCATGTTTATCTAATAATTGGATTATTTAACAAATGTTGGACATTCGCTTGGACTTTCACTGTGCATGTTGTATGTATAAGGAATTAAGATAATTTGTGTTTAAACTTTGAATAACCTTTTATTAACCAATTCAAATTCATGTCTGATTTGTTTCTACTCCCTGAACTCCTTCTCAGGCATTCAAACTGAGCATACTCAGAATAATGCTGACACAAGTGTTCCAGGCTGCATTCCTAATGTCCAAATCAGACTTCAAACAGAAAAGCAAGAACAGCAACCATGGAACAAGAAACATAAATGCAGCTTTAATGGCACCGATTATGTTGATAAGTTTAGTCACCATAAAGAAAAATGTAGAATTGCTGAGAAGTCATCCCACACATCAACGTTTTTGCAAGGAAAGCTGAAAGAATACATGGTGGGAAAACCCCACAAGTGCAAATTTTGCAACAAATCATTTTCAATATCAAGCCTTTTGAAAAGCCACATGCTTAATCACACAGGAGGGAAGATGCACAAGTGTACAGTTTGCAACAACACATTCACACAGTCAGTCCATTTGCAATCTCATCTTAAAATTCACACAGGAGAGAGGCCTTACAAGTGCACAATCTGCACCAAGACATTCACACATTCAGGCAGTTTGCAATCTCATCTTACAATTCATACAGGAGAGAGGCCTTACAAGTGCACAATCTGTAACAAGACATTCACGCAGTCAGTCCATTTGCAATCTCATCTTAAAATTCACACAGGAGAGAGGCCTTACAAGTGCACAATCTGCAACAACACATTCACGCAGTCAGTCCATTTGCAATCTCATCTTGAAATTCACACCGGAGAGAGGCCTCACAAATGCACAATCTGCAACAAGACATTCACGCAGTCCGTCCATTTGCAATCGCATCTTAAAATTCACACCGGAAAGAGGCCTTACAAGTGCACAATCTGCGACAACACATTCACGCAGTCAGTCCATTTGCAATCTCATCTTAAAATTCATACAGGAGAGAGGCCTTACAAGTGCACAATCTGCAACAACACATTCATGCAGTCAGTCCATTTGCAATCTCATCTTAAAATTCATACAGGAGAGAGGCCTCACAAGTGCACTATCTGTCACAAGACATTCACGCAGTCAGGCAATTTGCATTCTCATCTTAAAACTCACATAGGAGAGAAAATGCAGAAGTGCACATTCTGTGAGAAGACATTCACCCGGAGAGACCATTTGCATTTTCATCTTAAAATTCACACCGGGGAGAGACCTTACAAGTGCACAATCTGTAACAAGGCATTCACGCAGTCAGGTAATTTGCATTCTCATCTTAATATTCATACTGGAGAGAGGCCTTACAAGTGCACTATCTGTCACAAGACATTCACGTGGTCAAGCAATTTGTATTGTCATCTTAGAACTCACATAGGAGAGAAAATGCACAAGTGCACAATCTGCAAGAAGACATTCATGCAGTCAGTCCATTTGCAATCTCATCTTAAAATTCACACAGGAGAGAGGCCTCAAGTGCACAATCTGTAACAAGACATTCACGCAGTCAGGCCCTTTGCGTTATCTTGGCATTCATTCCAAAGAGAAGTGGCATAATCTGTAACGAGGCATTCTGTGGTCAAGCAGCTTGCATTGTCATCTTGGAGCTCACACAGGAGAGATGAGAACTTGCATATCGAGATAACAACCAAAAAGAGATGTCTTAGAACTCAGACATTTTGTATACAAGTCAGATTTTCAGTTGTATGGAAGTGTAAACAAAATTATCTATCAATACTGAAAGACTATTAATTTAACAAATACCATCAAAGCCTTTGTGCTTGAAAGCCAGCTAGCTGTTATATATATAAAGCCACTGCAGTTATTATTCCACACACAAATCCTAAAATGGCACAGACAATATTATTGGCACCTTTTAGAAGTTGTTAGAAATTAGATTTCAAGCAGGTAATTCTCCTTTACTTTGGAATTGAACTCACCTATGGTGAGTTGCAGGTGCCTGCAATATAAAAATCACTCATTCAACCAGTTTGAATAGAGAAAAGGAGTAATTCTGCTGTTTTGTGTCACTGTGTTCCGCAATAAGCATGGAGAAAAGAAAGAAAACCAGAGAATTGTCTGAGAAGGTCAGACACAAGATTGTAGCCAAGCATGGACAATCTCAAGGCCACAAGTCCATCTCCAAAGACCTTGATGTTCCTGTGTCCACCGTACGCAATGTTATCAGGAAGTTTAAGGCCCATGACACTGTTGCCAACCTCCCTGGATGTGGCCGCAAGAGAAAATTTGATCGAGGATTGCAGCGAAGGATTGTTCAAATGGTGGAGAGAGCACCTCGATCAACTGCCAAAGAGATTCAAGCTGACCTTCAGACACAAGGTACGACAGTTTCAACCCGCACCATTCGTCGCCAACTCAAACAAATGGGGTTATATTGTAGAAGACCTAGGAGGACCCCACTGCTGAGAAAGCCTGACTGGAGTTTTCCAAAACACACCAGAACAAGCCAAACATCTTCTGGGAGAATGTCCTGTGGACAGATGAGACCAATTTAGAGCTTTTGGGTGAAGCACATCACCTCTATGTTTACAGAAAACAAAATGAAGCCTTCAAAGAAAAGAACACCTTCCCTTCAGTCAAACAAGGAGGAGGTTTAGTGATGTTTTGGGGTTGCTGTGCTGCCTCTGGCACTGGGTGCCTTGAATGTGTGCATGGCATCATGAAATCAGGAGATTACCAAGGCATTTTGGAGTGCAATGTTCAACCCAGTGTTAGAAAGCTGGGTCTCCGTCAAAGGTCATGGGTCTTGCAGCAGGACAATGACCCCGAACACATTTCAAGAAGCACCCAGTAATGGTTCAAGACAAAACGCTGGACTGTTCTAAAGTGGCCAGCAATGAGTCCAGATCTAAATCTCATTGAACACCTGTGGGGAGATCTGAAAACAGCAGTTGGGAGAATGCACCCTTCAAATCTGGGAGAACTGGAGCAGTTTGCATAAGAGTGGGACAAACTGCCAGTAGAGAGGTGTAGGAAACTCATTGAAGGCGATAGGAAGCGCTGAACTGCAGTGATTTTGTCCAAAGGCTGTGCTACCAAATATTAAGTCTAGTGTGTCAATAATTTTGTCAATGCCATTTCTTTTTATTTTCTGATTTAAAAGGATATATTAAGTTCTGAATCAAAAACAAAGGTTCTATAATATTAACAGTGTAATAAAGGATTGTGGAGACCAAATACTTTTGTTAATTTCGACTTTTTTTTTTATAGAGAAAATTGAGTTATTTGAAAAAAGTGCAAGGGTGCCAATATTTTTCGCCACGACTATATGAGCACGAATAAAATAATTATGTTAATGAAACATTTTATTAAATAAAACCTCCTTGGTGCCTGGGAGTCTGGCTTTGTATAAACATATTTCTTGCTGAAGTTTCAACAAACCTTGATAGTCATTGTGATGTGCTGACAAACAGGACATGTTTACGTGGGCTTTCTGTAACCCTTGCCCTAAACACTGGTCAAATATGTTTTTGAGGCTTTCTCATTGGATGAATTCTCTCTGACCATTGTCTGCTTATCTATCTCCCTTGCTTTCCATTTCCTCATCATTGTCTGCCTGTCAACCATAGCCTTTGAGAATTAGCAGACATCTTATTTCCCACCCCCCTCCCTACTTTTCTTTCCTGTATTTCTATATAAGAGTGTATTCTGGTGTTTAGGAGTGAGAGATTGGACCAGATGTATTGTTGTTTGGTATTTTGTTTATTACCTTTGTGGTCTATTCTCTCCATGCGCATGTATCAATAAATACTTCATATTCACAACGTGAGGACCTGGATTCTTCCTCAACATCTCAGAATTCATTCCGAAGAGTAGCCGCAAAATCTGTATGTTACAAGACATTCATGTGGTCAAGCAGTTTGCATTGTCATCCTGGACCTCACACAGGAGAGATGAGAACCCATATATGGAGATAACAACCAATGAGAGATGTCTTGGAACTCGAGACATTTTCAATAGGAGTCAGATGTTCAGTTGTAATGTTTTGTTTTCTTTGTTAATGTGAATATCTTTGGAGCAAATCCTAACATGCCGATTCAAATCGCACAACTTAAAATGTCTTGTGGCCAAACTTGCATTTGTCAGGCCTCTTGTTTTCTCCATTTGCAGGTTTTAGGTGGTTGGAGGAAGTTCTCCCAGAACTCAAAATCTCCACCTCCTTTTTCGGTAAAGGATCATTTTTCATGAACCAGATTGTGAAACTTACTTCTCATGGCTTCGTTCCAAAGGCTCTTTTTAGAATCCTCACTGAACCTCTGACATCCTCCACTTGTAGCTCGTTTGTCATGATTTTTAAGTACTCAGCAAGGGTTTTCTTTATCATCCCTGATGCTCCAACTATCGCTGGTACAATTTCAGCTTTCTTTAATTTCTAATTCCTCTTGACCTCATTTTTCAACTCCTGGTAATTGATCATTTTCCTGGTTTCTGCAGCATTTTGGCCAAAGTCTTTGCGAACTGAAACCTCAATCAGCAATGCTGTCTTTTCCTTTTTGTGTTTGAGCACTATGTCTGGATGCAATGCTTTGTGAATTTATTGTTTGGTCTTCACCCTGAGACGTGGAGGTCTCCACACATTAAACACACAGCAAAAACTTGACAAAACAACCGAGAGTACCTATCTTTGAGGAATTCGGCAGAGTGGAAAAAGGGAATGACTGAGCTCAAGGAACCAGAAATCGAGCGATAAAGAAGAACCTCACCCAAACTTTTTGAAAACTGTCCCGGGGATTGGTGCTATAAACAAGCTGCAGTTGGTGTCTGTGCTGCAAAGTTTACAGCAAGTCGTTTCCACGGTCAGCGTGTTTAAAACTTCACATTATAATGCACACAGTAAAAATATCGCAATATTGTAGAATTGGCAACAAGGCATTTTCACATTGAATTTTTTTTTAAGCTGCTGTGAGAATTCACAAAAGAGATCAACCCAACAGAAGAAGAAACAAAATTAAGAGAGGAACAAGTGAAACATTCGGTAATAAGAAGTGAATGGTCACCCTCGAATGGGGAACTTCCACCCATGCCACAATGGAAGGACATGACATACTTGGGATGTAAGTCACTCAGTACAAACTTTCAAATAAAATAAACCTTTCACTACCAACAAAATGTTTTGCAAAATACAATTAATCCCGAGAATGTACTGGCCAAGAAGAGGAGGACGTTCCCTGATGGAACTTTCATAAGGGCACAGAAGGACCACTCTGGGACTGGCCGTATATTTGAAAAGCTCAATATACTACCAAATCCAATATGTAAACAAAAACGAAGCCAGAAAAAGTATTGCTAACAACTTGCAAAAAATTTCCAAGAACAGGTGTGAATTACTACATAGGAAGTCGAAAGAGAACTAATGCAGTCCCAATGGTTGCAAAGAACACACAGAAAAAGTATAACATTCAATGTAAACAAATATACACTGACAATTGGGAGAATGACAAAAGAGCAGGAAGCTTTACATGATTTTTTTTTCTTTCTTAGCAGGACAGATTGGAGAGAGAGAAAAAAGGCTCATTGGAGTGGCTAAGAAGAGGTCATGTTAACTGGAATGGAGAATGAGTTTAGAAATGACTAAGACCAAGGACCCTACAAGAATATGGAATTATTTAATCAATCAGACAGGTATAGGTTTTGCAAGTTTGAAATAGAAAGCACCATCACCTTCTCTCAGGATGTAAAAAAAAATGGAGGAGTATTGAAAAGCTCAACAGACTACAGAATCGAATTTGTCCACAAACATGAAGACAAGTCAGAAAAAGTATCTGACTCACCTTGCAAAAAATTACAAAAAACAGGTGTGAACAGAAGATGATATGCATGGAATTGAAACAAGAACGAACACAGCCCCAATGAGTGCAAAGAAGGAGGAAAAATATATCACAAGATATCAACAAACATACATCGACAATTAGGAGAATGACAAAAGAGCAGCAAGTAAAAATAAAAAAAAGAGCTGGACAGTTTGACGGAGAGACAAGAAAGGCTCATTGGAGTGGCTAAGTAGAGGTCAGTTTAACTACGATGGAGAATAAGTCAAAACAAGCGTTACGCCTAGGTCCCCCGTCAGTGAGGTGATGTGAGTTGACAAAGTAGAAGACGCAAGGCGGCCATCTTGGATTTTGATGTGGCGACCCAATTTTCAGTAGCGTTCTCCCTTATCCGTAGATACACCCACACACCCGATTAGAAGTTAGTAGTTCGTTTATTTTTCAAGATATTTCGCTCACAAGATTCAGACATATATATGGTGGCGGCCATCTTGGATTTTGACGTGGCGACCCAATTTTCAATAGCGTTCTTCCTTATGCCTATATACACCCACACACCAGATGAGAAGTTGGCACTACACTTATTTTTCAAGATATTCCGCTCACAATGTTCAGACATACATGGTGGTGGCCATCTTGGATTTTGACGTGGGTTGCACCCACACACCAAATTAGAATTCGGTCCTTCACTTCCGCACGCACACACACACGGACGGACGCACACACGGACGGAGGGGAAAACCAGAGTCCCCCTTTCGCTCCGCGGTGCGACGGGGGACAATAAATGCCCAAGTTCAAGGACACTTTCCCAATGGTTTTAAGATGGAAGGATTGAGTCAATCGGCCAAGTTTGGGTTTGGCAAGGTTTATGAAGAAAACACCATTGTCTTCTCTCGGGACATGAAAAAAACTCCCGTGAGAAGAGTTTACACAGAGTAATCCACTGACATGTCGACAAAAACTTTCATAGCCCACTGTCAGAAAAATCATGGAAGCAATCCAATAGCAATCGTTGGAATTAAGAACTGCTCAGATACGACCTCACCATCCCATTGAACGAGAAGAGCAAGAAAACAAGGCATTGCTACTGGACATAGTAGTCATGTACAAAAAGGAAAATATGTCATTGCGAATAGATGTGCCCCAGAGATTTTGGTCTAAATAACATGGAAATTCGGACAATAACCACCATAACCACCAACATCTGAGAAATGAAGTCAAAAGAACCAGGCAGCTGGAGAGCACCAACATTGTGCCAGTGATAGCTGGACCAACAGGAGTAATAAAGAAGAACGTCACTGAGATCTTTAAAATCATACCGGGGGAAATTACGACAAACAAACTACAATTGGAAGTTGTCCGGGATTCACTGACTGTCTTGAAAAGAACCCTCGGAACAAAAATATGAGAACAACAAAACTTTAAATCTTGGTCCTTGAAAGTGATCGTTGACTGAAATGGAGGTGGATACTTTGAATCCTGCAAGAAGTTCATTTGATCTTCTGGAACCTGCAAATGGAGATTAAAATCGAGATCAACAGTTGTCGGAGTAGAATAAAATTGTTGGCTTTGTGCAAATAAATCCCCTGTAAACAATTGTATTGAAAATCATGTGCTCTTCTCGGCTGAATTGCCATCAAGCCAAACGATTACATCACTGTCCATCAATTGTTTTTTGGTTGCTATGCAATAGTATAAGAGGTTTTCAATGACGTTTTATTTTAAATAATTGTGTGTGGATTGTCGGGCTGGTAGGGGAACTTTGAGAGAGGCATATGCACATTCCCTTTGAGCTGTCCAGCCTGGTTTCAATCTCGGCCGAGCTCTAAACGAGACTGGCATATTATCGTAGGCAGGGTGCAACTTCCATCAGATGTACGTTAAACTGGGCTTCCCAACCAAGTTCAAATTTCCAAAAATGTGTTTCCTCAGCTAATGTCAATTGATGCTCTTGTAGTTCAAGAAAAATAAAGTACACTGGTGTCTGCTAATGCTTGTGTCCTCCGTGTGATTTATAAGTATGTACAAGCTCCACGAAGAGCCTCAGGTTAATGTAATGTAAAATCAAAGCCTGGGTGTTCTGCAAAGCAAAGTTTGTGACTGGACAAGTTTTTATTTTTCAGTTCGTCCTTGAAGCCTGGACCATGTTTGCTTTCTTCGTCTGAAAGTTGTTCTGACAATCGGATTAATTATGTCTGCCAGATGTTGTTTGTAACATTGTTATTTGGTTTGTGTGATAAACGGTTGATGGACTTGTAAGTCCCATTTGTCTTTGTCTTTGTTCAATTATTTGTTTTGGTGACACGGTTGGTTGCATGTGGTCTGCCTCTATGGCCTGTCCACTTTGTTCTACTCCCTCTTGCTCCTCTCCATCCCAATCTTCATTCTACCCATATCACTCCCTCTGACACCTTATCTTAATGTGTGCAGCCTATCAGGATATTTTGGTTCACCAAAAGAGGAAAGCCTCCCTCATCATGGTCGCTTTTATCTTCCAGTTTTCTGCAATTCAGGGTCATTGTATCCCAGTTAATTTTTCAATTTGACTCCATATATTCCAGGTCCTTCATTTGGCTTACAGTTTGTAATATTGTTGTCTAATGGGTGTCCATTTTTAGCCACGTCGCAGACGCTGCTAATAGAGTGCCCTCTGCTGTTGTTGTTGTTCTTCTTGTTCTTCTTCTTCTTCTTGTTCTTGCAGAGAAGACAAAACCTCAAAGCTCCACCCATTCTGGGAACCATAGCTCCACCCATTTTGGGAGAGGCTTCATATAAACCTTCCTTATAAACCTTCATATAAACCTTCATATAAACCTATAAAAAACCTTCCTTCATATAAATCCACCATTTTATTAACTCGCATAGCTTTGAGGCCTGTTTTGTAGGCCCGTGGTGTCTTCCTCTCACACAGTTTTATTTCAAATCAAATTCGATATATCATTTCATTTTTCACAGTCGCTAACATAGTTTTAGACTCGGTTGAAAAAAAACGGGAAGAAAATCCGATGAAAGTTGCCCTTTATAGAACGAAATGAATTCTCAAAGGCCTGTAACTTCAAGTCCATTGAGAGATATATTTTTTAAATCGTGGCATGGTCAGTCATACACCGCCCGAAATAAGAGACGGGAAAATGCCGAGATATATATATATATTTTGTTTAAATCGCGGCATGGTCAGTCATACACCGCCCAAAATAACACGGGAAAATGCCGAGATATATTAAAAATTCGTCCATTTGATGACAATCGTCACGATGAAATATTTAATTTATACGTCGTCACAATAATGTGGAGAGAGGAGCATAGCTTCGTTCACGTGTCGCCACACACGGGAAAATGCCGAGATATATTTTTTTAAAATCGCGGCATGGCCAGTCATACACCGCCTGAAATAACAGATGGGAAAATGCCGAGATATATTAAAAATTCGTCGCCACACACGGGAAATTGCCGAGATATATTTTCACTTTGCACAAAAATAACATCAAGTAATCGAATCAATAGGAATGTCCTGTGCCTATAACATCGACGTTATAGGCACAGCTGCATCTAGGCATTGTGTAACATCGACGCGGCTTTTGTTTTAATTAAAACTTTTTGTACTTGTTCTTACTGTGTACAGCCATTTCCATTCGTTTTTTTTTTTTTTTTTTGTAATCGTGACCAATGTGTCGTTGAATTTTGTCTTTTGTTTGAAGAATTGGCTTTTCACCCTGTCTAATTTTTGTGAAGTCAAAACAGGATGTATCCACAGCTTTTTATGTCTCTGACCCCGACGGTGACTGGAGGCATTATGTTTTTGGGTTGTCCATCCATCTGTACGGCCTAAACCTCGTATTTCTCAGCAACCACATGTCTGATTGAGACAAAACTTTCAGGGTAGGAGTGACACCCATGCAGAATGTTTTTATGATAAATGTGATGTCATCGGTCACATGGTATGGCAGCAATCTTGGATTTAATGCAAATAATTAAAAATATATTTCTCAAAACCGCTGAATGGAAATTTTTTGAACTTGGCACATTGTCATCATCGGTGAAGTGGTATACCTTCCATAAATGTTTTAATCGAATGCCTTATCATAAAAATCTGAAATTACACAAACACACTGCAATGGGGAGTGGGTCATCCACTCCATACACACACATATATATATATATATATATATATATATATATATATATATACACACACACACGCACTGCACTGGGGAGTGGGTCACCCATGGGGGGGGGGGAGGGGGGATCACCCACGGGGGGGTGGGGGGGTAACACACACACACACATGGGGGAGGGGGGGGGGAAGTCACACACGAGGGGTGGGGTGGGTCACACACGGGGGTGGGGTGGGTCACAAACCCACGGAGGGGGGAAGGGGAGGGAGTGGGAGAGGATCACGACGTTCATTGGTATCTTGTTCTGTTCCCTCATTCTTTTATTCATTTTGAAAATGGCAGTTACAAATAACCCTCATGCAACTCATTGAGACAGCGCTGACATAAAGAAGCAGGAATGACCACCCACATGCCCCACATTACGTAACCTTGAGCTAAAGACAGCTCGGATGCACACGACGCATATGGAGCATATTCTGACGTCGAGAGCAACTCGCACCAAGAACCTGACAAAAAAACGCGATGAAAAAAACGTGAAATGGAGTTTCTTTATTAATCCTGGATGTGCACACGATTGATTCAGCCTTGAAAACTCGTGCGAAAACCAAAAAAGAGTTATTGAAGATTTCATGATTTTATTTCCTCGAGAATTTTTTTTTCTTTGGGCGGTGTATAATCGCTCCGAACGAAACAGACATTGCCTGGTGAGTGGGTTTGTAATCAAAATGTTTTGTTGTAATCAAAATGTAATTGTTGTTGTAATTAATATATCTCGGCAATTATGTGCGTGAATTTTCTCAATTATTGCTGAAACCGAGACTAAAACCATCGATAAAAATGAAATCAGATCGTGAATTACAGTCGAGATAAAGGCTTATGTTATAGGCCTTTGAAAATGTATTTCGTTCTATAAACAGAAACTTTCATCGGATTTTATTCCCGTTTTTTTTCAACCAGTCTAAAACCATGTTAGCGACTGTGAAAAATGAAATGATATATCAAATTAGAGTTGAAATAAAACTGAGAGAGAGCAAGACACCACGGGCCTAACTAAACAGGCCTCAAAGCTATGCGAGTTAATAAAATGGTGGATTTTTTTTTGAAGCCTCTCCCAGAATGGGTGGAGCTACTCTCTCAACGGAGGAAGCCACACACCCGGACAGATGCCCGACAGACAGAATCACCCACGGCGAATATAATGTCACGCGATTGCCCTGGTTAATACCGTGGGATCGTGGATGGCCAAACTAACTTTAATGGAGGCATTTATTCAATGACGGACCTGACTATCCAAGCACGGGAGGAAGAAGGAAAATGAAGAAGCGGCGAGCTCTTACCTGTAGCGATCTCACCGGCAGCTCCGATCCTGTAGGAAATGAACTCAAATGAACACGGGGTTAAAATGTACAAAAATAAACAGGTTTATTTTACGGAACCCGATACAAAGGAAATGCGATGGAAGAACTAATTCTAAATTGGGACGTCCACACACAGATTTCAAATACGAGACAAAGGGAGAATGAATAAAATTAATGTCCCGTCATGTATTTGTGAATGCGAGCTTATCTGTGTCTGGAAGTGTAGCGTCGGGTCGATGCTCGAGTGCGTCGTCCGACGCAGCTCCGGTTGGCGCGAACTGCCCGGTCCTTGGCGTGGAGCGGCCCTCAGCACGCCCACTCGTCAACGCTCCAACGCAGGCCCCCCTCATCGTTCGTCGTTCGCACACCAACGCAAGGAAGAGAACCGACGGTGTTCCTTCTCTTCACCGTCTTTCGAACTGCTCGTTCCTCCACCAGATCCGAAGCAAGGGAAAGCCCAGCGCGAAGGGACAGTCAGGACCAAGAGGCCAAGGGAAGAGAAGCGAGGGAAGAGAGAGCGAAGAGCCAGCCAGCGAAGAGACTTAGAGCAAAATGCCGGCGAGCGAGTCGTTTTGTCACTCGCGGTGTGACGTCAGCCCCCCTCTCTCCCAACCAGTGCCTCGTTTCTTTGTGGTCTTTCACGCCTTCTGACGTCACCTGCGCTTGTTCATCAATCAACGACCTGCTTCTTAGTAGTGTTTTTGAGCCTTCTGCACTGATTGGCTGAATGTTCACGCCTTCCGCAATGATTGGCCTAGGTGTCAACGGTCGGTGGCCAATCAGCGTGCCGCTTCCTTCCACCTTCCTTTCACCAATCAGTGGCCAGCTTCTTACCCCAACCAATCACACGTTCTCCTGGGCGTGGCTATTGCTTGTTGGTTCTTCCAAAGTCATTGTGGCGGCGGGGAAATTATTTAATGTGTGGTGTGCTAATGGGCCTATCTAATGTCTATGGGATGTATTGCCATAAGGGACACTGGGATGCTCACAGAGGGAATGACACACAATGGCGTTTTACCCATAATCCCTGAACTAATTAGCATGCCCCGCCCCCTCGTGGCAGGGACGAAGATACAAGCTTAATCCGACATCCGGGCTACAGAACTTATTACATCTAGATTCCCTATCACGACAGTCGAGCACCTACCTATGCAGATCTACCTGGATCTAGATATTCCTTTACCCTAATTTTCATAACTTTACCCTAATTTACGGGTGACACCGTCACAATTTCGGTCTTTGAGGCCGGCCGATAGGCACGAGGTTCTCCTGACCACGTGACCACGGGTGACACCGTCACAATTTCGGTCTTTGAGGCCGGCCGATAGGCACGAGGTTCTCCTGACCACGTGGCCCTTGACTTGGTTTGTCCGCACAATGTGGGCGCTTTCAGGATGAACTTTAGCCGGGGAGCGTTTGGGTGCGTGGCGCCTTTGGGCGCCCCGGTCTGATACTGCCGCCCACGCGCAGAACACCATGTGAGTGCACTTGGGTCCCGGCGGTCCCACTGGCCTAGCGCTACCATGTTTAGACAGCGAGATCCGTCCCCGGGCACCGGCAAGCCAGGCACGGTAGGACACCCGCGGAGCCCCGGCGGGCCAGGGGCGCGCGAGCCTACGCGTTAGCGTGCTACGGCGGAATCAACGGCTTCGGCCACGGCCGGGCCGATACTCGGCCCGGTCGCACTGGAAATGAACTGGTTCGACGCCCGCGCTAGAGAGGTCGCGGGCGACTGAGATGTTTTAACAAATAATTAATTAATTTGAGACGTCCGATTTCTAGTGTTTGGAAATTTGGAGGAGCTTGACCCTAGCCTTTCCCTTGCGAGGGCAAGGAGGAACTTAACACTTGACACTTAAGCTTAGTTTGAAGTACACCCTGCCGGCGCTCCCGGTGGGACGGCAGGGCAACCAGAAGGGACGAGGTTCTCCTGACCACGTGGCCCTCGATCTGGGAAGCGAGAGGCGCTCCATTAGTGGACGCGCCCCTCACGCCCGACTTTTGGGCGGCCCCGGCAGGCCGTTTGTTTTGACGTTCCGTGACAGGCCCCGCACCCCCACCTCAGGGCCGACCGGGCGACCGGAATGAATCCCGGTGTCCCGATCCGAACCTTCAGAGCGGGCCGGCTGGGGAGTGCCAAGCACCCCGTACCTGCACTTTCCATCCCTGCGGTCCCAAATACCGGAACCACCCGAATACCACTTTATTTGACAAAATGAGGTGCGGCCTACAGCCTTAGAAAACTAATCCTATATCAGTCAATACCTCCAACGAGAGGGTGGTGGGAGGGTGATGGCAGGGTGATGGGAGGGTGATGGGAGGGTGATGGCAGGGTGATGGGAGGGAGATGGGGGAGGGTGATGGGGGAGGGTGATGGGGCAGGGTGATGGGGCAGGGTGATGGGGCAGGGTGATGGCAGGGTGATGGCAGAGGGTGATGGCAGAGGGTGACGGGGGAGGGTGATGGGAGGGTGATGGCAGGGTGATGGGGGAGGGTGATGGCAGGGTGATGGGAGGGTGATGGCAGGGTGATGGCAGGGTGATGGGGGAGGGTGATGGGGCCTCCCTATAGAAGTCAGTATCTCCAACGACACAGGCGCGCATTCGTGCCACGTGACGTGGTGACGTCATCATAAATATAGATTATATCTGAAACCGCATGCTCTATCGATGCGGAATTTTACAAATGTCATCTTACACCATTGTTGCATATAGTTTGAAGATTGTATGTCACATGGTTTGGCAGGCATCTTGTATAGGAAAACTAACCTATACGATTAACATGAAACTTCACAAACATGATCCCTTTCCCATCCACATGCAGAGTGTATGCACTTTTGATGTCATATGTCACGTGGTTTGGCAGCCATATGAGCTTAAAAGCTGTTATTTTTTTTAAATCCCTTCTCCGAAACCACTTCACCGATCAATGTGATCAATGTGAAACCTGTCCTGTGGTAAAAATGTGATACTTCAAAACTGCTGAAGGGATTTAAACCAACCTTGTTTATTTTTAGGACAGTGAACGAGGGCATCTACCCATTGTCACAGGTAGGGACTATGCAGAGGCATATTGGCGACACAGTCACATTGCACTAATTTATATACAGATTTGAGGCTCTTGGAGAAACGCACATAGAATGGTCCAGGATGCAGCAGAACAAAACGAACAGCAGTAGAAGAAGCGGAAACCCCCAATAGCGGGGTTGAGGGACAAAATAGAGACAGACTTAGAGGAGAAAGGATGAGGTGGACAAGATGGATACAGAAGTAAACTCTCAGGAAGGAAAACAGGAAAGTTGGAAAAAGGTGGGCTTGGGGAGAGTTAATGGGGGTAGAAAAGATCATGGTTTTGGTTGGCGATGATCTAAGATTGTGGTGAACAGCTGTCTTGAAAACATGTAGGGAAGAATGAGATTGAAGAGAACGTGGAAGTTGATTTCACAGACAGGAAAAAAGAGGAACAAATGAGTGGAGGTCTGATGTAAAAGTGATAGGTCCATTGATTCGGCTTCATCATGGGAGATTCCAATGATCGTGAAGGCCTTCTTTTCCACTGCATCAAGCTAAGCAAGGTGGGAGGCAAGGGTGCCAGCACAGAGGTGAAAGCACTACCCTATCGAGTTGCAGATGAGATGAAGGCCTTGTAGGTGAATGTGGATTGCCTAAGAAAGCTGATTGTGAAATCCCAGAGTTTGAGTGACTGAACTTCTTCAAGAGAGTTGTTAAGAAAGTTTGCCAGACAGTCCTTTCAGAGAGATTCAGTGTGTAGTATTTTTTCGGATTGAAACATATATTCCAGGTGTTTGGCCAGCTAATGATTCTTTCAAGGTCTGCAGAGAGGGAAGAGGCTGCTGCCTGCCTATCTGAAGGATGGAGAAGTTACGGCAGAGGGTGGAGTCATCGGCAGAGAGACAGGATTTTCAGGGAGATTGTTGATGATTATTCGGAATTGGATGGGGGCCCAGAACACTGCCTTGTGACACTCCAGCCTTGACATTGAGAGATGAAAGGATGCCGTTGAGAGCCACATGTTAGCCTCAATAACGGAAGAAGTCAGTCAGCCATGTGGAGAGTTGGCCTTCGATGCCATCGGCAGAGAGTTTGGAGAGCAAGGCTGGGTGCCGCACTGTCGAAAGCACGAGATATGTCCAGAGAGACGGCACTGATCTCATGTCTGGCATTGAGGGCCTCCGTCCATTGTTGGGGGAGCAGAAGAAGCATGTCCAAGCTAGAGTGACCTCGTCAGGATCCAAACTAATGGTCAGAGATCAGACCTTCAGAGAAGAGGAAGGATTTGATATCTACTGCGATTGTGCATTCTATGACCTTGCTGGTGGTTGGGAATTTGCTGATCGGTCTGTAGTTAAGGGGGTCGTTTTCTGAACTTTGTTGGCTCACCTGGAACATAGTTCCGGGGAGCTTACGGGATGGTGCGTCGTCAGTCTGCCAGTCCGTAAACACTTGCAACTTCTTCTCCAAAACTGCTGATTGGATTGTGACCAAACTTTTGGCACAAATGATATTCGGTATGTTGCAACTCAAGTTTGTTCATGGCATGAAAAAAATCGGGGTCAAAGGGGGTCTACCGGGGTTCAAAGTGGATCCAGGTTTGACCACCCCCCCCCCCCCCCCCCCAAATTTTTTTTTAGGAATTTGCTTTCTCCTCTGAAACAACACACAATTCCGTACGTAATAAATGGAAGTCCTCAGTTTCATCTGTGAGTTGTTGCTTTCGTCAAGAGTTAACGCGAAAGGTTTGACTGAGGAATTGTGGGTAAAAAGTCAAGATTCCTGCTTCGTTTTCGAATGTGCCGAATCGGCTTCCGCGGAATCTCTAATAGACTGTTCTAACTGACGTCACGTTTCCCATGATGCTCGCTGGTTGTTACTCTGAAGAAGGCGGCGTCTGTACATGGTACGAACTCAGTAACTGAAAAAAATGTTGAGCTATTAATATATATAACAAAATACAATATCATAATAAATATCATTAACGTTATAATGATATCTAAGTCTACCTCGCTCTATTGTTTGCATGAGGAGTTACCTCCAAGATGGCGGCGTCTGCACACGAATGCGTGACGTCATTGTAAAGCTTCTCAAAAGTGATCGGGTCTGGCGACCTATTTATCACGTGGTTATCGATTTTAAAACCTCATCGCGAGAGAGATGGAAATTGTGGAAGGTGAACCCGATACCTGTGGACTACAAAACGCATCTTCCGATTATTCAGGTAAGAGGACGAGTTCAAAAACCATGTTGATGTTTTCCACACCTGGTATTATAATGTTGGGTTAACGTGACGCGTCCTTCGTACACGGACCAATGAGATTACAACCTTCCTTTGTGTTCGGATCGACCTCGCCAGGTACCTCACCTCACATGGTGAAGTTTTATCGTGTAAATCATTATACCTGCTCTGGAGAACATGATCTGGGAATCGTGGTAGTAATGTGTACAGTACAGGTGAACGTTACAGGTAGCTAGCTAGCTAGCTGTACCTTGAAGGTTCTTTTACATTTTCCCTTCCACGACCCATGAACCGTCTCACCTTCCCTCAGTTGGTTTCTTCAGCCAAGGTTTCCCATTAAATTACGTTGGGGGTTCGGATTCTTCTTCTTTTTTCGAATTAAATTACGATTCTTGTTTCCCTCGTCATATTCTCTACCTGTCTGAAGCCTCGTATTCATTTATTATGTACTAGCAGGAGTACCAGGCGTTGCCGGGCGGGGGAGGCGGAAGGGAGGAGGCAGGAGAGGGAGAGGTGAGGGAGGAGGCAGGAGAGGGAGGGAGTGGGAGGAGTGGAAGGGGGTTCATCACCTTTTCGTTGAATATCTGCTGGTGAATGTGCCGTTCATCACGTTTCTGAGTTGAGTGTGATGCCGATTAGGAAGAAGAAGAATCCTTACTACCAACTTCGTACACTTCCGAAATTGTTTGATTTATTTGTGTTCAAATGTCTGGTGATTGTTTTGTATTTATTTATGTGAATGTGTACTTGTATATAACTGTCATTAATTTTAAAAGGCTTTTTTTTTTTTCTTTTTTTTTGTATACTGAATCGAGGCTCGTGAAAGAGCTAACATTTACTTCACAAACAAATCAACCAGACAAACAAAACACACAAAAAGAGGGAGCGGAAAACAAGATGGGGAGAGAAGGGGAAGCACACAAACACAACATTTGAGAGCAGGGAGATGTGTGGAAGGGAGAGGGCTTGGGGGGAGGAGGCGTGGGAAAGGGGGTGGGGGGGGGGGGGGAGGGAGAAGTATAAAACACAAGGACACCAAGGACTTCCAGGACAGAAGTTGGTATTTCAAAAAAGTGGAATTGGGGTGAAATTAGCGGGGGTAGAAAAGATCAAGGTTTTGGATGGGAGAAGATAAGAGATGGTGGTGAACAGCAGTTTTAAAGACCTGGAGGGTGGAGTGGGATTGAAGAGAGTGAGGGAGTTTGTTCCAGAGGCGGGAGAAGCGAGGAATGAAGGAGTGAAGGTGAGCAGAGGCACTATCTAGCGTTTTATTTATTTAGGCACTATCTAGCGCTATCTAGCGGCACTATCTAGCGGCTTAGGCACTATCTAGCGTTTTATTTATTTATTTATCTTTTCATCCAAAAAAACGAACTTTTTTTTTGGTTTTTGCCTAAAACACTCCCAGACACTCAATGATGAACCTCTGAAAGTTTGATGAAGATCCGTACAGCCATCTCTGAGAAAAATGGCGACACAGACAGACTAACAGCTCTCTTATATAGGAGACACATTTTTTTTTTTTTTTTTTTTTTTTTTTTGGTATACAAGATCGAGGCTCGTGAAAGAGCGAACATTAATCACACAGAAAGACAAACAGACACATAAAACAAATAACATCGGGAGCGTTAGAGAGAGGGGGAAGGACACAAACACAACATTTGAGAGCAGGGACCGAGAGACATGGAGACATCAAGAGAACTGTGGGAGGGAGAGGGCTTTGGGGGGGAGGCATGGGAAGGGGGGGGGGGGGAGGGTGGGAGAGGTATAAAACATATGGACACTGCCAGGACTTCCAGGAAAGAAGTTGGAATTTCAAACAAGGTGGATCTGTGGTGAATTAGTGGGGGTAGAAAAGATCAAGGTTTTGGATGGGGGAAGATAAGAGATGGTGGTGAACAGCTGTTTTAAAGACCTGGAGGGAGGAGTGTGATTGAAGTGAGTGTGGGAGTTTGTTCCAGAGGCGGGAGAAAAGAGGAATGAAAGAGTGAAGGTGAGCAGAGAGCCGAGATTTCGGCAGTTTAACCATCAGAGGGTGGCTGGCAGATCTTGTGCGACCTGTAGGAATATTTGGGGGACAGAGCACAGAGAGAGCTGGGGGAGCAAGGCCGGAGAGGAGTCGGTAGAAGACAGAAAGACCACCGACCTGCCTGCGGTGAGTGAGTGAAAGGCCCTCAGAGATAGCTTCATCGCGGGAGATTCCAATGATTCTGAAAGCTTTGGATTCAACAGCGTGAAGCCGAACCAGGTGTGAGGCAGGAGCACCAGCCCATAGGGGAGAACAGTATTCCATTGAGCTGTGGATGAAAGCCTTGTATGTGGTGAGGAGCTCAGGTGTGCCTAGGAAGGACTTCGCACGACGGAGGATGCCCAGTCGGCGACTGGCTTTGGAGGCCAGCATGGAAATGTGGTTTTCCCAAGAAAGATCATGGCAGATAGTGAGACCCAAAAGCTTGAGCGACAGAACTTCTTGGAGAGGATTGTTGAGAAAGTAGATGGGAGGGTTGTCCAGTCGAACTTTTCGGAGAGACATAGTAAGAGTGTGAGATTTGTCAGGATTGAAAGACATGTTCCACTTGTTTGACCAGTCTGTGATTTTGTCCAGGTCTTTAGAGAGAGGAGGCTGCAGACTGCCTATCTGAGGGAAGAGGAATGGAGCGGCAGAGAGTGGAGTCATCAGCAAAGAGATAGAGAGGATTTTCCAGAGAGTCGGAGAGATCATTGATAAAGACCAGAAAAAGCACAGGGCCTAGCACACTGCCTTGGGGAACTCCAGCCTGAACAGGAAGGGGAGATGAGAGAAATCCATTCAGGGCCACACGTTGACGACGACCAGAGAGGAAGTCCGCAAGCCATGCATGGAGATTTCCATGGATACCATAGGAGGAGAGTTTGGTGAGCAGAGCTGGATGCCAGACCGTATCGAAGGCACGTGATATGTCAAGGGAGACAGCTCTGATTTCCTGTTTGGCATTGAGGACCTCCATCCATTGTTGAGACAGCAGAAGCAGCATGTCCAGAGTAGAGTGACCTGGTCTGAAACGAAATTGATGATCAGAGATCAAGCCATTGGAGAAGAGGAAAGATTTCATATCCGAAGCAATGATGGAATCCATGACTTTGCTGATAATTGGGAGCAGGCTGATTGGTCTGTAGTTGCAAGGATCTGTTTTTGCACCTTTTTGTGTAAAGCGGTAATGTTTGCTGATTTCCAGGATGCTGGCAGATGACCTTGAGCAAAAGATAGGGTGAAAAGAGCAGAGAGAGGGTGAGATAGAGTGGCAGAGCAGGATTTTAGGACATGTCGGAATTTCCGACTCCCTCGGTTACGTCATGGTTCCTTTAATCTGATCTTTACTCCAAGCTTTACTCCAAACTTTACTCCGATATTTACTCCGATCTTTACTCCGATCTTCTGCCTCAAATATTGATACAGATGTACGAAGTGAGCCATGACAGCAACAGGTGGTGCTATCTTACATTGACGGAAATACCATGGTCATTCACTGACCAGTGTGCATGTTGGAGATTTGAAATTCCACACTGTGATACAATCACCTGTTGACCTGACATGAAAGGAATGCCAATGTCATACTCGGACTAATTGGGGCTAGGTAACCACATGTTACGTGCTCCTCCCCAAACCCCCTGGTCACGGTGTACCTCCGAGCCCCGAGAGGAGTCACGGCAGAAAAATGTGTTATTCTGCATGTCAAAGATCAATGGTGAAGCCACACCAATTGTTACCAACAAACAAATATTGTATTAAGATCACATAAGAATAACAGTACAACAACAATAGTAATCAATTGTAGAACCAATATATATTCCCTATGATGGTACCATCAGGTTCGTACAATATAACTCACTGTGCTCCAAGTGAGCGAAAATAAGAACATTCCCCAATGTCTCTATTCCGGCATCAAGCCCAAGTCGATCCACTCCAGCGATCGTCAGAACGATGTCCAATCGAGACCAGAATCCCGTTCGGATGACAGTCACAGTCACACGGCCAAAGCTGCGCAAAGGTGCCCTCAAGGCGACGGGGAAATCCAAAGGTGCCCTCCAGGCGACTGGGAGATCACACCCTCGGGTATGGACGTTTCACGGCTCCAAACCGGCGAACCGCAGATTTACCTTCAAAATCCACGTGACACACACACACCCCAGATAAACGTCTGAATGTGGTGAAAATGGTTGAAGCGAGATGAAACCTTGAGCGAAGCGCAAGTCCTGCGCGAGTGAAAATGGCCGACGGCCCGTTCTCGTGGCGTAACGGCACTCTGATGATTCTCTCCGGAATCGACCACAAAACCTGTCACGCAGGTTGATCTGTCACAGCAATAACAACTCTGTCGCAGGAATCCCTTTCCTGGGAAACCCAAAGTTCACTCGTGACTCTCGTCCGTCAACGTTCGCTCAGACCTCAAAGCAGCTCGGCTTTCTTGTCGAACTCACTCGCTCCGCCTTCTCCTCATCTTCCTCTTCGTCGTCGTCCGGTTCCGGTTTCATTTAAAACATTGACTTTTTTACCTTTTGAAAATAGTAACCTCTATCTCCCTTAAACGACAACAATAATAATACATGGAATCAAAAATATTTACAGTGGATGAAAACCACAACAACGGAAGTGACGAATCCGTAACACACAGTAATTAGCTACTTCATCATTAAAAGAGAGACAAACATCATTTTCTTTGATACTGTGCACACATGTGTGGAAATGATACAGTTTTACGGCTAACTATACATCATGGTCCACAAATCGAAGTCTTTTCTGAGTCATCTTTGTAAAATGACTAAGGTAGGACAATCGGCTTGTCTTCAGAAAATGACTAATTAAGGTCAGACAATCAGCTTGTCTTCATAAAGTGACTAATTGATCTTGATCTCTGATTGGCTTGATCTCTGATCATCAATTTGGTTTCAGACCTGGTCACTCTGCTCTGGACATGCTGCTTCTGCTGTCTCAACAATGGATGGAGGTCCTCAATCCCAAACAGGAAATTAGACCTGTCTCCCTTGACATATCACGTGCCTTCGATACGGTGATGCACCCCGCTCTGCTCACCAAACTCTCCTCTTTTGGTATCCATGGAAATCTCCACGCATGGCTGGCGGACTTCCTCTCTAGTCGTAGTCAACGTGTGGCCCTGAATGGGTTTCTCCCATCTCCTCTTCCTGTTCAGGCTGGAGTTCCCCACGGCAGTGTTCTGGGCCCTGTGCTTTTTCTGGTCTTCATCAATGATCTCTCCGACTCTCTTGAAAATCCTCTCTATCTCTTTGCTGATGACTCCACTCTCTGCCACTCCATTCCTCATCCCTCAGATAGGCAGTCTGCAGCCTCCTCACTCTCTGCAGACCTGGACAAAATCACAGACTGGGCAAACAAGTGGAACATGTCTTTCAATCCTGACAAATCTCACACTCTTACTATGTCTCTCCGAAAAGACCGACTGGACAACCTTCCCATCCACTTTCTGAATAATCCTCTCCAAGAAGTTTTGTCACTCAAGCTTTTGGGTCTCACTATCTGCCATGATCTTTCCTGGGAAAACCACATTTCAAATCTGGCCTCCAAAGCCAGTCGCCGACTGGGCATCCGGACGTGCGAAGTCCTTCCTTGGCACACCTGAGCTCCTCACCACATACAAGGCTTTCATCCGCAGCTCAATGGAATACTGTTCTCCCCTCTGGGCTGGTGCTCCTGCCTCACACCTAGCTCGTCTTCATGCTGTTGAAACCAAAGCGTTCAGAATCATTGGAATCTCCCGCGATGAAGCTACCTCCGAGGGCCTTTCACTTACTCACCGCAGGCAGGTTGGTGGTCTTTCTGTCTTCCACCGACTCCTCTCCGGCCTTGCTCCTCCAGCTCTCTCTGGGCTCTGTCCCCCAAATATTCCTACAGGTCACACAAGATCTGCCTGCAACCCTCTTATGGTTAAACTGCCAAAATCAAGACTCTGCTCACCTTCACTCTTTCATTCCTCTTTTCTCCCGCCTCTGGAACAAACTCCCTCACTCTCTTCAATCCCACTCCTCCCTCCAGGTCTTTAAAACAGCTGTTCACCACCATCTCTTATCTTCCCCCATCCAAAACCTTGATCTTTTCTACCCCCGCTAATTTCACCTAAAATCCACTTTTTTGAAATACCAACTTCTTTCCTGGAAGTCTTTGGTGCACTGTGTTTATACTTCTCCCCCCCCCCCCCCTTCCCATGCCGCCTTCCCTCAATCCCTCTCCCTCCCACACATTCCCGATGTCCCTGCTCTCAAATGTTGTGTTTATGTGCTTCCCCTTCTCTCCCCCATCTTCTCTCCCGCTCCCCTTTTTATATACTTTGTTTGTCTCTTTGATTTATTTTTGTGATACATGTTAGCTTTCACGAGCTTCGATTCTGTATACCAAAAAAAAAAAAAAAAAAATTAATGTAGGACAATCGGCTTGTCTTCAGAAAATGACTAATTAAGGTAGTACAATCACCTTGTCTTCATAAAATGACGAATTAAGGTAGGACAATCCGCTTGTCTTCAGAAAATGACTAATTAAGGGAGGACAATCAGCTTGTCTTCAGAAAATTACTAATTAAGGTGGGACAATCAGCTTGTCTTCAGAAAATGACTAAATAAGGTAGGACAATCAGCTTGTTTTCAGAAAATTACTAATTAAGGTAGGACAATCAGCTTGTCTTTAAAAATTACTAATTAAGGTAGGACAATCACCTTGTCTTCATAAAATGACTAATTAAGGTGGGACAATCAGCTTGTCCTCAGAAAATGACTAAGGTAGGACAATCGGCTTGTCTTCAGAAAATGACTCAGGTAGGACAATCGGCTTGTCTTCAGACTAATTAAGGTAGGACAATCAGCTTGTCTTTAAAAATGACTAATTAAGGTATGACAATCAGCTTGTCTTCAGAAAATGACTAATTAAGGTAGGACAATCAGCTTGTCTTCAGAAAATGATAAATTAAGGTATGACAATCAGCTTGTCTTCAGAAAATGACTAATTAAGGTAGGACAATCAGCTTGTCTACAGAAAATGACGAATTAAGGTAGGCCAATCGGCTTGTCTTCAGAAAATGACTAATTAAGGGTAGGACAATCAGCTTGTCTTCAGAAGATGACTAATTAAGGTCGGACAATCAGCTTGTCTTTTGAAAATGACTAAGGTAGGACAATCAGCTTGTCTTCAGAAAATGGCTAATTAAGGTAGGACAATCAGCTTGTCTTCAGAAAATGACTAATTAAGGTAGGACAATCACCTTGTCTTCATAAAATGACTAATTAAGGTAGGACAATCAGCTTGTCTTCATAAAATGACTAATTAAGGTAGGACAATCAGCTTGTCTTTAGAAAATGACGAAGGTAGGACAATCAGCTTGTCTTCAGAAAATGACTAATTAAGGTAGGACAATCAGCGTGTCTTCATAAAGTGACGAATTAAGGTAGGACAATCCGCGTGTCTTCTGAAAATGACTAATTATGGTCGGACAATCGGCTTGTCTTCAGAAAATGACTAATTGAGGTAGGACAATCCGCTTGTCTTCTGAAAATGACTAATTAAGGTGGGACAATCAGCTTGTCTTCAGAAAATGACTAAATAAGGTAGTACAATCAGCTTGTCTTCAGAAAATGACTAATTAAGGTAGGACAATCAGCTTGTCTTCAGAAAATTACTAATTAAGGTAGGACAATCAGCTTGTCTTCAGAAAATTACTAATTAAGGTAGGACAATCAGCTTGTCTTCAGAAAATGACTAATTAAGGTAGGACAATCAGCTTGTCTTTAAAAATTACGAATTAAGGTAGGACAATCAGCTTGTCTTCAGAAAATGACTAATTAAGGTAGGACAATCAGCTTGTCTTTAAAAATGACTAATTAAGGTAGGACAATCAGCTTGTCTTCAGAAAATGACTAATTAAGGTAGGACAATCAGCTTGTCTTTAAAAATGACTAATTAAGGTAGGACAATCAGCTTGTCTTCAGAAAATGACTAATTAAGGTAGGACAATCAGCTTGTCTTCAGAAAATGACTAATTAAGGTAGGACAATCAGCTTGTCTTTAAAAATGACTATTAAGGTAGGACAATCAGCTTGTCTTCAGAAAATAACTAATTAAGGTAAGACAATCAGCTTGTCTTCAGAAAATGACGAAGGTAAGACAATCAGCTTGTCTTCAGAAAATGACTAATTAAGGTAGGACAATCAGCTTGTCTTCAGAAAATGACTCAGGACAAATTTTTTTTTTTTTTTTTTTTTTGTTGTTTTTGTATACAAGATCGAGGCTCGTGAAAGAGCGAACATTAATCACACAGAAAGACAAACAGACACATAAAACAAATAACATCGGGAGCGGTAGACAAGATGGGGAGAGAGGGGGAAGGACACAAACACAACATTTGAGAGCAGGGACCGAGAGACATGGAGACATCGAGAGATCTGTGGGAGGGAGAGGGCTTTGGGGGGGAGGCATGTGAAGGGGGGGAGGCATGTGAAGGGGGGGAGGCATGTGAAGGGGGGGGGGGGTGGGAGAGGTATAAACATATGGACAGTCGGCCTGAGTGATCGGCTTGTCTTCAGACTAATTAAGGTAGGACAATCAGCTTGTCTTTAAAAATGACTAATTAAGGTATGACAATCAGCTTGTCTTCAGAAAATGACTAATTAAGGTAGGACAATCAGCTTGTCTTCAGAAAATCACTAATTAAGGTAAGACAATCAGCTTGTCTTCAGAAAATGACTAATTAAGGTAGGACAATCAGCGTGTCTTCAGAAAATCACTAATTAAGGTAAGACAATCAGCTTGTCTTCAGAAAATCACTAATTAAGGTAAGACAATCAGCTTGTCTTCAGAAAATGACTAATTAAGGTAGGACAATCAGCTTGTCTTCAGAAAATGACTAATTAAGGAATGACAATCAACTAGCTTGGCTTAAATGGGTCACCTGACTAATGAAAACGAAGGGACATGCACACGCCAGTACGACACCAGTTCAAATAGTATCACGCAATAGCGAATTAAGGGGGAGCATTGGTAGTAATTATCTACTACAGCATTGAAATATGAGGGATGAAATTGGAGATTGGTTTTTCTCATCATCATTACCATCCTGTATGTCACCATCCTCAAATCATTATCATCCTGTGTATCACCATCCTCAAATAACTCCTCAGTGGCTGTTTTAGAGCTATTCTCACAATTCTGGCATCTACAAATATCCGAGCAGGACAGGCTGGAGGAGCGACATGAACACACAGTCCCATTTTGCATTTTGACATTTTACATGCGTACTTGACAACCTGCAACATCATTTCTGAGGCTGGATCTTGTGTCATCCACAGAACTGACGATTAATCACTAGTTCTATGGATGACACAAATCACTCCACAACATCAGTATCTGGACTTGGATTGTGAATGACTATATCACGATGACTGGAACTGGGCATGCTTTTGCATGGAGGAGGAGACGGGTGTCGGCCTCCTCATGATCGCACTGCAACTCATCCACTACCTGTACGGATAGCTCACCTAATGACACTTTCAACACTTGACATTGGTCAGAATGTGTCACATTAATGCTGTCATCTCACCCCAGATCAGGCAGGTTGCTTGACCGCCAAGTGGTGAAGAGCAAATCCATCGATGCTTCTTTGTTCTCTCACCCCTAGCGAGAATTTTCTTCCACTCATGTGGAACTTTTTAATCGAGGCTGTGAGGTGCAGTATATGGAGTGTGGTGTGCAGCATATTGAGTGTGATGTGAAGCATTGCAGTGTGCTGTGCAGCATAAAGTTGGATGTGCAGCATAAAGTTGGATGTGCAGCATATGGAGTGTGATGTTCAGCATATGGAGTGTGATGTTCAGCATATGGAGTGTGATGTGCAGAATATGGAGTGTGATGTGCAGAATATGGAGTGTGATGTGCAGAATATGGAGTGTGATGTGCAGAATATGGAGTGTGATG
Source organism: Myxine glutinosa (assembly GCF_964187855.1). Taxonomy (NCBI): domain Eukaryota; kingdom Metazoa; phylum Chordata; class Myxini; order Myxiniformes; family Myxinidae; genus Myxine; species Myxine glutinosa. The sequence goes on along the minus strand of NC_136261.1, from coordinate 17,510,289 downwards.
TGCAGAATATGGAGTGTGATGTGCAGAATGCCGTCTATGGAGTGTGGTGTGCAGTATATGGAGTGTGATGTGCAGAATGCAGTATATGGAGTGTGGTGTGCAGTATATGGAGTGTGGTGTGCAGTATATATGGAGTGTGTTGTGCAGAGTGCAATATATGGAGTGTGTTGTGCAGAGTGCAGTATATGGTGTGTGATGTGCAGTATATGGTGTGTGATGTGCAGTATATGGAGTGTGATGTGCAGTGGAATTTGGTTTCCATTTGTAGGGCTCATCCGGAAGAAAGTTCCAGAGAGCTTATGCAATGGCGCGTCATCGTCAGTCTGTCAGTCCGTAAACACTTGCAACTTCTTCTCCGAAACCGCTGATGGGATTGCGACAAAATTTGGCAAAAGTTATATTTGTTGTGTTGTGACTAAAGTATGTTTACTGCATTAAAAAAAATCGAGGTCTGAGGGTTTATGGGGGTCAAAGTCGGTCCAGGTTTGACCCTCCACTCCCCCCCCCCCCCCCCTCCCCGAAACAGATATTTGCTTTTGTCTCAAAATCTACCCACACAATTCTGATGAAACTTGACCACAAGCGTAATCACCCGTGTTGTACCAAAGTTTGTTGACGGCATTAAAAAAAATCTGCTCCTTTGGGGGTGTACGGAGGTGGTTTGCCCCCCAAAATAAGTATTTGATTTATTCTCAGAAACTACACACAAAATTACGATGAAAGTTGACCACATCCTGCCTCACCCGTGATGTACCAAAGTTTTTTCATGGCATTAAAAAATATCGTGGTCTGAGGTAGTCTTTGGGGCGGGGGGAGGGAGGTTGCCCCCCAAAATAGGTATTTTTTGTTTGTTTGCTTGTTGAAAGTCTTATGATTACATAAGTATGCTTGTATATGTTGCCCTGTCTTCCAGCAACCATTGAAATTGGTTAAAAATGGCATTATACTGTTTAAAATATCTTTAGTCAGTGTAGTACCACTTTAGTACTTAGTCAGTCAGTGCAGTTTATTCTACCAGGTGAGTGCCCAGGGGTATTGCCCCGATGTTTCCCTTTCCACTAACAATCCCTCCCATCCCCTTTGAATCTTCGCTTCTGGCATCCGGAGTTTCACAAAGACCCGTCTCAATTTATCAGACCCGGTGGGAGCAGCTCACTCTACCGAGACTACGCGCCCCGCCGAGACTACGCGCTCCGCCGAGACTACGCGCCACGCTGAGACTGCGCGCCCTGCCGAGACTGCGTGCCCTGCCGAGACTATGCGCCCCGCCGAGACTATGCGCCCCGCCGAGACTATGCGCCCCGCCGAGACTATGCGCCCCGCCGAGACTATGCGCCCCGCCGAGACTATGCGCCCCGCCGAGACTATGCGCCCCGCCGAGACTATGCGCCCCGCCGAGACTATGCGCCCCGCCGAGACTATGCGCCCCGCCGAGACTATGCGCCCCGCCGAGACTATGCGCCCCACCGAGACTATGCGCCCCTCCGAGACTATGCGCCCACCGAGACTATGCGCCCCGCCGAAACGATGCGCCCCGCCGAGGCCTAATTATTTCTACTGTTTATTTTGTTCTGTTACACTCTCGCTCTGTCACGAGCCTTGACTTTGTGTGCAACAACAAAATACAATTGGAGAAAGAAGAGGGTATTGTTTAATGTGGTAATGTCTGCTTTTACAGTTTTGGATTTTCTCTGCACACAAACTTTATGATTAGTCTCTAATGAGATGTCTTTGCAGATCTTCACATTATAAAAGTTGAACCTGAAGCATTGGAAGCTTTGGATCAAAAAGGTGATGAGACCTTTGCACTCTTTCCATATATTTTGTTGCTTATTGTTTTGTGAATCACTTTGTAGACATTTTATGGTATTGTTGATTGTATTCAGTAACATTACTACTCAATGCTGTGTTTTTGCCATGATATTTTGTGGGGAGAGGGAGAGGGTACATTTGATGGTAGGGGCAGGGCAGGAGGGCAATCGGTTTGCAAGGGAAATTGCACTTCAAGAAGTTTGCTTACGTGTAGCTTTTGGCAATGTCACGAGTAGATTGTTCGTCAGTGCACTATTTTTAAAATTTATACATTGTGATAAACTGACTTGAGGGGGGAAGGAGGGGGAGAGGTAAAGGGATTCATTCATTAACACAGTTATCTACACAGTTATCTATCTACACTCCTAGCTCTTTCACGAGCCTCGATTCAGTATACAAAAAAAAATAAAAAAATTAAAAATCTGCTAATTAATGTTGGCCCATGTCATCTCAAAAACACCCCAATTAGCCATCAGGAATGATTGTGTGGAATGTAGATAGTCCCTCGTTTTCCTGCCAGCCCTCTTTATTTTCAATATCAAGAGAGGTGCAAAGCACCCCTCCCTTTATTTGGGATAGTTTTTGTGTGCAACTTTAACATGGGGACTGAAAATTCGTTTCTCGGCTTCTACTGTACGAGATCGGCTGCAAATTTCAGAAGTAAATGCTTTTACATCGATATAATACGATCCAGAATTCAAGAAACGGTCATTTCAGCATTTTTGAGTTTTAATAAGAAAACCCTGGAATTCACGTCGGTGACAGTCCGTCCGCCTAAAATGTGTTGGTGCTCATATCTCAAAGGCTATACATTGAAACTAGCTGAAACTTGGAATATGCATTGGCCAATAGGTCTAATTAATGATTTTCCAAACAAATTCTAACTACGTGCCATCGTTTTTGCTTGAAAATTAAATATATAAAAATTAATATATACATAAATAAATTATATATATATCTTGGGGAAAATGCCAGGGGCATAGAAAAGCCCCCTTTATATGGTATGTGCCATGTGGCAATCTATAGAAAAGAAAGGGGCATTCCATAACTTGAAGAAAATGCCAAACAATAGGAAAGAAGAGACATTCAAAAAAATCTTGTGTGCATACTGTACTACCCTTTGTGTTCTTAGGAGGAACCAAGTAATGCTCGAGAAATGTTAATATAAAGGATTTTTCTAGAACATTTCTAGAGCATAACTTGGTTCCTCCGAAGAACACAAGGGTAGTCCAGCATGCACACGAGATTTTTTGAATTTTCGTGAAGAAAAGTTTTGTGAATATCAGAGTAAAAATCCTGTAGGCGATTGACATACAGAAAGACGGACAGTGGTAAAAAGATAACCTCCTCCACCTTTGGTGGTTCAGCTCACAGCAAGTATGTAATACAGTTTGATACAAATTAATTTCATTTCGCTCATCCACATTTTTTGAATTACAAGTCTTCATTCAATTCAGTCCTTTCACCCTGAAGTTGTTTACCCACAATGTCTCGAATTCCCAGTGCACTTCACAGCTGTGTAGTTAATTTGTGCCCTTTTAAATGCATGGTTGTAGTGGAGCACTGCTCAAACATCTATTGTTTTTGGTAAAATGTGGAGAATCTTGGATTATTGGGGAAAGTAGAGGGTATTGTTTAATTCAGGAATGTCTGTTTTTCCAGTTTTAAATTTTATCTGAACACAAACTTTTTATTCTTAGTCTCTAATATGATGTTTGCAGATCTTCACATTATAAAGGTTGAACCTGAAGCATTGGCAGTTTTCAATCAAAGCGTTGGTGAGAATTTTTGGACTCTCTTTAAATTTATTTGGTGCCTGTCATTTTTAGAATGACTTTGTGGAAATTATACAGTAATGCTGAAAGTATTTAACAGCATTGTTGCTCCATGCCAAGCAACGCCGTGCCCCTCCTTCCACCCCTTCCCCTCACTCATCCCACCACCTCCCCTGCCTCGTCACATCCTACACCCCTCCCTCCGGACACCCCACCCTTTCCCCTCCATCAGGCCTCATACCCCACCCTTTCCCCTCCATCAGGCCTTTCACCCAACCCTTTCCTCTCTTTCCGGACTCCCACCCCACCCTTTCCTCTCTTTCCGGACTCCCACCCCACCCTTTCCTCTCTCTCCGGGCTCCCACCCCACCCGTTCCTCTCTCTCTCAGGACTCCCACCCCACCCTTTCCTCTCTCTCTGGACTCCCACCCCTCCCTCCGCCGGCCTCCCATCCTGCCCCTTCCCCTCCATCCTCCCACCCTAACCCTTGCCCCCTCCCAGCCCCCCATCCATTTGGATTTCCACTTATTCCCTCCCTACTACCCATGCACCCCTTCCCCTCTCTCCTCCCGATCTTTCCGCTGCCTCCTACCTCCAGATTCCCACCCGTTCCCCACTACAGGTGGTGGCTCATTTGTTTTGTTTTTTTACCACTTATGAATTGTTGGAAAATTACTGTTTTCCCCAGTCTCGTTTTCCCCAGTCGGGGTAAAACCCCCAGTGAGGTGTAATCGTGGTGGAAAAAACGAAACGTGATCCCATAAAGTTTCGGCATGAGTAACCTTGGGAGCTCTGACGAGTAGCGTCACAAACAAACAAGGCCTCATTTTCTCTTTTGCATTGAAGACTAGCAAAGGTACCCGGCATTGCTGGGCAACACAGAGTCGCCTTTTGATGGCAATATTAAGAGAGGTGGGAGGGGAGGGGGAGTGGAGTAGGGAGAGAGAAAGGAGGGGTGGGCAAATGGGGAAGGGGAGGGAAGAAGGGAGGGAAAAGAAGTAAAGGGGAGGGGGGGCGAGAAGGAGGTGAGAGAGAGATGGGGGGTGGGAGAGAGAGATTAGGGGTGGAAGAGAGAGAGATGGGGGGTGGGAGAGAGAGGGGGTAGGGGTGGGAGAGAGAGAGGGGGTACAGGTAGGGGAGGGAGGAGGTAGATGTGGGAGAGAGGCGGTAGAGGTGATGGAGAGGTGGTGGAGGTGAGAGGGAGAGGTGGGAGGTAGAGGTGGGAGGGAGAGGTGGTAGAGGTGGGAGGGAGAGGCGGTAGAGGTGGGAGGGAGAGGTGGGAGGGAGAGGCGGGAGGGAGAGGCGGTAGAGGTGGGAGGGAGAGGCAGTAGAGGTGGGAAGGAGAGGCGGTAGAGGTGGGAGGGAGAGGCGGTAGAGGTGGGAGGGGGAGGCGGTAGAGGTGGGAGGGGGAGGTGGTAGAGGTGGGAGGGGGAGGCGGTAGAGGTGGGAGGGAGAGGCGGTAGAGGTGGGAGGGAGAGGCTGTAGAGGTGGGAGGGAGGGGAGGGAGAGGCGGTAGAGGTGGGAGGGAGAGGTGGTAGAAGTGGGAGGGAGAGGCAGTAGAGGTGGGAGGGAGAGGCGGTAGAGGTGGGAGGGAGAGGTGGTAGAGGTGGGAGGGAGAGGCGGTAGAGGTGGGAGGGAGAGGCGGTAGAGGTGGGGGGGGGGGGGAGAGGCGGTAGCGGTGGGGGGGGGGAGAGGCGGTAGAGGTGGGAGGGAGAGGCGGTAGAGGTGGGAGGGAGAGGCGGTAGAGGTGGGAGGGAGAGGCGGTAGAGGTGGGAGGGAGAGGCGGTAGAGGTGGGAGGGAGAGGCGGTAGAGGTGGGAGGGAGAGGCGGTAGAGGTGGGAGGGAGAGGCGGTAGAGGTGGGAGGGAGAGGCAGTAGAGGTGGGAGGGAGAGGCGGTGGAGGGGGAGTACAGGTGGTCGAGAGAGGGGGTATTGGTGGGAAGGAGAGGGAGTGGGGGGTGGGCGAGAACAGGGGTGGGGAAGTGGGAAAGAAAGGAGGTGGGGAGAGGAAAAAAGAGAGAAAGAGGAGGGGGTTAGCAATGAGAATCATATGTTATGCTCAATGACCGTGCACTAACACACATACAGTCGTGGCCAAAAATATTGGCACCCTTGCACTTTTTTCAAATAATGCACCATTTCTTCCAGAGAATTGTTGAAATTTAAGATATTTTGGTTTCCACATATGTATTTCTTTGGTTTGCAGAGGAACAAAACAAAAAAAAGCTGAAAAATTACGAAACAGCTTATTCCACACAGAAATCATAAAATGGCCCGGACAATATTGTTACGGCCCGCGGATAAGGATGTTGGTTTGCCGAGCGGATGGCACCGTGGCCTAACAGTTACCCCGATTAACCCGATCCCCGAACGTTGGCCGGATCGCGCCACAGCTATTCAATATGGAAAAGACAAAAGCAACACGGATGTGAAGAAGAAGAAGAAGAAGAAGAAGACGAAAAAAAGGTTGAAAATACTACTAAATTTATTCCTACTAGATACAGGCTCAAAATAACCAAGGGGAAGGAAAGATAAGAAAATAATTTACAGAAGATTTTAGACACAGTGCAACCTAGCTTATACAAACTTAATTAAATACCCAGGACAGAACAAACAAAGACAGACACGCGGGGAATGATGATAGGACTGGCGGGAGGTGGATGGCTGGAGGGAGAGGAAAGTCCAAGGGGTCCTGCAGCACGATCGGCGCGTTTAGCAGCCGCCGTTCCTTCGCGGCCCTGCTCAAAACCGCCGTCCAGGCCCCAAGCGGCTGTTGAGTGTTGTTGCTGCTGTGGCCGCCGCTGCTGCTGCTGCTGTGGACGTCGCGTGCTTTGCCAGGACTACAACAGGCTTTGTGCTTCCCTGGATGATGATCTCCTTAATGTTCTCTCGCAGTTGGTTCTCTCTGTTCTCCTGGATCATCTCACGCAGTACCTTGCGCCCGCGCTTTTATAACGCCTCCGGCGATCAAGCCGCCGGCCTTCAGGACACGCCCATCGGTGTGCTCACCTCGGCCCTGGTTGGTCGCGTGACCCTCTGGCTCCGCCCTTGATGACGATGGGCGGGCGCGCCTTTCTTCCCCGACCCGAGCACATGTTCAATGGTGGTTTTGGAGGGGATGTAATTTGCAATCGAGGCTTGGCCATGACGAAAGGGGATGTGAAAGGAAATGGAGATTTTGGGGATGGGAATGAAAGGGGATCTATTTTATTTCACTTGGTGCAATGGAGTGTCATCTTAATGGGAGACAAGGCCTTACCCTAATACACATAATAAAGATATAACTATCAACCAGGGGGAAATCTATGATTGGCTGACGTGAATGCTTTATGGAATTAACTACGGGAACGCCCTTTGACCTTTCTACAACACTGGAGGCAGGAGGGTCCACACTAAAGCAATATTCACAACAATTGGTATACAATACAACACAATCAAAAAAACTCAATCCTCATATCCGCAACAATATTATTGGCACTTTTAGAAGTTGTTAGAAATAATTCGATTTCAAGCAGGTGATTCTCTTTTACTTTGGAATTGAACTCACCTGTGTGAGTTGCAGGTGCCTGCAATATAAAATCAGTCATTCAACCAGTTTTAAGAGAGAAAAGGAGTCATTCTGCTGTTTTGTGTCACTGTGTGCACAGCAATGAGCATGGAGAAAAGAAAGAAAGCCAGAGAATTGTCTGAGGAGGTCAGACACAAGATTTTAGCCAAGCATGGACAATCTCAAGGCTTCAAGTCCATCTCCAGAGACCTTGATGTTCCTGTGTCCACCGCACGCAATGTTATCAGGAAGTTTAAGGCCCATGGCACTGTAGCTAACCTCCCTGGATGTGGCAGCAAGAGAAAACTTGATCGAAGATTGCAGCAAAGGATTGTTCAAATGGTGGAGAGAGCACCTCGATCAACTGCCAAAGAGATTCAAGCTGACCTTCAGACACAAGGTACGACAGTTTCAACTTGCACCATTCGTTGCCAACTCAATGAAAGGGAGTTTTATGGTAGGAGACCCAGGAGACCCCACTGCTGAGAGAGAGACGTAAGAAAGCCTGAAAACACACCTAAACAAGCCAAAATCCTTCTGGGAGAATGTCCTGTGGATAGATGAGACCAAATTGAAGCTTTTTTGGAAAGCACATCATCTCTATGTTTACAGAAAACAAAATGAAGCCTTCAAAGAAAAGAACACCTTCCCTACAGTCAAACATGGAGGAGGGTCAGTGATGTTTTGGGGTTGCTGTGCTGCCTCAGGCACTGGGTGCCTTGAATGTGTGCATGGCATCATGAAATCAGGAGATTATCAACGCATTTTGGAGTGCAATGTTCAACCCACTGTCAGAAAGCTGGGTGTCCGTCGAAGGTCATGGGTCTTGCAGCAGCACAATGACCCCAAACGCACTTCAAAAAGCACCAGGAATAGTTCAAGATAAAACGCTGGACTGTTCTGAAGTGGCCAGCAATGAGTCCAGATCTAAATCACATTGAACACCTGTGGGGAGATCTGAAAACAGCAGTTGGGAGAAGGCACCCTTCAAATCTGGGAGAACTGGAGCAGTTTGCTCAAGAAGAGTGGACCAATCTGCCAGTAGAGAGGTGTAGGAAGCTAATTCATGGCTATAGGAAGCGCTTGACTGCAGTTATTTTGTCCAATGGCCATGCTACCAAATATTAAGTCTATGGTGTCAATAATTTTGTCAATGCCATATCTTTTTATTTTGTGATTTAAAAGGATTAAGTTCTGGATCAAAAATATAGGTTCTGTAATATTAACAGTGAAATAAAGAATTGTGGAGACCAAATACGTTTGTCAATTTCAACTTATTTTTGGAGAAAATTGTGAGTTATTTGAAAAAAGTGCAAGGGTGCCAATATTTTTGGCTACGACTATTATATATATATATATATATATATATATATATATATATATATATATAAATATATATATATATATATATATATATAAATATATATATATATATATATATATATATATCTATCTATAATTCCAGTAATCTCTGTGTGTATGTATGTATGTATGTATGTATGTATGTATGTATGTATGTATGTCTGTCTGTGACCGCTGTTTCTCGACAACCACGGGTCCGATATACTTTAAACTTGCCAGGTATATTGCTGGGGACCCGAGGATGTGCCTTTTCAAGGTTTCATATTAATCGGACAAGTAGTTACCGAGCTATGTCCAAAAAACGATTCAACCAATCAGAGAGCAGCGAGCTATCACGTGTGCCGAACGTGGCGAACAGACTCTGCCTCGGACGGCACATTTGAGAGCGTATTCATTTATTTCACGTTGGAAAACTATGTTGCCGTTAAACTATGTTTTAAAACTAAATAAAACTAATTTGCGATTCATCGTAACTGCGATTTGCGACCTTCCGGACAGTGAAGACTTCACTTTCGGCCGCCAATCACAGAACGCGTTGTTGCGAGCCGAGCCGAGCGCGTGCGCCATTACGGTTCGTAATTCGATTTCTTCCGGAGAAAATAATAATTTCTCGATTTCTTATGCGCATTATTTCTCCCAGAGCGAAGGGCGGAAGCGAAGAGCGTTGTTTTTTTTGTTTACGGGCGTACGGGCGGGGTAGAGCGTACGGGTAGCGTTTTTTTTTTTTTTTGGCAAGGAACGGGCACCCACGTACGGGCATGCCCTAGTATATATAATTATATATATATATATATATAATTATATATATATCTATCTATAATTCCAGTAATCTCTGTGTGTTTGTTTGTACGTTTGTACGTTTGTTTGTCTGTGACCGCTGTTTCTCGACAACCACGGGTCCGATATACTTTAAACTTGCCAGGTATATTGCTGGGGACCCGAGGATGTGCCTTTTCAAGGTTTCATATTAATCGGACAATTACTTACCGAGCTATGTCCAAAAAACGATTCAACCAATCAGAGAGCAGCGAGCTATCGCGTGTGCCGAACGTGGCGGACACACTCTGCCTCGGATGGCACATTTGAGAGCGTATTCATTTATTTCACGTTTGCAAACTATGTTGGCGCTATGTTGGCGTTACACTATGTTTTAAAACTAATAAAAACCCCGGGGGGATTGTCACTGTACTCGCAAGCCGTTCGCCGTTCGCTTTGGCGTTGCGAATGGACCAAAACATTTCATGCACCAAACCATTTCATGTAAAGCGTTCGCCGTTCGCTTTGGCGTTGCGAATGGACCAAAACATTTCATGGACCAAACCATTTCATGTAAATAGAGGGGGGGATATAATTTTAGATATAGATATAGTACGGGCATGCCCTAGTATATATAATTATATATATATATATATATATATATATATATATATATATATATATATATATATATATATATATATATATATATACATTGTTGCGGATATGAGGACTGTATATATATTTTTTGATTGTGTGCTTTATTATTATTATTATTGTTATTCTGCGCCTCCTGCCTCCGGAGCTGTGTAAAGGTCAAAGGGGCATCCCATAATTAGTCCATAAAGCATCCACACCACAGCCAATCATAGAATACCCCTGTTCGATAGTTATATCTTATTCTGTGTTTTAGGGTAAGGCTGTGTCTCCCATTAATTGAAGTACTCCATTGCACCAGTGAAAGAGATAGATTCCCTTCATTCCCATTCCCAAAACCTCCATTCCCCCTTTTCGTCGTCTGGCAATTACCTCCCCTCCAATAACCGCCATTGACCACGAGGCAGGGTCGGAGAAGAAAGGCGTGTCTCCACCTCGTCATAGAGGGGAGGAGTGAGCCAGCCCCACTCGACCAACCAGGAGCCAGGGGTTTGGCTAGAGAGGGCGGAGGAAGAGTGATCGGGGAGGTTCGCAAAGGTTGAGGGGCGGGGCCTATATAACCCGCAGGACTCCCCAAGGAGTCGAGCTTTGAAGAAGAAAGAGAGGCGCTGAGAGGAGGGAATGAGCAGGCGTGACCGCAGCTAAAATCCGCAGCGCGACGCTCCCAAAAGAGAAGCTGAGACAAGCTTTGAGAGAGGAGTTTTTACCGGCAGACGAAAGGGAGCCCAAGCCGTTGAGACGAGAGGAGGTCCAAGGCAGATGAGCTTTTACCGGCAGACAAAAGGGAGCCCAAGCCGTTGAGAAGAGAGAGGGTCCAAGAAGCAGAGCTGAGTTGTGTGGTTTTGGTCGTCAGTGGTTGCGTTGTGGTGGTCAGTGGTTGCGTTGGTTGCGTTGAGTTGTCGGTGGTGAGGAGTGATTGGACCAAGAGAACATAGAGAACATCCAAGGAGAGGACATCCCAGAAAGCACAAAGCCTGTTGTAATCCTGGAAAAGCAGCGGCGGCCACAGCAGCAACAACACCCAACAGCCGCTTGGGGCCTGGACGGCGGTTTTGAGCAGGGCCGCGAAGGAACGGCGGCTGCTAAACGCGCCGATCGTGCTGCACAATACAGCTCCAAGCCATCCTCTCCTTCCAGCCAATTCCTGTCATCATTCCCCGTGTGAGTCGTCTTTGTTTGTTCTGTCCTGGGTAGGTAATTAAGCTTGTATAAGGAATTCACTGTGTCACCTGCGTCTTGTGTCCCTGTACATAATCGTGACTGCTCCTTCTTGATTATATGTGTAAATAATAAATCCCATTACTCTTCTGTCCGTCTTCTCGTCTTATTCCTTTTCCTCTTTGCATTCGGTCGTTTTAGAGTTTTCCAGATTGGGCAGCTGCGGTGCGATACGGCCAAAGTTTGGGGTGAATCGGGTGAGTTGGGGAAGAATCGGGGGGAACTGTTAGGTCGCGGTAATACACCACCGCTCGGTCAATATAACATCTTAACCGCGACAGTAACAATTGGTGTCGAGGAGTGGGATACGAGGCCCGAAGCACGCTTAACGCGCTCAAAATTACAAAGTGCTGGAAATTTGTGTTGTTGTAAAGGAAAACCCGAATTTTGAAATCGCGCCATGGCTGGTCAAGGCGATCGGATGCCGGTGGGTGAGCTAGAGGAGGGGTTAGGAGTAACCCAGGATCAAATGGAGGGGAGCAATGAGGAGGCGGTTGAGGGAGTATCAGACGCACAAAATGGCGCTCTCGCGCACGTGGTATCAGACGCACAAAGTGGCAGCTCGCACGAGCGCGGGGTAGCCGCGGCCCGCTTCGCAAATAGCGGGAATTGATGTGCGGGACCTCATGGCGCAGATTAATGCAGCCATACTAATGGCAAATATGGGGCTAGAAGCAAAAATGGATGCTCAGGGTGGGCGAATGGGACAAATGGGGAACCGGATGGATGCTCAGAGTGAGCAAATGAGGGCTCAGAGTGAGCAATTGGGGGTAATGAGGGACGAAGCGAGGGGTACTGGTGAGGGGTTAGACAAGAAATTTGGGAAGTTAGACAATAATTTTGAGGGGTTAGACAAGAAATTTGGGAAGTTAGACAATAATTTTGAGGGGTTAAACAACGGGATAAAAGAGGTGAAAAATGGGTTAATGGGGTTAGAAAATAGGATGGAAGACAAATTGCGGGAAATAGGGGAACAATCTGCCAGGGAAATCAAACGAATGGGGAACCAGATAGAGGAGGTGCAAATCGGGTTAGAAAGTAAACTGGATGCTCAGAGGGATGAATTGGGACAGATGAGGGTGGCATCTACAAAAGAGATGGAGGAGATGAAAGAGGGGATACGACGAGGTGTAAGTGAGGAGGTTTCGGGGCTACGCGAGGAGGTAAAGCGAGGTGAGAAGCGTATGGAGAAAGAGGTGAGAAATAATACGGCGAGGTTACAGGGGGGAATAGAAGATCTGACTGAGGAGGTGGAACAGCTGACAGAGGGACAAACGGAGTTAGTGGAGCAGGTTCAAAGGAACACTGCGGTACTAGGAGGGTTAAAGGCGACACAAAAAGAAATTAAAAATGACTTGATAGCGACACAGAGGCAATGTCAGATGGTACGTGAGGGACTGACAATGAGGTTGGATGAGGTGACAGAAGTAATGGAGACAAAGGACCGGCAGGTGAGGATGCACATAGAGACGGTCAAGGTAGCCTTAGAGGACGAACTTGAGGAGACGCACCGGGAAATAAAAGAGGTGAAGCAAAAATTAGAGGAAGTGGAAGAAGAGGTGAGTGAAATTAAGAAGAGACGGACAGAAATTAAGAGAGAAATAAAGGAGGAGGTAATGGAATTGGTACAAGGTCGGTGCTCAACTCATGATGTGCTGCTCACTAACCAAATAAAGAGTTTGCAGGTGGCAAAGGAGGTGCGGAGACGAGGTGCCAAGGTGAGTGGCGATATAATCGGAAATGTACATGATGTGAGGAAAGCTTCAGTCGGCTTGGGGATTGGGTTGGATCCGGGTGTTCGTGAAAGGCCGTTGGTGAAGTGTGTGACAGGTCAGGTGTGCGAAAAAAGAGGTGTGCGAGAATGTCCGACCATGGGGAGTGTGAGGAAAAAGTGCGCGCCGACCAGTGAGTGTGCTGTCGAGAGTGAGTCGGTCGTAGCGCGTGTGCGAGGGGGTACATGGAAGCGCGGTGTGGTAAGTGTTACAGAGGATGTAACGAGAAAGTGTACGCCTGTGGTGAGTGTTACAGAGGATGTAACGGGAGAGTGTGCGCGAGAAAGGTGTGTAACGGACGGGTGCATGAGGAAAGAGTGTGCTGTCGAGAGTAAGGGTGAGTGCGCGACCGAGAGTGGAGGTGAGAGTAGTGAGAGTGACACGGAGCGTGAGTTGGTTATGACAGGTGAGCGAGGATGTACACCTGGAATGGAAGGATGCACACCTGGAATGGTAGAGCGTGCGTGGGAATGCACACTTGAGTTGGTCGTGAGGCACGTGGTTGGGTGTGCGAGTGAGAGCACACCTGTGATTGTCACAGAGGAGGTGACCGAGGAGGGGGGCGCGAAGAGGTGTTTTGGTGAGGTGTGCGAGCGACGAATGCGTGCAAAGGTGTTCGGTGGTCAGGTGTGTGACCAAGTCTGTGAGCGGAATGAGTGTACCGAGGTGTGTAAGGAAAGGTACGAGGAGCATGGGAACAGCTGGAGGTATGAGCAAGAAAGGGGTAGCGTATGCGTGTAAGCATGCAGGTGAGGCATCGACGGTAACCGGGTTAGCGGTTAGAGCGACGTTTAGCCGAATCGGGCCCTCGGTGCATGCCGGGCTTCGCGTGCCGCGAGAACCAGCGGGGATCCGAGCCACGGCGGGTTCGAAAGGACCGCCGTACGCGATCCACGCTGGGCCTCGCTTGGAACGGCCGCGTCCGTGCTCCACTAGGCGGAGCGGGCGGGCAGCCCGATAGGAAGGGTCGTCATGGCGACCACTTTTTGTTGAGACGTTCCGGCAGGTCGAGATCGGGCAATTGGATGGCTCCGCGCCGAGGTGGTGCGTGGGATCTCGGCACGGGTAAGCCCCCGTCCCTGCACCGAGTGCCGGACGCATCCAGCCGCCGGCACCAAAGAACCCGCGTTCATTGCTCGGCTGTACGAAGCCGGGCTGTAGACGTGAATTGGCGCACCGAGAGGATCTAATAAGTAGACGGGTGATGAGGATAGTGTTTTGGACCCAAAATTAGAAAAAGGCAAAATTTGATGATTGGTACGGTGATTAGCGGTAAATGGCAAATTTTTGGTTTGTTGGATTTGGACGAGCGAAATTGATAGGACCTCCCCGATGTGGTGGGATGGCAAATCCACCATCCCTCACAGCGGGGGGGGGGGGGGCAAAGGAGCACTAGTTTATGGGGTTGATGGCAGTGAAAACTAGCCCGGGTGGGTTAGGATATTGTGTGTAGGGACCTAGAAGATGACATTAGGTAACGTTAAGGTTAGTTAGTGACAATGACACCTGTAGTGGGGACGCAGGTAGAGTAGAGTGGATGATAATGACGAGGGAGCGCAATAGTTTAAAGGGACGACTGGGAAGCGCAAGTTTCAGAGGGGAGTAGTTAGATGAGATGATGCCGTGTGTTTGAGGATTGAACAGGTGTGATTGCACAGGTGTGCAACTGAACAGGTGAATGGAGCAGTGTATGAGGGAGTAGTGGTGATTGCGTGTTGTGTTGACCAAATGGTCCAGGAAGAAAGGAGGGTGCAGGTGGCACCAGGTGTGAGTGCACAGGTGTGCAACAACAGGTATGGAGAATGGTTGTGTGGAATAAATAGTGTGGAATAAATGGAGTATTGGAATGGATGGTCGTGGAGTGAGTATGTTGGAAATTGTGGAGTGGAGTGGATGGTGCGAAGGTGTGAATGTGGGAAGAGTGGACCCCCATCACGGATACCCGGGGCGGGTAGTGTAAGTGTTAGGTAGAGGGTATAGGTAAATTGGGGTTGGATATTGGCATCTGTGGTGCGGGTGGAAGAATGGTGATTGGATGGGTGCATTAGTGTTGTGGAAATGGCTGGGCGTGTAGCCTGTTAGTGTGTGTAGTTGGTTTGGGCACTCCACCACTGTGAGGATGTCGGCCAGGTGAGGCCGCAGGTGGGCTCTGGGAGCCGGTAGTAGTTGTTGTGGATGGGGCCCGAGGATCCAGAGGACGGACCCGGGTAGCCCAGTGCCAGAGGGCACCGAGTGGGGTGACAGAGCCAGGAGGGGTCTTCCCCAGTTAGTTAGGTTAGGGTGAGGAGCTAGGTAAGCTCGGGTGGCAACTACAGTGGTGGAGGTGTGCAGGTGGGTAGACCTGCTGGGAGAGCTACACGTCACAGCCCAGAAATTGTGCAAGGGCACCGGGAGATGAATCGGGGGAGTGAGACCCCAAATTGAGAAGCACCACAGTTTGGTCAATGGGAATTTGGTTTTTAGAACCCATAGTGTAAGTTGGCCAATGGATTGGCGGGGAGAGACCCCGGGTAGTGTAAAGTGTGTTAAAATCATTTAGAGGATAGTTAGGATGAAGGATCTCCTCGCACCATCTGCATCCACTCACCTGAGATGAGGTAACTCCACACCATGCCATGTTTTATTATTTTTCATTAATGCAAATGTTTTGGATTGTGAGACGCATCATGATGTGGGTGTGACATTGTGCGTAATTCCATCTCTCCCTCCTTATGAGGATTGATGACGAATTGGGTGATGGCAAATTTTGGATAGTGGGGGAGTGAAGACGAATTTG
Organism: Myxine glutinosa; assembly: GCF_964187855.1. NCBI lineage: Eukaryota > Metazoa > Chordata > Myxini > Myxiniformes > Myxinidae > Myxine > Myxine glutinosa. Next base: position 17,494,615 of record NC_136261.1, on the reverse strand, counting down.
GTATAAGGGAAATAAGGGGAAGACGTGACGGTAGCGACGGATTGGTAATGTGTAGATTTTTGTACATATGGGGTAAGGGCAAGGGGAGTGTAGGTGACAGGGGGGGTGACGTACGGTAGGGACGAGCTTTCTCATTTCGCTCTCCGTACGCATTTCGCCTTGCATTGCCTTATTGACGTGTACCCTTGTGACCTTACCCCTCGCTCATTTCTCTTGTCCCCCTTTTGTCTCCCACATGACCTGTGCGCCATGGGGCGCCGAGGGGAGCGTGCGTGAGTCGGCCATTGTGCGCCCGGAACTCTCAGAACCAGCTGTCTGCATCGATGCACCACATTATGGACCACATGTCTGTGGCCGAGCACCACTTATGGACCCCATGGGTTGGGGCATGGCCCCTCTGCTGGAACCAGCCATGAGGGCCCGAAATCTTGCTGGCGGACCTTGGCCACAGGGCACCGATGCCCCACAGGTGAACCACACGTAGTCGGCCCTGTGGGCCATAAATAAAATAAATAAAATGGACACGTTTGGGCAAGCTTTATTGCAAATAGGCCGCCAGTAAGAAAATGAAAGAAAGACAACAACTGGAAGACAATAATAATAACCAGCAGAGGGAGCCGAAGAGCAAGAGATCACCTGCAGGGTTAGGGGTTGTTGGTTTTATTTTCTTGAACTATGGTGACTGCACCGATGGGTGCTTGGGTGTGTATTGGTGCGTTTTGGGTGCTTTCATGGTGCATTGATGCAGAGCAGACTGTCTCCCCCCCAGAAAGAACAATCACAGGTCCTGGGTTAGTTTTGTAAATAAAAATAGCGTCATTGTAAATAATGCTCCCCACCGTCAGTGTATAGTTTGAAGACAATTCCGCAATTCGGTTAACTGTGGGCGTAAGTCTGTTAGGCAGGGTGCAATGGAGCAGCGGGACACATTTATTTATGTTTTAAAACTGTCGCACTCAGGGTCAGGTTAAAAGTAGAGGGAACTACACCTACGTGTCACACTAAATAAAAGTTGTAGGCCCGGGACGTGCCTAAGAGGAGGAGGGTGCAGTGTTGCGGATATGAGGACTGTATATATTTTTTTTGATTGTGTGCTTTATTATTATTATTATTGTTATTCTGCGCCTCCTGCCTCCGGAGCTGTGTAAAGGTCAAAGGGGCATCCCATAATTAGTCCATAAAGCATCCACACCACAGCCAATCATAGTATACCCCTGTTCGATAGTTATATCTTATTCTGTGTTTTAGGGTAGGGCTGTGTCTCCCATTAATTGAAGTACTCCATTGCACCAGTGAAAGAGATAGATTCCCTTCATTCCCATTCCCAAAACCTCCATTCCCCCTTTTCGTCGTTTGGCAATTACCTCCCCTCCAATAACCGCCATTGACCACGAGGCAGGGTCGGAGAAGAAAGGCGTGTCTCCACCTCGTCATAGAGGGGAGGAGTGAGCCAGCCCCACTCGACCAACCAGGAGCCAGGGGTTTGGCTAGAGAGGGCGGAGGAAGAGCGATCGGGGAGGTTCGCAAAGGTTGAGGGGCGGGGCCTATATAACCCGCAGCGCGACACTCCCCAAGGAGTCGAGCTTTGAAGAAGAAAGAGAGGCGCTGAGAGGAGGGAATGAGCAGGCGTGACCGCAGCTAAAATCCGCAGCGCGACGCTCCCAAAAGAGAAGCTGAGACAAGCTTTGAGAGAGGAGTTTTTACCGGCAGACGAAAGGGAGCCCAAGCCGTTGAGACGAGAGGAGGTCCAAGGCAGATGAGCTTTTACCGGCAGACAAAAGGGAGCCCAAGCCGTTGAGAAGAGAGAGGGTCCAAGAAGCAGAGCTGAGTTGTGTGGTTTTGGTCGTCAGTGGTTGCGTTGTGGTGGTCAGTGGTTGCGTTGGTTGCGTTGAGTTGTCGGTGGTGAGGAGTGATTGGACCAAGAGAACATAGAGAACATCCAAGGAGAGGACATCCCAGAAAGCACAAAGCCTGTTGTAATCCTGGAAAAGCAGCGGCGGCCACAGCAGCAACAACACCCAACAGCCGCTTGGGGCCTGGACGGCGGTTTTGAGCAGGGCCGCGAAGGAACGGCGGCTGCTAAACGCGCCGATCGTGCTGCACAATACAGCTCCAAGCCATCCTCTCCTTCCAGCCAATTCCTGTCATCATTCCCCGTGTGAGTCGTCTTTGTTTGTTCTGTCCTGGGTAGGTAATTAAGCTTGTATAAGGAATTCACTGTGTCACCTGCGTCTCGTGTCCCTGTACATAATCGTGACTGCTCCTTCTTGATTATATGTGTAAATAATAAATCCCATTACTCTTCTGTCCGTCTTCTCATCTTATTCCTTTTCCTCTTTGCATTCGGTCGTTTTAGAGTTTTCCAGATTGGGCAGCTGCGGTGCGATACGGCCAAAGTTTGGGGTGAATCGGGTGAGCTGGGGAAGAATCGGGGGGAACTGTTAGGTCGCGGTAATACACCACCGCTCGGTCAATATAACATCTTAACCGCGACAGTAACAATATATATATATATATATATATATATATATATATATATATATATATATATATATATATATATATATATATATATATGTATATATACATATATATACATATATATATCAAGGGAGGTGCAAAGGATGGTGCATATATATATATATATATATATATATATATATATATATATATATATATATATATATATCATTCATTCATTCATTCAAGTGAGGTGCAAAATGGCCCTCCCTTTATATAAGGGATCATTTCTCTGTATGCAGCTTTAACATGGGGACTGAAAATTCCTTTCTCGGCTTCTACTGGATGAAATCGGCTGCACATTTCAGAAGTAAATGCTTTGTACATCGATGTAATATGTTCCAAATTTCAGCAACATCTGTTTCCGCATTCTTGAGTTTTATTTAGAAAATCCTCAAATTCACGTTGGTGTTCATCCATCCGTCCACCCAAAATGTGTTGGCTCTCGTATTTCAAAGGCTATACATTTAAACGAGCTCAAACTTGGAATATACATCAGCCAATAGGTCTAGTTAATGGCCTTGAAACCAAATTCAAACTCTGCGCTCATTAAGGGGGTCTAGGTGGGGGGGGGGGGGGGGCAGAGGTATTTGTTCTCTTCCATGATATATATGTGTTGGGCTAGCGGCTAGGGTGCCAGCTTAGGATCCTAGGATCCTGGGTTCGAATCCCGGTCGATCGCTGAATTAACGCCAGGGGGGTTGACTCAGCCTGTCATCCTTTCAAGGTCGGCAAATTGAGTACCAGTTCACTGGTAATTCCCTGTTTGTCGTAAAAAGGCGACAAAAAGGGTTGGCGGCAGGAAGGGCATCCGGCCGTAAAACATTGCTTCAAAAAGGGGACCAAAAAACAACAACAACCACAGTCCCCGAAAAAGGCCAACCCCCGCTTGCGGGGGAAAATGGCCTCTAAAGGTGTTTTTTTTTTTTTAATGAAACTACACACACGATTTTAATGAAACTTGGCCATAAGCTTCATGTCTGATACCTAACGAAAGTGTATTGGCCACATCAAAATCTGCGCTCATAGTGGGGGTCCATGGGGGTTTTGATCCCTTCCCCTACTTCCCCCTCCCCTCCCCTCCTAAAAATAGGTATTTGGTCTCTTCTCAGAAACTACACACACAATTTTCATGAAACTTGGCCATAAGCTTCACATCTGATGCCTAACGAAGGTATATTAACCGCATCAAAATCTGAGCACATTGAAGGGGTTTACGGGGGAGGGAGGTGTTGACTTCCCAAAATAGGTATTTGCTCTCTTCTCCTAAAATACACACACACGATTTTGATGAAACTTGGCTACAAGCTTCATATCTGATGCCTAACGAAGGTGTACTATATATAAATATAGCTATATATATATATATATATATATATATATATATATACACACTTTCTACCTCTTTTTATGAAAAAAATATATAACGTGCTGGCTTAATGGCCTCATGGATAAATGCATCAGACTCCCAAGCTGGGAATTGAATGAAAAATGAATGAATGATCGTTTTAAGGCTATTTTCCCTGCTACAGCGGGGGTTAGCCTTGCGGGCCCCATGACAATCATGGTTCCCTTTTTGAGGCAATGTTTTTACGGCCAGATGCCCTTCCTGGTGCCAACCCTTAGTCGTCTCTTATGATGCGCAGGGATACGGTGTACCTATTCTAAACCGGGGTACACACCGGGATCATTCATCCCAGCAAGCTGGTACTCAATTTGCCGACCTCGGAAGGATGACAGGCTGAGTCAACCCCCCTGGTGTTAATTCAGCAATCGACCGGGATTCTAACCCAGGATCCTAGGATCCCAAGCCTGCACCCTAACTGCTAAGCCAACACCAAGCCAGGGATTGTGGGTTCCAATCCCATCTGGGTTGAATAATTTTTTTCCCCTCACTTTTTAAATGTCTTTTATATCGTTTTGAATAAAGTCTTGTACGATGAACAAATGCATTTTGTTCATATTTAAAATGTATCTTGGGAAAAACACCAGGGGCATTGAAAAGGCCCCTTTTATATTGTATGCACCATGTGGCAAACTATAGAAAAGAAGAGACATTCTTGGATAAGATGCAAGGGGCATAGAAAAGGCCCCTTTATATAAGGGTATGTTCCATGTGGCAAAGTATAGAAAAGAAGAGACATTCCACAACTTGTAGAAAATTCCGAACAAGAGTTGTGTTGTACCGTCCACCAAACAGTGATGACTCCATCTACATCTCGCTGTCTGATGATATGGACCAACTTCTATCTACTCATCCCAACTCTCTCTTCCTCATATGTGGTGATTTCAACTGTCATCATGCCAGTTGGCTGGGTGTGGGTACCTCTCTCACCAGCCATGGCTCCTCAGCAAAGGACTTCTGCGACTCACTGGGACTGACACAATCTGTCAATTTCCCGACCCGGATCTCAGTCAACGGAACATCTTCTCTTCTGGACTTGGTTATGACTAACTTCCCTGAAAATGTCTGCTGCTCTTCTTCTGCTCCGATCGGAACATCTGATCATGTCCTTGTTAAAGTGGACATCTCTCTGACCATCCTCAGGGAGCCTGCTCAGCGTCGACGAGTCTGGCATTTCACTCAGGCCAACTGGCACGGTCTTCAAGCAGCCATCAATCATCTGGACTGGTCTCCCATCTCTACCACCTCTGACATCAACTCATCCTGGGAATTCTTCCAAAGTAAATTGCTCTCTCTCATGCACAGATTTATCCCATCTCGTCTTCAGTTGTCATACCCTTCCTCCCGTCCATGGTACACGGAATCTTGTGGTGAGGCTGTTGCCCAGAAACAACTTGCCTTCGTCTCCTGGAAAGCAAATCCAACAGAAGGAAATCTCATTTCCTTCCACAAAGCCCGAAACAAGTGTGTGTCCACCCTCAGGAGAGCCAGGAAACAATATCTCTCCGTTCTCAAGACCGAACTCTCTTATCTGTCTCCCTCTTCCAAATCCTGGTGGCGTCTGGTCAAATCCGTTTCTGGTGTTTGTTCCCCCTCCATCCCCTCCCTTACCTCAAACGGCTACACAGCTGACTCCGCACGTGAAAAAGCTGAATGCCTCAACTCTGTGTTTGCCTCTAAATCTTGTGTCCCAAACCCATCCCTCTCTGTACCCACCATACCCAGTCGTACCCTGCTGCTCCTGGACTCCGTGTCCTTTCCTCCTGACAAGGTGGAAAAGTTTCTGTCAACCTTCGACTCTGATTCTGCAACTGGACCCGACGGCATCAGCCCACGGGTCCTAAAATCCTGCTCTGCTGCTCTATCTCACCCTCTCTCTGTTCTCTTCACCCTCTCTTTTGCTCAAGGTCAACTGCCATCTGCTTGGAAATCAGCCAACATCACCGCTTTGCACAAAAAAGGTGCAAAAACAGATCCTAGCAACTACAGACCAATCAGCCTTCTCCCAATTATCAGCAAAGTCATGGAATCCATCATTGCTTCTGATATGAAATCTTTCCTCTTCTCCAATGGCTTGATCTCTGATCATCAATTTGGTTTCAGACCAGGTCACTCTACTCTGGACATGCTGCTTCTGCTGTCTCAACAATGGATGGAGGTCCTCAATGCCAAACAGGAAATTAGAGCTGTCTCCCTCGACATATCACGTGCCTTCGACACGGTCTGGCACCCCGCTCTGCTCACCAAACTCTCCTCCTTTGGTATCCATGGAAATCTCCACGCATGGCTGGCGGACTTCCTCTCTAGTCGTCGTCAACGTGTGGCCCTGAATGGGTTTCTCTCATCTCCTCTTCCTGTTCAGGCTGGAGTTCCCCAAGGCAGTGTTCTGGGCCCCGTGCTTTTTCTGGTCTTCATCAATGATCTCTCTGACTCTCTCGAAAATCCTCTCTATCTCTTTGCTGATGACTCCACTCTCTGCCGCTCCATTCCTCTTCCCTCAGATCGGCAGTCTGCTGCCTCCTCACTCTCTGAAGACCTGGACAAAATCACAGACTGGTCAAACAAGTGGAACATGTCTTTCAATCCTGACAAATCTCACACTCTTACTATGTCTCTCCGAAAAGATCGACTGGACAACCCTCCCATCTACTTTCTCAACAATCCTCTCCAAGAAGTTCTGTCGCTCAAGATTTTGGGTCTCACTATCTGCCATGATCTTTCTTGGGAAAACCACATTTCAAAGCTGGCCTCCAAAGCCAGTCGCCGACTGGGCATCCTCCGTCGTGCGAAGTCCTTCCTCGGCACACCTGAGCTCCTCACCACATACAAGGCTTTCATCCGCAGCTCAATGGAATACTGTTCTCCCCTATGGGCCGGTGCTCCTGCCTCACACCTAGCTCGGCTTCACGCTGTTGAAACCAAAGCTTTCAGAATTATTGGAATCTCCCGCGATGAAGCTATCTCTGAGGGCCTTTCACTCACTCACCGCAGGCAGGTAGGTGGTCTTTCTGTCTTCTACCGACTCCTCTCCGGCCTTGCACCCCCAGCTCTCTCTGTGCTCTGTCCCCCAAATATTCCTACAGGTCGCACAAGATCTGCCAGCAACCCTCTGATGGTTAAACTGCCGAAATCTCGGCTCTCCGCTCACCTTCACTCTTTCATTCCTCTTTTCTCCCGCCTCTGGAACAAACTCCCTCACTCCCTTCAATCCCACTCCTCCCTCCAGGTCTTTAAAACAGCTGTTCACCACCATCTCTTATCTTCCCCCATCCAAAACCTTGATCTTTTCTACCCCCGCTAATTCACCCCAGATCCACCTTGTTTGAAATTCCAACTTCTTTCCTGGAAGTCCTGGCAGTGTCCATATGTTTTATACCTCTCCCACTGCCCCCTTCCCACGCCCCCCCCAAAGCCCTCGCCCTCTCTCAGATCTCTCGATGTCTCCATGTCTCTCGGTCCCTGCTCTCAAATGTTGTGTTTGTGTCCTTCCCCCTCTCTCCCCATCTTGTCTACCGCTCCCTATGTTATATGTTTTATGTGTCGGTTTGTCTTTCTGTGTGATTAATGTTCGCTCTTTCACGAGCCTCGATATTGTATACAAACAAACAAACAAACAAACAAACAAACAAACAAACAAAAAAAAAAAAAAAAAAGAGAAAAGAAGGGACATTCAAAAAAATCTGGTGTGCATGCTGGACTACGCTTGTGTTCTTACGAGGAACCAAGTAATGCTCTATAAAAGTTCATATAAAGGGGTGCCAATTTGATTTATACAGCTACATGAAGAAGTAAATGTATTTTCAATGCTGTTACCATCTCTGGGTTTCAAAAGGACCTCTTTGCAGTCCTTCATTTTTCTGCAAAAAATTAAAATGCCATACATAATATTAGTTTTCTATTCTATTGCAGAAGTAGGTGTACAAATACAATTCATCCATCATCTCTAATTATCATCAGTATTCATCATGTACATATCACATTTGTCCAATATGTCTGCAATGTCAACACATGCATTATTATTATTATTTGTATATAAGATCGAGGCTGGTGTAAGAATGAATGAATGAATGAATGATCGTTTTAAGGCCATTTTCCCCGCTAGAGCGGGGGTTAGTGTAAGAACTAACATTAATGACAAAAAACAACAACAAACGGACACATAAGACATATTAAAGGGAGCCGGAGACAAGATGGGGAAGCACACAAGTACAACATTTGAGAGCAGGGAGATATGTGGGAGGGAGGAGGCTTGGGGGGGAGGAGGCGTGGGAAGGGGTTGGGGGTGGGAGAGGTAAAAAAAACACATGGACACAGCTAGGACTTCCAGGAAAGAAGTCGGTATTTCAGAAAAGTGGATCTGGGTTGAATTAATGGAGGTAGAAAAAAATCAAGGTTTTGGATGGGGGAAGATAAGAGATTGTGGTGAACAGCTGTTTTAAAGATCTGGAGGGAGGAGTGGGATTGAAGAGAGTGAGGAAGTTTTCCAGAGGCAAGAGAAAAGAGTAATGAAGGAGTGAAGGTGAGCAGAAATTCTTGATTTTGGCAGTTTCACCAGAAGAGGGTTGTTGGCAGATCTTGTGTGACCTGTAGGAGTATTTGGGGGACAGAGCACAGACAGGGCTGAGGGGGGGGGGGGGGGGGCGATGTTTATGTAATATGCATTTATGGTCCAAAAGGGACTGGTAAAATCGACTGCATTGCACATGTGTACAATTCTTTTATCTTTCTTTTTTTTTAAATACAAGATCGAGGCTCGTGTAAGAGCCAACATTAAACACAAAAAACAAAAACGGACACATAAAACATATAATAAAGGGAGCGGGAGACGAGATGTGGAGAGAGAGGGAAGCACACAAGCAAAACGACAGTGCAGAACAGGGAAATCTAATGCAATTGTGGCCTATCATGTGTACACACATCGCGCTTGTCCAACGCTTGCCCCAAAGAATACATCACAGCCAACATGTCTGCAATTGGTTGGTACATATTACATACTGACTGTATTAAAAAATTTTTAGCAAATCAGATTTCACACACGTGCACATTATCTTGTGTGTTTTCCTTTTCAAGGTACACAGAAAACTTTATGTACTGATGGGTTTTAATCTATATACAGTATGTAGGGCGCCCCTTTATATTCACTTTACGTAAGTTCCTCCAAAGAACACAAGGGCAGTCAGCATGCACACAGCATGCACACGAGGTTCCTCCTAAGAACACAGGGGTAGTCAGCATGCACACAACATGCACACAAAGTTCCTCCTAAGAACACAAGGGCAGTCAGCATGCACACAGCATGCACACGAGGTTCCTCCTAAGAACACAAGGGCAGTCAGCATGCATACAGCATGCACACGAGGTTCCTCCTAAGAACACAAGGGTAGTCAGCATGCACACAAAGTTCCTCCTAAGAACACAAGGTTAGTCAGCATGCACACGAAGTTCCTCCGAAGAACACAAGGGGAGTCAGCATGCACACAAAGTTCCTCCTAAGAACACAAGGGTAGTCAGCATGCACACAGCATGCACACGAAGTTCCTCCTAAGAACACAAGGGTAGTCAGCATGCACACAGGAGATTTTTCGAATGTGCCTTCTTTTCTATTGTTTGGCTTTTTCTACAAGTGATGGAATGTCCCTTATTTTCTATACTTTGCCACATGGCACATACCATAAAAAGGGGGCTTTTATATGCCCCTGGCATTTTCCCCAAGAATTCACGTTGGTGTTCATCCATCCATCCGCCCAAAATGTGTTGACACTCATATCTCAAAGGCTATACACTCACTGAAACTTGGAATATACATCAGCCAATACGTTTAATTAATGGCTTTCGAAACAAATTCAAAATCTGCGCTCATTAAAAGGATCTATAGGGGTGGGGGGCTGTTTTAACCCCTCAAAATAGGTTATTTGCTCTCTTCAAAATTAGACACATGAATTTGATGAAAATGGCCCACATAGTGCAGCGGCATAGCAAACCAATTGTGCATTTTGTGATGGAAGCACCAAATTTGGCAGAATGATAGAATATTATATGGAGAACATTTTCAGTTATGGAACCACTTTGTAATTCACCCCAATGTGGCCGCCATATTGGATTTCAAAATGGCGGCTTAAAAATCTTTAATTACAAATATTTCTGGTTCTATACCAGCTACAGCCTTGATTTTAGTGTCTGGATGTACAAACTTGAGGTCAAGGAATTGAATGGTTCTACTTAGAAGTTGATTTACTGACGCCATATTGGATTCCAAGATGGCGGCTTCCGAAAATCTGCTGACCGATATCTCTGGTTCTATGCCAGCTAGATACTTGATTCTGGTGTCTAGATGTACATTTCTGAGGTCAATGAATTGAATGGTTGTATTGAAATATGTTTTAATGCACATAAGCAACTGATAATCCCATATTACGTACATTGTATACACACGTTCAGCAAGAGAACTAGCGAGCGTATTGCATCAAGCCATGCCAAGTGTCACAGTTCCAACTCAATGTGAGCAGTCACCATCACAGGCACACAGTGCTGTGCATTTCAGAGCCGCTTTCTTGCACTTGCATCTCCCACTGCAACCGTTTTCGCACCCACAACAGATGAGTTCATAGCAGGATTTGGCAGCTTCTGGTAGTGTTGTCCACAGAGGATCGAACTGTCCGTCATTGTCCACCCACCCCCAGTCGCATGGTGATGGGAGATAGCAGTGTGGGACAAGAGACTGTCCCCAACAATGTCCACCCTGGTAAGTTGCTCTCTTCACGTGTTGTACTAGGGCGGCCTGTGTTGGAGGTATTGCTTCAATGGATCGAGATTTCTTTGCAAAGAGTTTCTTTCTTGCCAGATTCACCTCAGAACATGTGCATGTGCGGTCGTACAGAAGCACTACGTATCTCTCCAGGGTTGCCAGTGTATCGTCAGAGATCTCACTTGGTGCAGATGCCAGGTCCAGGAATGCATTGGTCACTTCTGGAAAAGTTTCCCATACTGCCCATGCTGTTTTCTTGCCACGACCTGCAAAGCTCGAGACGGTATCACACCCTGTGATTGCATGGAAGATTGGCAGTGCCTTGGCTTTGTCTGGTCCCAGGGTAGCAGACAGCTCGTGTGCTGCTATGTAGCGGAAGTTCTTTCCGGTTCCAAGCGCTAACCAGAGTTCGTCCACTACCTCATTAAGCTCCTGGGCCATCCACACAGCGAGAACCACCACATCTGTGTCCACGGTGCGGATGAGTACTCTGCGGTGTCCAGATTTCATAGCAGCTGCTGCGTGGAGCATCATGCGCGTGTCTGCTTCCTCGTGATTGCACGGGGCCAAAGCGGCTGTGTCTGCACATGGTGGTACAGCAATGACCTGTTGGTGTAAGCATGAACAATACCGTGATGTAAATTAAATGTGAATTCCTTTGGTGTAGGTGGTCACGAATAAAACTTTCACTAACACACACTAACATACATCATGCACATTACCTGTTCACCGTCAGTAGCAATCAGCTGTTTGTCTGGCACATCGATGGACTCCGTGACCTGCTTAGACAGAAAGCTGAAGAGTTCCTCCTTGTTCTCGTCGACACGGAGGAAACTGTGCCAGTTGCCTGGTAGGAGGGCAGAGCCAGTGACACGTCTGCGTATTCCCTTGCCTCTGTTGGTCCTTGCAGTTGCCTTCAGGCTGCCTGACTTTGCATAGCGGTCCCACACTAGATCGAGACGAGATCGATGTTGAAGCTGTGACATAATGTATGGAACGAATACTTTTGTGGCATAGTCAAGAAATGTTTTGGTCTGGCCTGGGCTCAGCATTTGAACTATTACAGCTCCATCGAGGATCACAGAAGATACTTGTGGTGGGTCCGACTTTGTTTCGACAAGCTGTTCTAAGGGCTGCAACAAGTCAGCTTTGGAACCAAAGCGGAGCTGTCCATTTTGCGAGAGTGCTGGCGGATGTGCGCTGTTCTCATGTTTGAAGAACTGCTCGAGACCCCCATCTCTGGTTTGGCATGCGATGTATAGTCTGGAGAAGAGCTCTGAATCACACTTTGCAGAGGCTACTTGTTGTTTGCTCTTCTGGGCAGCTTTGACCTTGATGGATGAAAACAACGGGAGTTTGTTGCGTTTGATGACATCATTGAGTGGCTTGGATCTGTCTGCCAGACGTTCCTTCTCAAATGAATGGAACTGATCTCTCCCAATCTGTACAGCTGTATGCACAGTATCTACAACAGCTGGGCCCAAGATCTCCAGTGTGCCCAGGACCAGCAAATCTGTGCTTTCTTCTTCAAAGGGGCTGCCCATCTCTTCGATGACTGTTGTCAGTGCACGGACATCTTGGACGAACTTCTTCTGCACACTGTCGGTTTGCTCATGGTGGTGGGTGTGCTCTCCCCTTTGGCGCAGTTGCTGTGAGGTCTCAAATTCTGTGATGACCCGAGCAACTTCGGGGCCAGCCACCATCCACCGTCGAAGGGCACTTGGATTTTCAGTTAGGCCCACTGCCCCGCCATCGCCTTTGACCGTGGCATTGTTTTGTTCATGAGCCTGGTCTAGGGAGATGGCGGAGAAAGCATGCCTAGTCTTCTTGGATGTGAAGTGCCCCGCATGGAACTTGGCAGCAACATCTGGGTGTTTCTCTGCAATGCCAACCATGTCCCTGATGTGGACTGGTAACCAGCGAGCATAGTGGATATGGTCCAATGCAGCGAACCATGTAGCTAGCTCTGGTAGGGTGTCCATGTACAGCGTGAAGTTGGACTCTCTCAGTGAACGTATGTAGAGGAGTATACAGAGCTCCAGGTTAAGTACAGTGGCCCAGTACTGAAACTGTGGACATGCCGCTGCTCTCTGGTCACACCATGCCTCGAACTCCAATGGTTCCTCATCTCTTGCAGTTGCTCTTTCGTTGTATATGTCATATGCACGATGCTGCAGTATGTGTAGGGCAGCAACAGTTACTTGGTGGGCGCGTCTTGTACGGCTGACGTGAGCTGCACGCAAGAAGGAGTCTGCTGTGCCAGCTGTTGCTATCTCTGCCTGAACCAATGCCTGTGTCCAACCGCTGTCTTGCAGCCAGTCTCCTGCTGTCTTCAAAGCTGCCATCTCTGTGTGTAGACCACCCAGCATGACCACAAAGAGATCTTCACCATGTGTGTCTGGCCAGTTCCATTGCACCTGCTTGGCGATCGCATAAAGTGGTTGGTCCAGTGTGACGACGGGTATCTGTCCAGGGTTTAGCTCATTGATCGCTGCTTTCACGACATCCATGGCATGGCGGATCATTGGCACTGAGTGGGCTTGGTCATGGAAGAGGGGAAGCAAGGCAGTGGGTGTGACTGTGATACTAGTATCCTTGGCCGATTGGTTCTCTGCGTGATGTGCAGCCCAAGAAATGTTTCCTGGATTCTGTGTGTCACCACTGTCACATGCATCCTTCACAGTCTGGAGCCACCTCTTCTCTTTATCCAGTTCAGCTTGTGCAGGATTCCTCTGCAGCGACGCCTGGGTTCCAGCTGGTACAGGGTGGCTTTTGGCAAGTGAACTAACTGGTTGTACATCTGTGTAATACCGTGGAAGGTCCTCCACAGTCTTGACATTTGAGACACCCCCGATGATGACAATACCTCGGTCTGTGCCTTGATTGTCATAGTCTGGATGTTGTATCAATGAAATACCAGTTCCGTGGAAGGAGTCGTGTGCTGTCGTGGAACTGGGATTGTGGTCTATATTATCCACAGCTGATGTGGTGAACACTCCACCGCGGAGCTTTGGGGGACAGACCACCTTCTCCGCCCGAAAGCGCTGACAGACCCCGTTCCCCAGCTCTGCAGAGATCCGTAGCACTCTATCATAGGCAATGCTGATCCCTAGTCCAGATAATGTGTCAACCAGTTCCCTCTTTCTCGTATGGGCTTGAAGCATCAAGCCAAGATATATTGGCAAAGGAGTCTCTTGACTAATGCTGTGTCGTACGTCTGTGCCTGCACCTCTCCTCTCATGCTTCACACTGTTGTATTTGAGAAGTTGAGCTATTGTCACAGACGCCGATGCCGATGACTGACATGCCTGATCTTTGATGCCTGCGCCCTCTAAAATCATGGAGACCATTGTCAGCAGCAGTTGTGGCACAGACTCTTCTTGACATTTGTTTGAGAAGGACCCATTGAAATGCTGAGATGACTGGAACATATCCTTCCTTATAATCCCTGCAGCTCGTGCCAGGTGCACAACATCACTGTCAATATCATGTTGACATGCCTTGGCTAATGCACTGCCAATGTCTTCCTGAAACACCAGCAGGACATCTCTTCCCTGCCTGTGCTCCTGCAGATCCGGGAAGTGTGCCAGGATACGCTCCTTGAGTCTGGTTGTATGGACTCGTGTTTCCAGCACAACTCCGAACTGTTCCATTCTCATTGTGTAGAGCTTGGTGAGGTCTGCCATCTTGAATACAGGAGCAGTGTCTTCTTCTTTAGCAGTTTCCTCTATGTACGTTACCAGTTCAGCAAGGACTATTGCTGAAATGACATGACATCTACCGTGCTCTGGCTTTGCTCAGCAAGCTTTTTTGCTGCCCTCACGCGGTTGTATAGGGATGTCAAACATTTCTTATGGTACTTGGCCTCTCTTGCGACCATGTCCCCAGCACTCAGTTGGGCTAACAAAGTGGTATCCTGAAGAAACTCTGCAGCCTTGCGAACGTGTTTATCTAGTTCCAATGTCGCTGCTTGATGAAACTCCAAACCAAGCTCTTGCTGGCAGAAGAAGCACAAATTGTCGCATATGCTATCAACACAAGCTGCCTGAGACCTAGTAAGCTTGTACTTATCTGTGATTGTACTGGGGATAGGGCTTCCCTCTGAATGACTTCTCTTCTGTACCCGCTGTAGCTTGGTAGTGTTATATTTCACCCTGCATGACTTGTGCCACTTGGCTTGGTGGGCAGCTAGAGTGGCAGCTATCCCTTGGCCTTCATCCAGTCGTTGCAAGTCCACGTCTTGTGGCAGCTTGCCTAGTTTATTGAATGCTGATAGATTGTCTTCAAGTGTCTTGTATCCAGCACCTGCATCAGTTCTTTTCGTGACAGCAGGACACTGTAGGGACTCTCCTATATCAACTTGACACAGAACACAGAGTTCCCAGTCCAGTGGCGTCTTTGGCGTTGAAGTTACATGCTTGGTAACATGAACTAACTTGAACTGCTTCGACATGATTGAAACCTGGATGGAGCAAACAAACAAAAAAGTCGTTTAATTAGGGGTTAATCAACGGACCAGCATGTTTTATCTACAGGACAATACACGACCCCCCCTGAAATTTGACACCAAATGACCTCTTTTAGGGGTATTTTTGGCCGAAATTTTCAAATTTTTCACTCCCCAGACCCCTAGATGTTCCCTTGAGCTCAGAATCGCCGCTGTAATGTGTCTACTGATGTTAGAAAAGATATAGGGTGAATGGGGCAATAATTGTGCCTGTAGGATTTGTTTCCACCACCCCCCCTAAGGGTTACAGATTTTTAAAGCCGCCATTTTGAAATCCAATATGGCGGCGACCTTGGGTGAATTTCAAAGTGGTTCCATATCTGAAAATGTTCTAAATATAACATTCTATCATTGTGCCAAATTTGGTGCTTCCATCACAAAATGCACAATTCTTCTTAAATTTTTGCTATGCCGCTGCACTAACAACCTTCTTCAGCCATGATTTACCAATGTTTGGTCACGGCATTAAAAATCAAGGTCTAAGGTGGTCTGTGCGGGGGTTTGACCCCAAGAATACATCATAGGTATTCTTGGAAAAAGTGTCAGGGGCTGAGAAAAGGCCCCTTTATATGGTATGTACCATGTGGCAAACTTTCGAAAAGAAGGGACATTCTGGGGTAAAATGCTCGGGGCATAGAAAAGGCCCCGTTATATGGTACACTACATGACCAAAAGTATGTGGACACCCGAACATCGAACATCTCATTCCAAAATCATGGGCATTAATATGGAGTTAGTTCCCCCTTTGCTGCTATAACAGCCTCCACTCTTCTGGGAAGGCTTTCCACTAGATGTTGGAACATTGCTGCAGGGATTTGCTTCCATTCAGCCACAAGAGCATTAGTGAGGACGGGCACTGATGTTTGGGCGATTGGGCCTGGCCCGCAGTCTGCATTCCAATTCATCCCAAAGGTGTTCGATGGGGTTGAGGTCAGGGCTCTGTGCAGGCCAGTCAAGTTCTTCCACACCGATCTCGACAAACTATTTCTGTATGGACCTCGCTTTGTGCACGGGGGCATTGCCATGCTGAAACAGGAAAGGGCCTTCCCCAAATTGTTGCCACAAAGTTGGAAGCACACAATCATCTCGAATGTTATTGTATGCTGTTGCGTTTTGACATGGTGATAAAGAAGCAGACACCAGAAGCAGAAAAGAATGGTAAGAATGGAAGGCGTCCAAGTGTCTAAGTCGAGGGTTCTATAGGTTTTCCACCACCACGACAGTTCTGAAGAGTGCAGACCAGAGAGTACCAGGAGCTAGCTGAGGCCTGCAGAGGGATTATCCTGTAATGCACAAGAACATACCACATTGTTGGTGTATATTTAACAAGTCTTTATCAATTTTTATGCAGCAATACGAAATGCAAACATGTTTAATGAGTGAAATTTCATTAATAATTTATTTGATCTCATCGGGGGGGGGGGGGGCAGTTTTAAGGTGTTCTTTACACCTGGAATTCAACACAAACACTTGGTATGGTAGGTAAACATCTTTATTAGAACAAAAATGCAATTTTGGCAAAGATATACGTGATTATAATGAAGGGTGATGGGGCAAAAACTGGAAAAATGCGATGCTGAGGTCAATGACCTCTCAAGGTCACCAGAGGTCAGAAACAAATTGCCTCCACGTCTGAAATAAATCCTTGGGGAATGTCGATTATATGCTGAAACTTTCATGCTTTAGTCATAAAATGCACAATTGGTTTGCCTATCTGCCCCACTATAAATAAATAAATGTATTTTAATCTTTACAGTGCATTCAGAAAGTATTCAGACCCCTTCACTTTTTTCACATTTTGTTATGTTGCAGCCTTATGCTGAAATCGTTTAAATTCATTTTTTCCCTCATCAATCGACACTCAATACCCCATAATGACAAAGAGAAAACAGGATTTTAGAAAGTTTTGCAGATTTATTAAAAAGAAAAACCTGAAATATCACATTGACATAAGTATTCATACCCTTTGCTATGACACTGGAAATTTTGCTCAGGTGCCTCCCATTTCTCTTGATCATATTTGAGATGTTTCTACACCTTGGTTGGAGTCCACCTGTGGTAAATTCAATTGATTGGACATGATTTGGAAAGACACACACCTGTCTATATAAGGTCTCACAGCTGACAATGCATATCAGAGCAAAAACCAAGCCATGAGGTCGAAGGAACTGCCTGCAGAGCTCAGAGACAGGAATGTGTCGAGGCACAGATCTGGGGAAGCCTACAAAAAAATATCTGCTGCATTGAAGGTTCCCAAGAGCACAGTGGCCTCCATAATTCTTAAATGGAAGAAGTTTGGAGCAACCAGGACTCTTCCTGGAGCTGGCCGCCTGGCCAAACTGAGTAATCGGGGGAGAAGGGCCTTGGTAAGAGAGGTGACCAAGAACCCGATGGTCACTCTGGCTGAGCTCCAGAGATCCTGTGTGGAGATGGGAGAAACTTCCAGAAGGACAGCCATCACCAACACTCCACCGATCTGGGCTTTATGGCAGAGTGGCCAGACGGAAGCCTTTCCTCAGTGAAAGACATGAAAGCCCACTTGGAGTTTGCAAAAAAAGCACCTAAAGGACTCTCAGACTGTGAGAAACAAGATTCTGTGGTCTAATGAAACCAAGATTGAACTGTTTGGCTTCCGTCTGGCCACTCTGCCATAAAGCCCAGATCGGTGGAGTGTTGCAGTGATGGTTGTCCTTCTGGAAGTTTCTCCCATCTCCACACAGGATCTCTGGACCAAGGTCTTTCTTACTCGGTTGCTCTGTTTAGTTGGGTGGCCAGCTCTAGAAAGAGTCTGAGTAGTTCCATATTCTTTCTATTTCCTAATGATGGAGCTCACTGTGCTCTTGGGAACTTCCAACACTAGAAATTGTTTTATAACCTTCCTCAGATCTACATCTTCCCACAATTCTATCTCGGAGTTCTACAGACAGTTCCTTGGTCTTTCTGGTGGAGTTTCTGCTCTGGCATGCCCTGTCAACTGCGGGATCTTGTATAAAAAGGTGAGTTTCTTCCTAAATCATGTCCAATTAATCGAATTGGCCACAGGTGGACTCAAATCAAGTTGTGGAGATGTCTCAAGGATGATCAAAGGAAATTGGATGCACCTGAGCTCAATTTGGAGTGCCATAGCAAAGGGTCTGAATACTTATTGACTCAAAACATTTCAGCTTTTCATTTGCAATTATTTTTCATTTTCACCAATTTTCAATTTCATGCCGATCTATGGCCCAACATCGGTGTGCTATCTGGATATTTTCCACACTTTTTATTTGCTTTTTGTTTATGCATGGAATATTTATTTGCGTTTTAACTTTACACCAATTTGCTGTATTTTTTTCAGTTTCCTTTGTGAAGATTGAACAACTTGATTGGGATGCCGTGGACAATGCAGGTAATAGTTGCTTTCCTTTTATTTTTATCCTTGTTATGGTTCACACTTGCTCATCTAATTAATAAAAGTGATTGCGTGTCCGTGTGTGTGACACTAATCACGCCCAAACTAATGGGGCAATTGCCACCACACTTGACACATACACCAAATGGGACCTCCTGTTGAACATCCCCGACTTGTCTTTTATGACCATTAAAAATGGTGATATCGCCAAACTAAATTTAAAATAGTTTTGTGGCTGTGGCCTCAACGTCACCCGTTTCCATCCCATCCCCTCCCAATAATGGAGCAGCAGGGGCCTGAAAATGGCTACATTTTTCAAGGTACCCAAACCAGTAGCATTGCATTTTCAAATGTGGTTCCGACTGATGCCCTGCACGTACTTTAGGAGAAAATGCTTGATGACAATGCGGGAGGTGATGGCATTTTGAGGAAATTCTTCTTTCTACCCCCCTTCCCCATCCCTCAGCAATTTACAGTGCCGATAGAAAGTCTACATCCCCTTTCAAAATGTTCACCTTTTGTTGCCTTATAGCCTGGAATTAAAATACATCAAATCAGCCTTTTTCCACCTTTATTTACACATCGTAACGTAACAACTTTCAAGTGAAAAACAATTCTAAAAATTTCAGAAAATTAATAAAAAAAAAAAAAAATAGAATATCCTGGTTGGATTAACCTTAAGATTAACCTAAACAAACCTTTAGAGTTTGGGATGACTTCCTTCTCAAAGTGATGTATCCACAAAAGGTCTTCCTGAGCACCAATTTCTGCCTATTCTCTTTGCAGCCAACTGTACAAATTACTTTCGTTTCCTTCCAGTTGCACTTCTGACAATGAATATGCTTCCAAATGATGCTGTGACAGGATTTGAACAGGGGAACTTTGTTGCGAAACGGTCACAAGGAAGGCTCGATGATGTTTGGATGGATTACACATTGGAAGCAATAAAAAAACAAATCGTTGAGGGGGACTGGAGGCATCATTGGTTTGACCAAGCCTAATGCAGTTTTATGTAACAATGAATAAATAAATGTTACGAATCCGGGCTGAATGCAAATATAACTAGAACGGCACTCAGTGGAGAGCAAATACCTCCGCCAGGCTGAACAGTTTACGTTTTGTATCCAACTGATAGGCCGGATCTGGATTCGGACCTGAACCCAATTCGAATCGGCTTGTTCTTGTCACCTAACCAACTCATCCCCCAAGTTTTGTCATAACTTGCACACAACTTTTTGAAATATTGTGCTATATATTGTTTTTGGCCCGATCACCCAATGGGCAATAATCACATTTAAAATTCCAGGAGCCGCTTGCAGATCTTCACCGAAATCCATTCCTTTTGTCCGTGTCACATACCCAGCCAATACACCAACTTTTGTCCAAATCCGTCCACAATTTTTTGAGATATCTTATTGGCAGACAGACAAACAGACAGACAGGGGTGAAAACAACCTCCATCCATCTTTGGCGGAAGAGGTAATGACACACGTTAGATGGGTCATACATAGATCCATTTAAACTTTCTGCAGAGTCATCAACAAGGCCAGTGAAGTTTGTAACTGGAGTAGTTGCATCACTAATGGCAGAGGAAAGCATGTGTAATTCTTTGACCAAGGGAACCATTATGGCCACAGCATTCATTACTGAACGCTTTCTTAACCCTTTGAGTACGGATGACATCCAGTGCCGCAACCCGCGAAAAACTTTTGTGTACAGATGACGTAACTACACGTCATCGACGATACCTATAAATAGATCGTCAGTATGTGGTTGCATTCCCGTACCAAAATGCCAAATTAATCCCATACCGGGGGTATTTTTATCAAAACAAAAATCCCGTACTCAAAGGGTTAAACATAAGGACGAAAAACTTCCCAAGGAGAGTCTCTAAGATGCCATCACAAGATCAAAAATCAAGACCAAGTCTATTATCTTTGGACATGAAATCATACAGATATTTTTGACCTCCGACCACAGTGACACCCCCGGTTGTACCCCATGCTTAGAATAGGTACACCGTATCCTTGCGTGTCGTAAGAGGCGACCAAAAGGGTTGGCGTCAGGAAGGGCATCCGGCCATAAAAAAAACATTGCCTCAAAAAGGGAACCATGACGATTACAATTGCAAATAGGCAGGGTACAGCCCGAAGTACGCTGTGGGACCTCACTCCCTCTCGTCAAAAATCAAGGTGGGGACCCCGATCAAAGCAAGGGTGGAAATCACTCCATTTATGACGACGAAACCTCTGATGACCCACGTGGAGATCGGTTTCTGAGGTTTGGGACATGGAATGTAGAAACAATTACAGGGAGATCAGGAGAAGTGGTGGAAGGATTGGTCAGAAGAAGAGTGGACATATGTTGTGTGCAGGAGACGAGATGGAAGGGAAGTGGTGTGAGAATGGTGAAGGGTAGGCCGGGACAGAAATACACGTTTGTGTGGCAAGGGTGCCCGGAAGGCGTGCATGGTGTTGGTGTCCTGTTTTCTGAGGAGTTTGTAGACAGTGTGGTGAGTGTGACGAGAGTGAGTGAAAGGTTGATGATGGTGAAAATGATGATTGGAAAGCTCTTGGTGAACGTCATATTGGGATATGCTCCGCAGGTTGGTCGGAGCGATGAAGAGAAGGACAAGTTCTGGTGTGCGATAGAGAAGCTGATGGAAAACGTGAAAGATGAGGAAGTTGTTGTGGTAGGAGGAGACCTAAATGGACATGTGCGAAAGAGTATGGATGGTTGTGAGGGAGTTCATGGGTGTTACGGATATGGTGTGAGAAATGGAGAAGGTGAAAGGATTTTGGAGTTTGCTGATGGAGCTGGTTTGTTGATTTGTAATACTCAGTTCCAGAAAGAGGATAATGAGCTTGTTACATACACGTCAGGTGGGTCGACAACAACTGTTGACTACCTGATGGTGTGTATGCGAGATAGGGGGCACTTCTGGGTCACAAAGGTGATCCCTGGGGAGGAGGCTGTTTCACAGCACCACTTGGTTGTCTGTGACATAAGGGTGAAAGGTGCGAAGAGAGCTCGGCGGGTGAAGTACCAACTGAGAATGAAGGTGTGGAGGTTGAAAGAGGTGACAGTGAGGGAGGCATTAAAAGAGAGGCTGAGTATGATAGAGGATGATGTGGTTGAGCTTGAAAGTGTTTGGATGTCAATGAAAGATAGTCTGTTGGGAGCCGTTGGTGAGGTATGTGGATGGACGAAAGGACGACATAGGAACTCGGAAACATGGTGGTGGGATGATGAAGTTGGAAAGAGGATTGATGAGAAGAGGAAGAAGTTCAAGGAGTGGCAGAAGGTGAAAGGTACTGGTGCAAAAAAGGCAGAGCATAAAAGTTACATGACCTTTTGTTGTAAGTTATAAGGCATGAGAGTTCTAAGGCAGCCAAGAAGGCTGCAAAGAAAGAGGTAGCAAAGGCACAGGAGGCATGTCGGAAAATGTTTGGAGAACGCTTGGATTCGGAAGAGGGTCCGAGAGCGGTATTCAGGATTGCAAAGCAGATAGCGAAAGAGAGGTGTGATGTGATGGGGGTGAGTTGCTTGAAGGATGAAGTGGGACAAATCGTTGTGGACCCAGATAGAATTAAAGGAAGATGGAAAAGATATATTGAAATGCTGTTGAATGCAGAGAATGAATAGCACGGCAACATCGAGAGCAACCCAGTTTTAGGACCGGCAGAGAAGATAACTGAGAAGGAAGTTGATATGTTGTGGGAGATATGTTGAAGGCAGCGGGAAGTTGGGGTGTGAAGAGAATGACAGAGATCTGTAATCTGGTGGTGAAAGAAGGCCGCATTCCAGTGGATTGGGAACTGGGTACCCTCGTCCCTCTATACAAGGGGAAAGGTGACCCTCTGGACTGTGGCTCGTATCGAGCGATACAGTTATAAAGAGAGGAGGACAAGGAAGAAAGTGAAGAACGACAAAATGCAGTTTGGATTTATGCCAGGAAGAGGAACGACAGATGCGCTTTTTATTGTAAGGCAGTTGCAGGAGAAGTACATGGAGAAGAGGAAGAAGTTGTTTCTTGGGTTTGTTGATCTGGAGAAAGCATTCAATAGGGTTCCACGCAAAATAGTGACATGGGCATTGAGGAAGTTAGGAGTGGAGGAATGGTTGATCAGAGTAGTGATGGCAATGTACGAGAGAACGCGCACAGCTGTAAGGACGAAGAACGGGAACAGGGGTGAGTTTGAGGTGAAGGTGGGAGTGCATCAGGGGTCGGTACTAAGTCCACTACTATTTGTAGCTGTGATGGAGGTGCTGGCTCAGAACGTAAAGGAGGGTTTACCGTGGGAGTTGTTGTATGCAGATGATCTGGTGTTGGTTGCGGAAAGTATGGATGGACTGAAGGAGAAGATTAACAAGTGGAATGAATGTATGGAGACAAAAGGTCTGAAGGTGAATATCGGAAAAACGAAGGTGATGGCAAGTGGTAAAGCATGTGGTAAGGTGGAAAGAACTGGGAAGTGGCCGTGTGCTGTGTGCAGGATGTGTGCTGAGTGGGTTCATCAAAAATGTAGTGGCCGGAGAGGGTCATTAACCAGTGTGGCAGCTACATTCAAGTGTAAGGTGTGCACAGAGGGAGCTGCAGATGGAGGAAATGTTGAGTTGGATCTTGGAGACGGCGTGAAGCTGGAAGGTGTGAAAACATTTTGCTACCTGCATTTTGAGACATGCTGAATGGAGAAGGTGGATCAGACTCAGCAACGGTTGCTGGAGTGAGATGTGCATGGAAGAAGTTTTGGGAACTGAGTGACGTGCTAACGAGGAGGGAGTGTCGTTGAAGCTGAAGGGAAAGGTGTACGCTGCATGTGTGAGAAGTGTTATGATTTATGGGAGTGAGACATGGGTAATGAACGTCGAGCAGCAACGAAGGCTGGAAAGGGTGGAAATGCGAATGGTTCGGTGGATGTGTGGAGTATCGTTGAGAGAGAGGAAGACAAATGATGAATTGTGAAAGATGATGGGAATAGAGCCTGTGATGGATGCTGTGAAGAGAAACAGATTGATATGGTTTGGTCATGTGTTGAGGAAGGAAGAAAGTGACTGGTTGAGAAGAGTGATGGAAATGAATGTAGAAGGAAGTAGAGGACGGGGAAGACCGAGAAAGTCTTGGCTAAAGGTGGTGGAAGAAGAAATGCGGGCAAGGGGGTTAACAAGGGGAGATGTAGAAAATAGGGCAAAATGGAGAAGATTGTCATGGGGACCACAAGGCTAACCCCCACTTGAGCAGGGAAAATGGCCTTTAAAATGCCTGCTGTTGTTGTTGTTGTACCACAGTGACCCTGGTGAAGATAGGTTTCAGAGACATGGCTGATTGTTTTATTGGCCATATCATGCACAACTGCAGAGTCACACCAGTTGATGATGTCAAGCAGAAACGCATCATCTTTAACAAGTTCATGGACAACAGTATTTAAGGGCCAGGCCTGTGCAAAGAGTGGGCCGTCCTGCAATAAATGCAAAATCAGTCAAATTCTTGACAGGGCGTGATGGGAAATGCACACAAATGACCCATCATGCCATCTTTTTTTTTTTTTTTTTCGTATACAAGATCGAGGCTCGTGAAAGAGGGAACATTAATCACACAGAAAGACGAACCGACACATAAAACAAATAACATCGGGAGCGGTAGACAAGATGGGGAGAGAGGGGAAGGACACAAACACAACATTTGAGAGCAGGGACCGAGAGACATGGAGACATCGACAGATCTGTGGGAGGGAAAGGGCTTTGGGGGGGGGCATGGGAAGGGGGCGTGGGAGAGGTCTAAAACATATGGACACGGCCAGGACTTCCAGGAAAGAAGTTGGAATTTCAAACAAGGTGGATCTGGGGTGAATTAGTGGGGGTAGAAAAGATCAAGGTTTTGGATGGGGGAAGATAAGAGATGGTGGTGAACAGCTGTTTTAAAGACCTGGAGGGAGGAGTGGGATTGAAGGGAGTGTGGGAGTTTGTTCCAGAGGCGGGAGAAAAGAGGAATGAAAGAGTGAAGGTGAGCAGAGAGCTGAGATTTCGGCAGTTTAACCATCAGAGGGTTGCTGGCAGATCTTGTGCGACCTGTAGGAATATTTGGGGGACAGAGCACAGAGAGAGCTGGGGGAGCAAGGCCGGAGAGGAGTCGGTAGAAGACAGAAAGACCACCTACCTGCCTGCGGTGAGTGAGTGAAAGGCCCTCAGAGATAGCTTCATCGCGGGAGATTCCAATGATTCTGAAAGCTTTGGTTTCAACAGCGTGAAGCCGAGCTAGGTGTGAGGCAGGAGCACCAGCCCATAGGGGAGAACAGTATTCCATTGAGCTGCGGATGAAAGCCTTGTATGTGGTGAGGAGCTCAGGTGTGCCTAGGAAGGACTTCGCACGACGGAGGATGCCCAGTCGGCGAGTGGCTTTGGAGGCCAGCTTGGAAATGTGGTTTTCCCAAGAAAGATCATGGCAGATAGTGAGACCCAAAAGCTTGAGCGACAGAACTTCTTGGAGACGATTGTTGAGAAAGTAGATGGGAGGGTTGTCCAGTCGATCTTTTCGGAGAGACATAGTAAGAGTGTGAGATTTGTCAGGATTGAAAGACATGTTCCACTTGTTTGACCAGTCTGTGATTTTGTCCAGGTCTTCAGAGAGTGAGGAGGCTGCAGACTGCCAATCTGAGGGAAGAGGAATGGAGCGGCAGAGAGTGGAGTCATCAGCAAAGAGATAGAGAGGATTTTCCAGAGAGTCGGAGAGATCATTGATAAAGACCAGAAAAAGCACAGGGCCCAGCACACTGCCTTGGGGAACTCCAGCCTGAACAGGAAGGGGAGATGAGAGAAATCCATTCAGGGCCACACGTTGACTACAACCAGAGAGGAAGTCCGCAAGCCATGCATGGAGATTTCCATGGATACCATAGGAGGAGAGTTTGGTGAGCAGAGCTGGGTGCCAGACCGTATCGAAGGCACGTGATATGTCAAGGGAGACAGCTCTGATTTCCTGTTTGGCATTGAGGACCTCCGTCCATTGTTGAGACAGCAGAAGAGACAGCATCTTTGCACTCAACTTTGAGCAGCAAAACTCTTGTTGCCAGTCTACTGCTCGTCAGGGTGTGATAATATCGGCTCTTTCTGTGAGCGTTGGAAAACACTGCCGATAGGCTTAATTTGCGGAATGCCAATCGGTTTCAGCCTTGTGAGTTTCTTGGTTCCCAGAACTACTTCTCCAAAGAGGTTGAGATGTCTGCCATGAAGTTTGTGGGAGCTATGTATGGAAAGGCAGGCTGCACCTCACTGAATAACCTGTGTTGCGAAAAGGCAGGCAAGGAAATATTCGAGGGATGAGGCTTCCTCCAACTGAAGATGCCTTCCATCTTCACCTTCTCTGCTCTTTTTATCAGCTAATTGAATGGAGGCAAGCAAATGTACCCATGCCAAATTTGCCAGCTTCAACAGGACTCTGATGGTGATATGATAAGCTAATGGTGCTGGTCTCCAGCCACAAATGATGAGCCAGTAATAAGCTGAACCAGAGCTGCTGAATGACCTATAATGTGACTGCCAACCTGATGCATGTGCAGTGAAATGCTCCTGCTCAGACAATGAGCAGCCATGGACTTCAGCCTGTGTATGTGAAGCTCTGGAAGATGGAGAAGAAGGCATGTTCTGTGCAAATCACCGAACCGCTTCCACATTAGACTGTGACACATCTGACTCTGAACCAGAATAATCAATTTGCAGAACAATCCCTGCTTTCTGTTGATGCTGCTTTCTGTTGATGAACAATTTGCCACCTTTCTGTGGCTGCTCATTGTTGAAATACGGCAAAAGAACATCAACACTGTCAAATTACATCCAAAGAATGGTCTTGTTCAGCAAGGGAAATAACCACATCTTGAGAACATTAATAATTTTGAGATTTTTATTTATGTGGTCAGACAATGCTGGCAATGCTTAAAATTATGTTGCAGTTCTTTCAAAGACCACACTGATTTATGGAAATATTTTATAATTAATTTATTTGCTATTATGATTATGCCATGACAGACATAATTGGAACTGTTGTTTAGAGAAGATATTTAACCTGAACTTTGACCATCCATTTTAACCTGTCATTCATTGTTTTTTTGGGGGTTTTTTTGTATACAGAATCGAGGCTCGTGTAAGAGCAAACACATTGAACATGAAAACATGCACAGACACATAAAACATACAATGAAGGGAGCGGGAGACAAGAGGGGGAGAGAGAGGAAAGCACACAAGCACAACAACAGAAGAGACCAGGGATGTCGGTAGATCTGTGGAAGGGGGAGGGCTGGGGAGGAGGGAGGGGTATAAAGCAAATGAACACTTCTAGGAATTTCAGGAAAGAAGTTGGGGATTGAAAGAGGTGGAATTGGGGCGTTTTAACTGGGGTAGAAAAGATCAAGGTTTTGGATGGGGGAAGATAAGAGATGGTGGTGAACAGCTGTTTTAAAGACCTGGAGGGAGGAGAGTGATTGAAGAGAGTGAGGGGGTTTGTCCCAGAGGTGGGAGAAAAGAGGAATGAAGGAGTGAAGGTGAGCAGAGAGTCTTGATTTTGGTAGTTTCACAATAAGAGGGTTGCTGGCAGATCTTGTGCATTGTGCAGGAATTTTTGGGAGACAGAGCACAGACATAGCAGGGGGAGCAAGCCCGGAGAGGAGTCGGAAGAAGACAGAAAGACCACCAACCTGCCTGTGGTGAGAGAGAGAAAGGCCCTCACAATCAGCTTCATCGCGGGAGATTCCAATGATTTTGAATGCTTTGGTTTAAACCTCGTGAAGCCGAGCTAGGTGTGAGGCAGGAGCACCGGCCCAGAGGGGAGAACAGTATTCCATTGAGCTGTGGATGAAAGCTTTGTATGTGGTGAGGAGCTCAGAAGTGCCCAGAAAGGATTTCACACGATGGAGGATGCCCAGTCAATGACTGGCTTTGGAGGCCAGATTGGAAATGTGGTTTTCCCAGGAAAGATCATGGTAGATAGTGAGACCCAAAAGCTTGAGTGACAGAACTTCTTCAAGAGGATTGTTCAGAAAGTAGATGGGAGGGTTGTCCAGACGGTCTCTTCGAAGAGACAGAGTGAGAGTGTGAGATTTGTCAGGATTGAAAGACATGTTCCACTTGTTTGACCAGTCTGTGATTTTGTCCAGGTCTGTAGAGAGTGAAGAGGCTGCTGCCTACCGATCTGAGGGTTGAGATATGGAGCGGCAGAGAGTGGAGTCATCAGTAAAGAGATAGAGAGGATTTTCCAGAGAGTCAGAGAGATCATTGATGAAGACCAGAAAAAGCACAGGACCCAGAACACTGCCTTGGGGAACTCCAGCCTGAACAGGAAGGGGAGATGAGAGAAATCCATTCAGGGCCACTCAATGGATGGAGCATCAAAATTTTCTTTAATTGCATCAAACCTCTGTATTTATCAAAAAAATCAGATTATTTAAGAAATGTTGGGCATTCAAGATATCAAACTTTGTAACTATCCACATATTGTATTTATAAGAAAAAAATTTTTTCCCTTTTTAAAATTTTTAATAAAGATAATTTGTGTTAAAACTTTGAATAACCGTTTATTAAACAAAGTCATTTATGTGTGTGATCTGTTTATGCCTCCCCCCCCCCCCCCCCATGCCCCCTTCTCAGGCAGTCAACCTGAACATGCTCAGAAGAATTCTGACACAAGTGTTCCAGGCTGCAGTCCTAATGTCCAAGTCAGACTTCACACAGAAAAGCAGGACCAGCAACCATGCAACAAGAAACCTAAACGCAGCTTTTATCACACGAGAACTGGTTATGTTGATAAGTTGAGTATGAATGGAGAACAATTCAGGGTTGGTAGGAAGACATCCCATACATCAAAGTGTTTGCAAGGGAATCTGAAAATATGCCTGGTGGAAAATCCCTCCAAGTGCAAATTTTGCCACACATCATTTTCAAAATCAAGTCTTTTGAAAAGCCACATGCATATTCACGCAGGAAAGAGGCCTTACAAGTGCACAGTTTGTAACAAGACATTCACGCAGTCAAGCAATTTGCATTGTCATCTTAGAATCCACACAGGAGAGAAGCCGCACAAGTGTACAATCTGTAACAAGACATTTGCATGGCCACACCATTTGCATTCTCATCTTCGAATTCACACAGGAGAGAAGCCGCACAAGTGCACAATCTGTAACAGGGCATTCACGCAGTCAAGCAATTTGCAATCTCATATAAGAGTTCATTCCAGAGAAAAGCCTTGCATGTGCACAATCTGCAATAAGACATTCAAGAGGCCCAGCAATTTGCTTTCTCACATGAGAGTTCATACCGGAGAGAGGCTTCACAAGTGCACAATCTGTAACAAGACATTCACGTGGTCAAGCAATTTGCGTTGTCATCTTAGAACTCATACAGGAGAGAAGCCTTACAAATGCACAAGCTGTTCCAAGACATTCACACGGTCAGTCAATTTGCATTCTCACATTAAAGTTCATACTAGAGAGAGTCCTTGCAAGTGCACAATCTGTACCAAGTCTTTTTCGGAATCATCTCATTTGACATCTCACATCAGAAGCCATACAGGAGAAAAACCCTACAATTGCACAATTTGCAAAAAGGCATTTGTACATGCAGGTCGTTTGAAACGGCACATTAGGATCCATACAAGTGCAGAGAGGCAGCACAAGTGCACATTCTGCAACAAGACATTCACACGGTCGAGCACTGTCCATTCTCATATTAGAATTCATACCGGAGAAAGACCTTACAAATGCACAATCTGTACCAAGGCCTTTTCAGTATCATCTGGTTTGACATCTCACATCAGAAGCCATACAGGAGAAAAACCCTACAATTGCACCGTTTGCAAAAAGGCATTTTCACGTATGAGTAGTTTGAAACAGCACATTCGAATCCATACAAGTGCAGAGAGGCAGCACAAGTGCACATTCTGCAACAAAACATTCACACGGTCAAGCACTGTCCATTCTCATATTAGAATTCACACCAGAGAAAGGCATTACAAATGCACAATCTGTACCAAGGCCTTTTCAGGATCATCTCGTTTGACATCTCACATCAGAAGCCATAGAGGAGAAAAGCCCCACAATTGCACCGTTTGCAAAAAGGCATTTTCACGTGTGAGTAGTTTGAAACGGCACATTAGAATTCACACTGGAGAGAAGCCCTTTCTGTGCACGTTTTGCAAAAAGGCATTTTCACGTGTGAGTAGTTTGAAACGGCACATTAGAATTCACACTGGAGAGAAGCCCAATATGTGCACGTTTTGCAAAAAGACCTTTTCACAGTTGCATCATTTGAAGAAACACTTTAGGATTCACACCAAAGAGATTGATATTCACAACATAGAAAACAAGAAAGGACGTCAGGCGGTGTATAACGATATAGAACGGACACGTATAACAATAATTTAGAGTATCAATAATAATTGATTGATTAATTGATTAATTGTGGAATTCAATAAACTAGCAACGGTACCCGCCCTACTGGCGGGGCTTCAATTGGGAAGCCGAAATGAAAAGGCAAAATATCAGAAATTGAAGGCAGAAATTTTGTGAATGTGAATGCTTCCTTGGAAGTTTTCGTTAATGAGGCTTTCCGTCATTGTGACGAAAATATTCGAATTATTATTCGAATATTCGAATTCGAATTTATTTATTCGTATTTATTCGAATTGCACGAATATGTGAATTGTGATTGTGTTTCATTGTGATGTTTGTGCGGCGACGGGCGGTGTGTACGAAGGGCAGGGACTTAATCAACGCGAGCTGATGGACTCGCGCTTACTGGGAATTCCTCGTTCGTGGGTCACTGTCTCAAGCCCGAGTCCCCATCACGGATGGGGCTCAGCGGTTTACCCGAGCCTGACGGCGAAGGGCAAGGTACACACTGGCCCGTCCAGTGTAGCGCGCGTGCGGCCCCGGACATCGAAGGGCATTAAATGTTCATTAAACATTAAACGTTCATTAAAGGATTACGAAACAAAAAACATTACGAAATCACGTTATCACCGTCACGTCAAATACTACCATGAACACATACATCGTCACAACATCATCACAATGAGAACATCGTCACAATGAACGTTATGCGAACGTGAATGTTATGCGGGAGTCCAAACCTGAGAATGCTGGAGACCAAAGCTGAAATTGGGAAAACTAAATAGCCTATTTTACTCCCAGGGGTCCCAGGATTACCCACCCAAAATATCTTTGCGATCGGTTCAGCAGTTTTTACGGTACCTTCGAACAGACAGACGGACATTTGGTGAATTATAGTAAGATAATCATAAAATAATTGATTTCTTAATCAATTGACCAATAGCATACCAAAACATCCACTGATTCATCCGAATCTGTAACTTTTTGGAAATAAATGAAGTCATTTATCGAAAAGCTAAATAATCAATCAATTAATTGATTAATCAATAAATCAAAAATACCCTTTGTAGCCACATCAATTGGTCAGTCATGTCCAAATATCAACTCCTTACCTCAAAAGGTTCCTCAGATATTGTCCAGATGAGCAAGGAAATAAATAAGTACTTGATAAATTGTTAAAAACTAAGTAATTGATTCATCAAAAAAGAAAAATATAATTTTTTGTGAAAGCACTTGTTCACTATTGTGACCAAATTTCAGCTTCCTACCTCAAAGGATGGCTGGAGATGTCGCCCGGACAAACAAATGAGAAAACCTTGACCTTTGAACTTGACCTTTGACCTATATAGTCAAAAAAATTGACAGCCTCACTTTTGTCCTTTGGAATCCCCTGGTATAGTTTGACGAAGATAGCTGAAAGCGTTCGTGAGTTGTCATGCTCACAGCCAACCAAATAAACAAACGAGACAGACCGACATATGACGAAAATTTTCAATTGTCATCACAACGAAGTATTGCAACCGTATGTGGGACTCGCATCCAAAAAGGATGCCATAAGAGGTGTCAGTTCCCAGTGACTTTAGCCAAATAACTTGCCAAATTTTTGCCAAATTTAGCCAAAACAATAACGTGGAAATTAGGAAAATGACCAAGTACCAGAATCTGAAAAATGAAGTAAAAAAAAAACTGGAAGGTGAAGAGCACCGACATTGTGCCATTGTTGAAGTGATACAAAAGAACTGACGAAGATTTATAACAAACATGGAAACAACAAAACTTCACAACTTGTTCCCTGAAACGTGATCCTTCACTGAACAGGAGGTGCAATTTCCGTGGGTCTCTTTGCTAATGAGGATATGAAAAAAAAGAGATTGAGCTGAGAAAACCTAGATTTAAGGTTGGTAATATCAGGGGCACCCGGCGCCTCCCACAAACCTCTCCTCTCCCGTCAAAAGCGATCGTTTAAAAAAAAAAAACATGTACTGATGTGTATTTAACTGAAGATGTGGTCTCGGAATATGGGATCACCTGACATTCCTCAGACTACAGCTGATGTTGACCGCAGCGTTCAACATGGAACAGATTTGTACCAATCAGTTTTTTCCCAAGGTGGATACTTGATGATTAACGAATTACCGGAATACTTTGTCATCAGAGAGAAGCTTATTTTCTCCGAACCGTTCATGAACCAAGAAGTGGAACCAAATATCACCGAATCCAAGTCCCTATCATTCTGCTTGAATTTGGCACTGAGTCTGCATTTTCAACACTCGAGAACATTCCTTTTGACCGTGGGAAATTCTCCAAGGTCTACAATAGGCATCAAATGTATTGGAGAAGAAATCTTTGTTTAGAGTTAGACAAATGATTCATAAAGTCGAGATGATGAAGGTAAATGTTCTGATGGTAAAACCGTAATTCTGAAGGTCACTTCCATATCAAACTTTGCTCAATACGCACCCCCATTCCCCCCTCCCCACCCCCCCAAACCTAATATAATTGAATTGCACCTGAATATGGTTTGAATTTACAGATGGTAAAAATCTTCAGATTTTGTACCCATTAAATATTCATTCTTTTGAAGAGTTTTCATAACATAATTAGAAAGTTTATTTGTCTCCCCAAGGCGTTGGAATGATTTTGATGCTTCTATACGTTTAAGTTCTTGATCCGTTGTTTGATTGAAATCATGCCATGCTTGATTTTCTTTGGGGGTATATTCTACCGCAGGAACTTGAAACGAAATCGCCTTTTGTTTGGCAGATTTTAAAAGAGGTTTAAAAAAACTTCTCTTGTTTTCTTTCAAATATTTCTTCACCCGATAGTTTCTGTCTTCGTTTCTTCTTTATCTCTTCCCGTTGTTCAACAACTTTTGAAAGTAATTGATTATATTCCTTAAATTTTCTTGCTCGTTCTTCGGCGTTCATTTTATTTAAACCAAAAAATTATTGGTTATTATATCTTCTTCTTTAACAACAGTATAGTTATATTTTCCAACCTTATGTTTCATAACACCCTCAAATTCCTTTTTACTACATAATGTAGAACAATTATCTCTCTAAAATTTATTTATATCTATTGAATTTAGTTTGAATAAAATAAAAGTAAAAGCATTGTTTGTTATTGAGCGACAAGGGAGTTGAAAGTATGATTGACTGAGATAAATACAATTACAAGAAGAATGTCGGCCCCTTGTATAGTAGCTGTCCATAACCGTTTGGTTTCTCTCATTAACACAATCGTCAAAGATAACGAGGTTCTTTTTTGTTCCATCTAAATCTTGGGGTAAAGGTATATCATCCGTATTATCACTGAGAATACAAGTTATGGTTATAGGTCATGTGGGTTTTGATTTCTTTTTACATTTTTGTGGAGTATCACAAAATAGTTGTATTACATCTTCAATGTTGTGCTCATTTAGTTTGTGTTGAAGCTTAAATAACCCGATTATATCTTCTTTTTGAAGACCCGCATTAAAAGACCCTTGTGATATATGACCCTTTTTGAAGACCCTTGTGATAGTAGTTGATACTCTGGTTGAAAACTTGATTTTGTGAAAATTATTACATTTTCATAATCTAAAAAATCTGCAGTAAGGAGCATCTTTAAAAGCAAACAGGTTTTCCCACATCTGCTTGAACCAACTATTAGACATCTTAATGAATTTGGGAGGTTCTTATGATTATTAAATTTTATCTTACTTTCCCAAACGGGTAAAAAATCATCCATTTTATTTAGGTTTGAAAATAACGTTTAATCATTCATCCTGTGTGTTGTTATCCCGATTATAGTTGCGTATACATATGGCTATTTACACAATAAATGGTCATTTTGACGGACCCTACTTTGAAGTGTATTCTTGACTGGATATGTTGGTCGAAGAATGTGAGCTAAATTCTGTTTGAGAGCACATGTAATAAAGTTATAATGGAAATAAAATCATCGCCGAGTAGTGCCTCATTTCATTTGTGGGAGTGTATTGTATGAAAGAGTGTGATACAGAAAGCACTTTTTGTGTACTGTTGTATTGTACATCATGTTCATGTCTCTCAGGTTGGCCCTGTTTGAAATCTGGGTGATAATTATTTAATTATTGTTGAACACTACGGTCAGTTCTTTCAATTCAGTTAGAGTTCAATCTATTTCTGTTTCATAGTTTTTTTTGGAGAGACCGCAAAACTTCATTACCCACGTAACGCATGTCCGTCAAAATATTGCGTGAGTAAGACAGCAGAGTTTAAAATAGTCAGAAGATGTACACATTTTATGCTTGCAACAAAATATGCAGGGGTGCTTATACCTTCCGTTCACAAATGTCAAATAAGGCCTACTTTGTAAATACTAATGAATAAAATGTTACTAATTCGTAAGTATGTTGTCCGTCAAATTGTTACGTGGGTAATATCATGTCATTCCCAAATCGGTAAGCATGGTGAGCACCGCTGCACAATCCATTGAAACACGGTTTCTTAGCAGACCTCGCTTACCCACTACCAGCATCACAAAACAATCGCTAGTTCCATGGGAATCTCGGCACTACGATCTGTCCAATGTGTTACATGGGTAAGCAATTACGTGAGTAATGTTACTGAGTTTTATTGATGGCCTAAATTAAAATGGGAAGTGGTAAAAACATCCAAAAACATTGCTCTCGTTTCATACCAGTCCTCTTCAACCACGATAAATATGCTGCATTCCCAAATTCACTACATCTCATTTAAAAAATCCCTACCCATACTACGAAAAGAGACGGATCCTCACCGCATCGGTAATCTTGCCACGTAACGGACGACGGAACAGGCGTGTCCGTGTATTGTTACGTGCCAAGACGCGCGCCCACGAGGGCTCGGTTTAATTTCTTGCCGTCTGCTGGCTGAGCGTGAACCCTGGTGTTGGGCTAGCGGCTAGGGTGTCAGCTTAGGATCCTAGGATCCTGGGTTCGAAACCCGGTCGATCGCTGAATTAACGCCAGGGGGGTTGACTCAGCCTGTCATCCTTCCGAGGTCGGCTAATTGAGTACCAGTTCACTGGTAATTCCCTGCTTGTCGTTAAAGGCGGCAAAAAGGGTTGGCGTCAGGAAGGGCATCCGGCCGTAAAACATTGCTTCAAAAGGGGGACCGAAAAACAACAACTACCACGGTTCCCGAAAAAGGCCAACCCCCGCTTGCGGGGAAAAATGGCCTCTAAAGGTGTTTTTTTTTTTGTTTTTTTTTTGCTGGCTGAGCGTGCACTCAATTAAGTAACGTAATTTGTTATTGGCCAGTGATGATTTCAGTCGTCTTTGCTATCCAATGGGATTCCGTGTATGTGGCATTGACATAGCGACAGTTCGGGATATTGTAGGAGGTTTTCATTGGTTTAACGGAACAGGCGTGTCCGTGTATTGTTACGTGCCAAGACGCGCGCCCACGAGGGCTCGGTTTAATTTCTTGCCGTCTGCTGGCTGAGCGTGAACCCTGGTGTTGGGCTAGCGGCTAGGGTGTCAGCTTAGGATCCTAGGATCCTGGGTTCGAAACCCGGTCGATCGCTGAATTAACGCCAGGGGGGTTGACTCAGCCTGTCATCCTTCCGAGGTCGGCTAATTGAGTACCAGTTCACTGGTAATTCCCTGCTTGTCGTTAAAGGCGGCAAAAAGGGTTGGCGTCAGGAAGGGCATCCGGCCGTAAAACATTGCTTCAAAAAGGGGACCGAAAAACAACAACTACCACGGTTCCCGAAAAAGGCCAACCCCCGCTTGCGGGGAAAAATGGCCTCTAAAGGTTTTTTTTTTTTTTTTTTTTGCTGGCTGAGCGTGCACTCAATTAAGTAATGTAATTTGTTATTGGCCAGTGATGATTTCAGTCGTCTTTGCTATCCAATGGGATTCCGTGTATGTGGCAGTGACATAGCGACAGTTCGGGATATTGTAGGAGGTTTTCATTGGTTTTCATTGGACGAGCGTACTACCGAATTCACACACTAGCTAATCAGATGACGTGATGAAGTCTCGGAGCTCTTCTTCGCTTCAGTAGAGTTGTTCTTCGGTAGAGCACAGAGCTGTTCTTCGGTCCTTTGGTAGTTTCCAAGGTATAATGCAGTTTATATTTTACATATATACAGACTTGGCATTTAATATGGAATATTTTTTTTGTGGGGGTGAACTTACTTTTCAAGATGTCTTAGAACCAAAAGTTCATTGGAATTATGTTGAAATTATTCTAGATTTTGTTAATGTGACCTTTAAAAGAAACAAAAACCACATTTGACATTTCGAAACAAATAAATTGATCCTTGAAAGTGATGTAAACTGATATCGAACTCAATTCATGGACAGTACTGTGTTAAACTTCTGTACGTTTTCCAGAAGTATCTCTTTATTTTGCACATTAGGCAAAAAAATTTTAAACAAAAACAAAAGTTAAATTACGACTGGGATTACGTACAGTAAAATTACAGTTCAGTACTTCGTGTAACCCCCACGAGCATTCAGGAGAGCACGTACACGTTGAGGCATGCTGTTCACGAGATTTGCCAAGGTTTGGACAGGAATCGCTTGCCATGCAGTGACAATAGTCTGCTGCAATTCACGCACAGAGGTCGGCTGCTGGTCCAAGTGGTCGATTTGACGCGTTAATTCTGCCCACAAGTTCTCTATCGGATTCATATCCGGGGACATGGCAGGCCACTCCATATGCTCTACACCAAGGTCAGCAAGAAAGTGTTGGATCATGCAAGCACGATGAGGCCGTGCATTGTCATCTTGGAAGACAAAGTTTCCTCGAAAGGCTGCACGAGCAAATGGAACCAATGTTTCTTCCAGAATGGCCCTGTACTTGAACTGGTTCAGGTTTCCATTCAGAACAACCAGGTCAGTTTTGCCCCCTGCATGAAAAGCAGCCCAAACGGTCACCCCACCACCTCCAGCTTGGACTCTTGGCACTATACAACCTTTGTTGTAGGCTTCATGCACTTGTCTGCGCACTCGGACGCGGACATCTTGACGATAGACCAGAAATCTAGACTCGTCACTGAAGATCACGTGATTCCAGTGTCCTGGCTGCCATTGACGGTGCTCTCTGGCCCACTGCAATCGGCGCTGGCGGTGTTGTCTGGTCAGGCATGGCTTTCTCAGGGGACGCATGGCACGATAGCCTGCTTGAACCAGTCGTTGGTTGACTAGCCTTCTGGATACAGGCACATTTGTCAGTTGCTGCCACTC
This sequence comes from Myxine glutinosa, assembly GCF_964187855.1. Taxonomy (NCBI): domain Eukaryota; kingdom Metazoa; phylum Chordata; class Myxini; order Myxiniformes; family Myxinidae; genus Myxine; species Myxine glutinosa. The sequence continues at coordinate 17,457,474 of NC_136261.1, read as the reverse complement.
AGCCCTAAGCCGATTAGCTGACTTGGTACGGCTGTTGCGGACTAACCGGTGCAGCTGGCGATCATCCCTCCTTGTGGTTCTGCGGGGACGTCCTGGCCTCGGTATTGGAGTAGGGACACCCCTCTGAGCATTTCGTTTCAGGATCTTTGACACCTGACCTTGATTGATGCCATACTGCCAAGCAATAGCACGCTCTTTCATGCCGTAATTTCGTACAGCCACCACTCCATGACAAACAGCATTGTCGAGTTGACGGACCATCTCCAGAGGAAGCGGCAATAACTTTTGGAGACGTGCAGCAGTTGTTTTCCACTAATACAGAACGCAACAACCCTTGTATACCCGACTGTGAAGCCAATCGTCAAATGCACCTGTCCGTACATTTTGCCACGCCACCTGTGATATAATCCTGTTGTTGACTTCTTGCTGCGACAGACACTCAGTGACATGGTTCTTTTAACAAATTAATCACCAAAGTGTAAAAGAAACTCACCAGATTGATATACTGAGTTAAGAAAGTAAACCCGTCAAGAAAAAAAAATATTCCATATTAAATGCAGAGTCTGTATATTCGTGAAAATTACGGCAAAATCGTAATATTGATTTTGTCAGTTTTCATAGCAATTCACGTGTGTTTAGTTTTTTGTCACTATTTTTATGACAGTTCTTGTGAAATCACGCATGTATTGTCAATATTGTGGTCCCACTAGTAGACTTTCATGTGCAGTCTGGACACAATTTATCATGTGGCGACCAAACAGTGTTACCGTAAATTCGCGACGAGAGTGGCGAAAAAGATTGTTTATGGAGTAATTTCTACTTGAAAAATTATAAATTAAGGTGGATTTATTAACAGAATGGAGCAAGGATTTACCACAAGGATTCACATTTCAATTTTGTAGTCGATAGTAAGAAGGTAACAAATGTTTAATAATAATCATGCGTGGCGACTATACCGTCGGCGCGGCGTAAAGTGACGTTAGATTCGTGTATGTGGTCATACTGCTGGCTATTGACCACATTTGTAGTAGGTATGGAGTTAATGATGGAAGGGCAGGTATACACATTGACTACAATGCAGTCCAATTTCTCTAGTTGATTAGTCTATATAAACTTCTTCATGAATGTAGACGTCATCTACTAATGATAAACCGCAAAGACAAACCTGAAACTTGGACTTGGTATGGCCTGCCCTGGGTAATCAACATTTAGTACGCCCTATGACAATTCCATCATCACCTAATACAGAGAAGAGTTTGGGTGGAAATGTTAGATTTTAAATTATGAATCAAACCTCTGCCGATGACTGTTGACAGTCTCATCTTCAAGTTATAATTGTTTCACAACTTCATTAATAAAGCAAAACTTGAGTTACAAGGTTTTCATTATTAGAATTATTTTATTTGTATTTATAATTACCGGTATATGTAAAACATTTCAAAGACATTTTTGTGTTTGTCTTATTTTGCAGATGAAAAGACTAGAGAGTGGTCGGAAAAGGGAAAGGGAAGCTCAAAGGGTTATAATCAAATTTCCTTTTACCGAGAGATTAAGGGAGAGACGTGCCACTGACCACAAACAAAATGGATCATCAAAAAAATACGTACAAGCATATCGTGACAGGTTGAAACAAAATGAGGCAGGCTGGAAAGCGTACAAAGCCGACAGGGCGAGAGATGAAAGAATTCGAAGAAGTAGGAGAACAAAAGAGCAAAAACAGCATGAAAGAGAACTCAGCAAACTGAGGATGAGGAATTACAGAGCAAGGAAGAACAATGAGAAGGAGCAAGAAATACGTACTGCTGAAAAGAAGAAACAGAAAATTACAAGAGCAGAGCACAAGAAAGTTGAAGAGAAGAGAGAATACTGGAGACTCAAGCAAAGGAGGTATAGAGCAAAACTGTCCTCGCAGAAGAAAAGACGAGTCAGGGAGAAGGACAGGGCCCGGAAAAATATACAAAGAGTTAAGATGACAGACATGAAGAGGCAAAAGATGAGTTTGTTGGACAGAAATGATGACAGCCACATTAGTTGTAAATTGGCAGAGACATTACAGACAGTCAAAGATACAATCAAAGGCATTGACAAAGGACTGAAAAGAAAGATTACAATGAAACTTGCCCAGCAAATTCGTGGGAAGTATGGTGTTCTTCGCAGAGGTTTCTGTTCATCACTGGGATTGGAACGAAGGTTTTTCTCGAGATGTGCTCAACGTCAAGGAGATGAATGGAAAATAAAGACACGGAGTGATGCTCTGCCAACAAGAGTCAAAGACTCACTCAAACATTTCTATGAAGAGGTGTCCACCCAGTTGCCAAACAAGAAGGATGTAAGTAAGAAAACTCATATTGCAAAACGAATCATGAATCGGACTTTGAGGTCTGCATTTGCAATGTGGAAGAAACAACACAAAGATGTAAAGGTTGGATTCACAATGTTTGTGAGTCTGAGACCTCGACACATCCTGACCCGAAATAAACGCAGACGTGAACAATGTCTGTGCGAGTAGTGTGAAAATATGAAACTCAAGCTTGATTCAATCAACAATCTTGCTAACAAGCTCGGAAGGCCAGAGGTCAAGGTGAAAGACGTCTTTGATGCAAGCATGTATACACTGTGTCCGAAGCAAGAAGGAGAGAAGTTCAATAACATCAAATGCATTCAGCGCACATGCAGCAAATGTGGTGTATGCTTAATGAAGAAACGACTGTCACCACTTGTAGCTGACCCAACAGTAGAAGTAGAATGGGCACGGTGGGAAAGTGTGCACAACCCAAGTTTTAAACTCTCCAGGAAAACCAGAGTAGTGAAGAAAGGGTCAGTGAACATGTTAATGGAGGAACTGTATACAGAACTAGAAACATTTAGTTCACATCTTTTTGTAGCTGAGTGGCAGCAGCAGCAATACAACAAAGTGTCAAAATCCCCTCCTAAGGACTCGGTTGTATTGGTGATGGACTATTCACAAAACTTCACATGTGGGTTCCAAAGAGAGGTCCAAAGTGCACACTGGAGTCAAGAGCAAGTTACTCTGCATCCAGTAGTCGCCTTCTATGAATGTCCTCATAAAACCATTGTGAAAGAAGCAATACACATTGTCTCTGATGACAGATGCCACGACTCCCACGTGGTAGCTCAGTTCATGAAAGACATCAATAAGCATCTCCTTGAAGTTCGCCAACTGAAGATAAGGAAGTACATCCAGTTTACTGATGGGTGCTGTGCATAATATAAATCGGCTATTCCTTTTGCTGATGTGTCATATGCCCAGGAAGACCTCTCCTGTCTTGTCGAGAGGAACTGCTTTGGATCAGGACATGGAAAGTCTGAATCAGATGGTGAAGGGGGAGTAGTGAAGTCTGCAGTGTCTTGGGCTGTGATGGCAGAAGAGACAGTTGTGTCAAATGCCCAGACCTTCCTCTCATTCTGTCAGAAGAACTTGACTAAGGAGAGTGCCAACTGCTGCCAGGAAATGAAGCGGACATTCATCTTCACGTCGAAGGAGGACATAAACAGAGAAAGAGGACTTCGGAAGGTGAAGACTGTAAAGGGGACACGTAAAATTCAGGCCGTTAGAACAGTCGGCAAAGGAGTTATTGAAATGAGAAATCTCTCCTGTTATTGTTCCAAGTGCCTGGCCAACTCCAGAAAGTGCAAGAACAGGAAGTATGTACCTCAGTGGAAGCCTGTTCAACTAATGCCAGCCACAAATGTTCCCTCAGCATCAACCAAACATACTGCTTCTTCGGCATCAAATGCTTCCACACAACCATCTTGTGTCCCATCTGCTGGACAGAATGTTGACCAGTCTTCAGCGGTGAGACCTGGTTGTAGTTCGGCGGCTTCCCATGTGACAGAAATGGAAGGTAATTTATAATTTCTCTAGTAGTCTCTTTCAGCAGGACAGTTCATTAAAAAAAATTGAGTTTATTTAATAAAAAAGCAAAAAGTACCTGATGGATACTGTGAATTTTATGATTACATTGTTTGCTTGCAGATTGCATTATTACATACATTTTTTTTTTTTCATATTGACATGTGGACCAAAAATAAAAAGGAAAAATGTGAAGAAACAATGATTTAATTCATAAAACAAAACAGACTTACTCATTGCCATTCTACATACTTCATCTCTTATTACCCCAGCATCATCCACTCGCCTACATCCAGCATCAGCGAATCCATTACGGGCATCTACTCGGGTCCTTTCTCCTGAACTGAGTGTTAACTCAACTTTAGCAGCCACCAATGATCACAGTCGTACTGCACCCAGTGTCTCAAGTCCAGAAATGGAAGGTAATACAGTCAGAGGTGTTGTTGGACTAGAAAAAGTATGTACTTCTCTGTAGCTGATATTTTTCCTCAAGCACAGCACATACAACATGTCTTTAGTAAGACTATATTTGAACTTGTGAAGTACTTTGCCAGAAGGGACCATTTACAATCAGTAAATCCATTGTAAGAAGCCTTCACTGTCCATAAATTATTTCAGTACATTTCTGAATTAGAACTATTGGCGATGATTTTGAGCATTTTGTTTCCATATGATAAAAGATGGTCTCGTAAATAATTCATTTGTATTCTTGCTTCATATTGTTGCGGATATGGGATTTGGCCTCCATATCCGTTTGTAAATATTCCCCTATTTCCCCAATACTCCCCAACTATCCCCAATCCCCCATTCCCTAGTCCCATTGTCTGTAAACAATACTCTGTAGAACCGACCTTCCCCTTTTTCCCCCATTAAATGTCGTACCCAGGTCCACCGCATCTCACGTAGACAACTTTCGGACATCTTGCTAGTTATTCTTAGTCTATGTCAGTTAAGGACTCGTTTCCATTAATTCTGACTCTTCGTTGCACCAGAATGTGATTGTATGGCACCAGTAGTGAGTTTAGGACCTCCCAATACCTCCCCCCAACCTCATCTCCGCATCCTCCCATCTTCCCCATGAAACAACAACAACAACAACAACTACAACAACAACTACAACAACAGAGGGGGGCGGCGCGGCACGGCGCGGGGAGTGTGCGTCCTCACTCCGGCTTGGTTAGCCGCCATTGCCCATGCGCTCCACGGGGTTACCACGAAGGGGCTGGCTGTCAGCTCCTCGTCAGGGGCGGAGCCCGGTAACCCCCCGCAGCCAGTGAGAAGCGGCGGGCCGATTCCATCTGGGGCGGAGCTAACGAGCCGAGGGCGTGTCACTCCCCGCCGGATATGCGCAGCCACTTACCGGACGTGAGAAGAGATGCGCCCCCAGCTTGGAGAAAGAACGTCACCTTCTAACGCTGACGCTGAGAGAGACCTCCCGCATCTCTGGACCGGACCGGGTCGATTCTGTCCCTGAGCCAAGAGTGCACCTTGAGCCATCGAAGACCTGCCCCTCCTTGCCATCAATCCCCGTGTGAGTCAGTTTTGTCCCGTTTATCTGTGGTCTGTCGGGAATAAGATAAGACCGTGTTTAAGTGCCCACCTTTCTATGCTGTCTCTCTTGTCTTTGTAATCTAACCTTCCGCAATATTATAACCTCCTCCGGAGGTCTTGAGAACCGTACCCCTGGTGTCGTGTCATTTAATCCAGCCGTTGTGTCCTTTCCTTCATTGATTTAGCATAGCGCGACTTAGTCAACGTTCGAGTGTAATCGGGTAACTTGTGCGAACACGGCGGCCATTCCGCTCGGCCCAGCATAACATCTTAATAAGTCGTGTCCGTAACAATTGGTGTCAGGAGTGTCGGATTCGGACCTGGGACTAAATTCATTTAGCCCAAATTTTGGAACACCAATTGTACCATTAGGGTAACAATTGGTGTCGAGGAGTGAGATTCGATCCGGAGCGCGTTTTACGCGCTCGAAATTATAACGGCGAAATTTGATTTTGTTTTACGAAAATAAAAACCCGAATTTTGAAAGTCGCGCTATGGCAGACCAAGTCGGCTGGGTTCCGGTAGAGGAGAGTGAGGCAGGGTCGGTCCAGGACCAAATTGAGGGACGTGAGGAGAGCGAAGCAGCGAGGGTAGCAGACGCACAAAATGGCGCCTCGCTGGTCACGGCGACCGCGCCCGCGACCGTGGCAGCGCCCCTGGTGGATTCGAACCTTTTTATGTTGCAAATGAGGGCCCTTATGGAACAAATGGGTGAGCGATTGGAGGGCCAAATGGGGGTAATGGGGAACCGGATGGATGCTCAGGGTGAGCGATTGGAGGGCCAAATGGGGGTAATGGGGAACCGGATGGATGCTCAGGGTGAGCGATTAGAGGGCCAAATGGGGGTAATGAGGGACGAAGCGAGGGGTACCGGTGAGGGATTAGACAAGAAATTAGAGGGGTTAGACAATGGGATAGAAGGGGTGAAAAATGGGTTAATGGGGGTAGAAAACAGAATGGCCGCTCAAGAGAATCAAATGGAAGGGATGCAAAAGGGGTTAGAGGGGTTAGAAAACAGAATGGAAGGCAAATTGAGGGACATGAGGGACCAAGCGGAAAGGGAAGTTAAACAAATGGGGCAGCAGATAGAGGGGGTCAGAATGGGGGTAGAAACCAAACTGGATGCTCACAGGGAGGAAATGGAGCAGATGAGGGTGGCATCTGGGCAGGAGATGCAAGTGATGGGAGAAGAGATCAGAAGAGGAGTGAGTGAGGAGGTCGGAGGAGTGCGCGAGGAGGTGAGGCACTGTGAGGAGCACATGGAGAAGGAGGTGAGAAAGGGGACTGTAAAGTTACAAGGGGGCATAGAGGACCTGACGCAGGAGGTGGAACAGCTGACGGAGGGACAGACTGAGTTAGTGGAGCAGGTTCAAAGGAACACTGCGGTATTAGGAGGGTTAAAGGCGACACAGAAAGAACTAAAAGATGACTTGATAGCGACGAAGAGGGAATGTCAGATGGTACGTGAGGGACTGACAACGAGGTTGGACGAGGTGATAGAGGTAATGGAGACGAAGGACCGGCAGGTGAGGACGCACATGGAAACGGTCAAGGTAGCCTTGGAGGACGAGCTTGATGAGACGTACCGGGGAATAAAAGAGGTGAAGCAGAAATTAGAAGAAGTGGAAGAAGGGGTGAGCGAAATTAAGAAGCGACGGAGAGGGGATAAGAAAGAGATAAAGGAGGAGATAAAAGAATTGGTCCAAAGTCTGTGTTTGGATCGTGATGATGTGCTCATTAACCGGATGAGGGATTCGCAGGTGATGGAGGAGAAGCGAAGAGGAAGAGGACCCGGTGTAAGTGGTGACCAATATGGTCGTGCGTATGATGCGCCAGGGGATTTAAGAAGCTTGGGGGTCGAGATGGACCCGGGTGTTCGTGAGAGGCCGTTGGTGAAGTGTGCGACAGGTCTGGTGTGCGAAAAAGGAGGTGTGCGAGAAAGTCCGACTCTGGGGTGTGTGAGGAAAAAGTGCGTGCCAAGGAGTGAGGGTGCTGGCGAGAGTGAGTCGGTCGTAGCGCGTGTGCGAGGGAGCACATGGAAGCGCGGTGTGGTAAGTGTTACAGAGGGTGTGACGGGAGAGTGTGCGCAAGAGTGTGCGCGGGAAAGGTGTGTAACGGACAGGTGCATGAGGAAAGAGTGCGCTGTCGGGAGTAAGGGTGAGTGCGTTGTCAAGAGTGGAGGTGAGAGTAGTAAGAGTGACACGGAGCGTGAGTTGGTTGTGACAGGTGAGAAAGGAAGCACACCTGGAATGGTAGAGCGTGAGTGGGAATGCACGCTGGAATTGGTAGTGAGGCACGTGGTTGGGTGTGCGAGTGAGGGCACACCTGTGATTGTCACAGAGGAGGTGACCGAGGAGGGGGCGCGAAGAGGTGTGTTGGTGAGGTGTGCGACCAACGAATGTGTGCCAAAGTGTTCGGTGGTCAGGTGTGTGACCAAGGCTGTGAGTGGAATGGGTGTACCTGGGTGTGTAAAGAAAGGTACGAGGAGCATGGAAACGGCTGGATGTGTGAGCAAGGAACGGGCTGCGGGGTGTAAGCATGCAGGTGAAGCATCGACGTTACACGGGTTAGAGGTTAGGTCGACTTTTAGCCGAATCGGGCCCTCGGTGCGTGCTGGGCCTCGCTTTGAACGGCCGCGTCCGTGCTCCACTAGGCGGAGCGGCGGGCGGCTGGATAGGAAGGGTCGTCATGGCGACCACTTTTTGTTGAGGCATTCCGGCAGGTCGAGATCGGGACATTGGATGGCTCCACGCCGAGATGGTGCGTGGGATCTCGGCCTGGGTAAGCCCCCGTCCCTGCACCGAGTGCCGGACGCATCCAGCCGCTGGCACAGAACAACCCGCATTCATGGCTTGGCTTTACGAAGCCGGGCTTTGGACAGGAATTGGCGCACCGAGGCATTAGTGAGTAGACTGGGTGATGAGGTTAGTGTTTTGGACCCAAAATTAGAGAAAAACAAAATTTGATGATTGGCAAGGGATTGGCAGTAGTGATTGGCAGATGATGGGTAGTGATTGGCAAATTTTTAATTTGTTGAAATTTGATGTGCAAAATTGGTAGTGAGCGATGGGCCCGGTGGGTAAGGCTGGCATCCCTGCCGCCCTTCCCATGTGGGGGCAAATGCGCAATAGATTATGGGGTTGATGGCAGTGAAAACTAGCCCGGGTGGGTTAGGTTATATTGTAGGGATCTAGCGAAGATGACATTAGGTAACGTTAAGTTTAGTTAGTGACTGATACCTGTAGTGGGGACGCAGGTAGATTAGTATGGATGATAATGACGAGGGAGCGCAATAGTTTAAAGGGACGACTGGGAAGCGCAAGTTTCAGAAGGGAGTAGTTAGCTGAGATGATGTCGTGTGTGTGAGAATTGAACAGGTGTGATTGCACAGGTGTGCAACTGGACAGGTGTGTGGAGCAGTGTGTGAGTAGTGAGTGTTGTGGATCAGCGCGAATGCGCTTGGGGAGAGAAGGGTGCAGGTGGCACCAGGTGTGAGAGCACAGGTGTGCAGGTACAGGTGTGTGGAGAGAGTTGGAGTAAGTGGTACGGAGTGGTGTGGATGGGGGAAGAGTGGACCCCTTTCACGAGTACCCGGGGCGGGTAGTGTAAGTGTTAGGTAGAGGGTATAGGTAAATTGTGGGTGGATATTGGCATTTGTGGTGCGGTTGCAGAATGGTGTTGTGGATGGATGCATTAGTGTTGTGGAAATGGCTGGGCGTGTAGCCTGTTAGTGTGTGTAGTTGGTTGGGCACTCCACCACTGTGAGGATGTCGGCCAGGTGAGGCCGCAGGTGGGCTCTGGGAGCCGGTAGTTGTGAGTGGGTGCCTGAGGATCCCGGGTGTGGATCGGGCAGCCCAGTGCCAGAGAGGGCACCGAGTGGGGAGAGCGCCAGAGGGCCTTCCCCAGGTAGTTAGGTTAGGGTAAGGAGCAGGTAAGCTCGGAGGCAACTGCAGTGGTGGGGGTGTGCAGGTGGGTAGACCCGCTGGGAGAGGTACACGTCGCGGCCCAGAAATTGTGCGAGGGCACCGGGAGATGAATCGGGGGAGTGAGACCCCAAATTGAAAAGCACCACAGTTTGGTCAATGGGAATTGGTTTTTAGAACCCATAGTGTAAGAGGGCCAATGGTTTGGCAGGAGAAAGACCCCGGGTAATGTAAAGTTGTTAAGGTCATTTAGGAAATAGTTAGGATTGATGAACCTGTCGCACCATACGCAGCCACTTACCTGTGGTGATGATGATGACTCCACACCTGTGTTTTCTTTGTTCTGTGTGCAGGAAATGAGAATTGCTGTGTGGATTGGTGAGACGCATCACGACGTGGATGAGACATTGGGGTGATTCCATCTCTCCCTCCTTAGGAGGGACTGATGAGGAATTGGTAATGGCAAATTTTGATGTTCAGTTGAAGATGGCAAATTGTGATGAGAGTTGGAAATGGCAAATTTGATTGGTTAGGAGGGAGAGAAGACGAATTTGGTTTATGGGAGGAACGGGGAAGACAGTAGGGACGTTTGTTGATTTGTAAAGTAGATGTTTATGGGTAGTGTTGTGTTTTGTGGATACAGTAAGGGGTAAGGGAGGGGCCATGTAGGTTACCTGGTGGGGGGGGGGGGGCGTACGGTAGGAACGTACCTGTCTCACCTGGTTCCCATGTGCCCCCAGTGTGCATTACCTTACATTGCGTGCACTTTTGCGCCCTTCCCACCTTACTCACTTGTCTGCTTCTTTTGTCTCCCACCTCCGAGGATCTGGCTTTGGGGCAGAGAGAGAGGAGAGAGAGGTGCTGGCTCCGCAGTTGTGGGCCTGCACTTTCGCTGCTTGCTGCCTGGATCGATACACCATATGGACCGCAATTTTGGTGGCCACCCACAATGGACCGCAGTTCTTTTGCGGCCAAGCACCACCCGTGGATGGACCTATGGGTCAACGTGGCACCTATGCCATACAGGTGAACCACTTTTAGTTGGCCCCCTGATGGCCACAATAAAGAAATGGACGCGGTTGGCGCCTTTCTTTATTTTTAAAGAAGCCAGAAGGCCAAGTGCACCACACGAAGAGCAAGAGACACCTGCAGGGTTAGGGGTTGTTGTTTTTATTTTAATGAACAATGGTGACTGCACCGATTGGTGCTTGGGGTGGTGCTTTTGGTGCTTGGAAGGGGTGCTCTGCACATTATTAAAGGCCGTAAGGCCACAGAGCACTCGTGGGTTGGTGTATCGATGCTGGCATGCGTGCTCTCTCTCTATGCATAACATCTGCATGTGTTCCTCCAAAAACAGGTCCTGGATCGTAGTGTAAATATCAGCGTAGTCTTGTGTAAATAATGCTCCCTACCGGCTGTATGTTTAGTTTGCGAATTCTTTCCGTGATTCGGTTATCCTGTGGGTGTGTTTCTGTGAGGAGAAGGGTGCAACGTCGCAGGGGGACATATTTACTCATTTGTGAATATCTGTAAAACTGTCGCACTCAGGGTAGAGTTAATAGTAGAGGGAACTACATCTGAGTGCCACACTAAAATAGGTAAAAATTTATCGGGTCGGGACGCCCCGAGGGTAGAGCAGGGTGCAATGTTGCGGATATGGGATTTGGCCTCCATATCCGTTTGTAAATATTCCCCTATTTCCCCAATACTCCCCAACTATCCCCAATCCCCCATTCCCTAGTCCCATTGTCTGTAAACAATACTCTGTAGAACCGACCTTCCCCTTTTTCCCCCATTAAATGTCGTACCCAGGTCCACCGCATCTCACGTAGACAACTTTCGGACATCTTGCTAGTTATTCTTAGTCTATGTCAGTTAAGGACTCGTTTCCATTAATTCTGACTCTTCGTTGCACCAGAATGTGATTGTATGGCACCAGTAGTGAGTTTAGGACCTCCCAATACCTCCCCCCAACCTCATCTCCGCATCCTCCCATCTTCCCCATGAAACAACAACAACAACAACAACTACAACAACAACTACAACAACAGAGGGGGGCGGCGCGGCGCGGCGCGGGGATTGTGCGTCCTCACTCCGGCTTGGTTAGCCGCCATTGCCCATGCGCTCCACGGGGTTACCACGAAGGGGCTGGCTGTCAGCTCCTCGTCAGGGGCGGAGCCCGGTAACCCCCCGCAGCCAGTGAGAAGCGGCGGGCCGATTCCATCTGGGGCGGAGCTAACGAGCCGAGGGCGTGTCACTCCCCGCCGGATATGCGCAGCCACTTACCGGACGTGAGAAGAGATGCGCCCCCAGCTTGGAGAAAGAACGTCACCTTCTAACGCTGACGCTGAGAGAGACCTCCCGCATCTCTGGACCGGACCGGGTCGATTCTGTCCCTGAGCCAAGAGTGCACCTTGAGCCATCGAAGACCTGCCCCTCCTTGCCATCAATCCCCGTGTGAGTCAGTTTTGTCCCGTTTATCTGTGGTCTGTCGGGAATAAGATAAGACCGTGTTTAAGTGCCCACCTTTCTATGCTGTCTCTCTTGTCTTTGTAATCTAACCTTCCGCAATATTATAACCTCCTCCGGAGGTCTTGAGAACCGTACCCCTGGTGTCGTGTCATTTAATCCAGCCGTTGTGTCCTTTCCTTCATTGATTTAGCATAGCGCGACTTAGTCAACGTTCGAGTGTAATCGGGTAACTTGTGCGAACACGGCGGCCATTCCGCTCGGCCCAGCATAACATCTTAATAAGTCGTGTCCGTAACAATATTAAAGGCTCAGTGAGATTCAATTAAAATGTTGGACTGGGCCTCAAGTACTTTTCAGTGGACGGTGAAAATTTGTACTATTGTATCACAGATTCAGAATGTCAAGGAACAATTTTGTAAGAAAACTAGCATCCAAAGTTTAGTCAATTTAATCTTGCATTTGAATGTGTTTACTACCTACACATGAATAAATCTTTTAATGTTTTTTTTCTCTCTCTCTTTTAAGGTTCCGCAGCTGATCAGGTCAACATCGGAGACTTTGTCGCAGTAGGAGTAAAGGGGAGACACAGAACAGTGACGTACATCGCTAGGGTAATTGTATAGCTCCATCAAGATCTAATTCGTTATTCATACATGACATGCAAAATCTTGCTGAACCTACTAAAACTGTTTATTTTCCGGTTTTGTTCTTATTATGTACATGCACTTGGCAAATCTTTAATCAGACAGTTAACATATAACAGAAATAAATTTCATTGGAAGTGTGCATATCCAAAGGTTCCACAAAGTATTGGTGCAAACACAATGTGATAGAGCTACCAGCCAATGACCGTATTATCATTACAGCAGGTTCCTTTTAACATCACACTTTATATGTTCTTTTATATCTCCCAGGTTCTGGAATTAGACAAGGGCCGTGGTGAGGTACAGGTGTCCTACTTGGAGGAGGTAGCACCATCAGCCTTCTCCTTGCCATCTGAAGGTGATCCAGTGTTCTGGCATCCCCTTCGTGACGTTACAACTCCTATGGGGATACCGTCTGTTAAGGGAACAGCCTCAAGACTGAAATTGGTTTTTAAAGATCTAACTCCTCTTAAGATTTATGTCTCAGAACAATGAATTATCAATACCTGTTTGGAAGGAGCACTGTCACCTAATACAAAGTTGATTTCAAAACATGCAGACAAATCAGGGATGCAGATCAGTGAAAGTTTGAGCAAAATCGGGCAGGTAATTTAAAAGGTTATGGACGTTTTAAGTTCAGAAATCCTTGAAACAAATTGGCAACTTTGTATTCGGTGACAGTGTTCCTTTAAAGTTTAAAGGGAAATGAAGTCCTGATTGTAAGTTGCTTTCAATAAGAAGATAACATGAAAGTTCTGTGGAAATACTCAATGGCAAGTCTTGTCATGTGAGTCTGATATCACTGTGGACAACCTGTAAATCTTCTGTTAATTGAATTACTCCTATATTAATTTCTCATGAATGCATATGATATGACTTGTTTGAATCATTAAAATGGCTAAGGATTTGTATCGGCAGATTTCCCTTTTAAAATGATTATTTTCCAATCCCTGTTTGCAACCATCTTATTTACATATGCACTGGTACATGTAATGTATTATTGCATGGAGTAGACGGTCGACAGAAAAGCAAGTTTGAGTATGTTTCACAAGAATGTTGGTGTATGCAGAAAGTCATGTAATATAAGAAAACTTTCAGATATTGTGACTAAGTACTTAGTGAAGGGAAACGGAGTACTCATTGTACGTTTGTAGTTTTGCCTGTCATTTGGCATCTTTAAAGCAGGGTCAACCATGGAAAATATATTCTGGATGAAAATATTTGAGTGGCAATGCAAATAACCAATACAATTTCATTCATTGTAGTTTAAATGCACATATTTTAATTTTATTTTCCACCTTGCTTTATAAGTACATGTACAAGAGACAGAAGAATGGTAAAGGAACAAGCAATGTATTACACTTTATTCAGCTAATATGATGACTAGTTTTATGCAGCATTGAATTATATGACATGTAAATGGTATATTGGGGAAGAAACTAGTCATCCTTTCATGCAAAATGTCCAAAGGCCAAATTTCACTAAATAGTTGTTCATGTATAAGGATTAACAAGCGTTACGCCTAGGTCCCCCGTCGGGGAAGTGATGTGAGTTGACAAAGTGGAACACGCAGAAAACATGCTATGATATGATATTTCGCTCACAAGGGTCAGACAAACATGGAGGCGGCTATCTTGGATTTTGACGTGGCGACCCACTTTACAATAGCGGTCTTCCTTATGCCGAGATACACCCACACACCAAATTAGAAGTTGGTACTTCACTTATCTTTCAAGATATTCTTCTCACAAGATTCAGACATACATGGCGGCGGCCATCTTGGATTTTGACATGGCGACCCAATTTTCAATAGCGTTCTTCCTTATGCCTAGATACACCCACACACCAGATTAGAAGTTGGTACTTCGCTTATTTTTCAAGATATTTCGCTCACAAGGGTCAGACATATATATGCTGGCGGCCATCTTGGATTTTGACGTGGCGACCCAATTTTCAATAGCGTTCGTCCTTATGCCGAGATACACCCAAACACCAGATTAGAAGTTGGTACTTCGCTTATTTTTCAAGATATTCATATCACAAGGTTCAGACATACATGGCGGTGGCCATCTTGGATTTTGATGTGGCGACCCAATTTTCAATAGCGTTCGTCCTTATGCCGAGATACACCCACACACCAGATTAGAAGTTGGTACTTCGCTTATTTTTCAAGATATTCATATCACAAGGTTCAGACATACATGGCGGCGGCCATCTTGGATTTTGACGTGGCGACCCAATTTTAAACAGCGTTCTTGCTTGTGCCTAGATACACCCACACACCAGATTAGAAGTTGGTACTTCGCTTATTTTTCAAGATATTCATATCACAAGGTTCAGACATACATGGCGGCGGCCATCTTGGATTTTGACGTGGCGACCCAATTTTCAATAGCTTTCTTCCTTATGCCTAGATACACCCACACACCAGATTAGAAGTTGGTACTTCGCTTATTTTTCAAGATATTTCGCTCACAAGGTTCAGACATATATATGGTGGCGGCCATCTTGGATTTTGACGTGGCGACCCAATTTTCAAAAGCGTTCTTCCTTATGCCGAGATACACCCACACACCAAATTAGAAGTTGGTACTTTGCTTATTTTTCAAGATATTCAGCTCACAAGTTTCAGACATACATGGCGGCGGCCATCTTGGCTTTTGACGTGGCAACCCGATTTTAAACAGCGTTCCTCCTTGTGCCTAGATACACCCACACACCAGATTAGACGTTGGTACTTCGCTTATTTTTCGAGATATTTCGCTCACAAGTTTCAGACATATATATATGGTGGCGGCCATCTTGGATTTTGACATGGCGACCCAATTTTCAATAGCTTTCGTCCTTATGCCGAGATACACCCACACACCAAATTAGAAGTTGGTACTTCGCTTATTTTTCAAGATATTCATCTCACAAGGTTCAGACATACATGGCGGCGGCCATCTTGGATTTTGACGTGGCGCCCCAATTTTCAATAGCGTTCTTCTTTATGCCTAGATACACCCACATACCAGATTAGAAGTTGGTACTTCGCTTATTTTTCAAGATATGCAGGTTACAAGGTTCAGACATACATGGCATCAGACATACATGGCGGCGGCCATCTTGGATTTTGACGTGGGTTGCACCCACACACCAAATTCGAATGCGGTCCTTCACTTACGCACGCACGCACGCCGCACGCACGCACACACGCACGCCCGCACGGACGGACGGATGGATGGACGGATGGACGGACGGACGGACAGGAAAGCCATAGTCCCCCTTTCGCTCCGCTGAGCGACGGGGGACAAAAATGTTGCATTTAATGCACTTAACATTAGCATGAGTTACATAAAATTAACTTGATAGCTTGGAAATTAGAAGTGGAATTTCTGATTTTATTCTGTATTTCAATCCAATTCTCTTGTGTGAATTTGAACATTGATATATATGAATGAATGATCGTTTTAAGGCCATTTTCCCCGCTAGAGCGGGGGTTAGCCTTGCGGGCCCCATGACAATCATGGTTCCCTGTTTGAGGCAATGTTTTTATGGCCGGATGCCCTTCCTGGCGCCAACCCTTAGTCGCCTCTTACGATGCGCAGGGATATGGTGTACCTAATCTAAACCGGGGTACACACCGGGATCATTCATCCCAGCAAGCTGGTACTCAATTTGCCGACCTCGGAAGGATGACAGGCTGAGTCAACCCACCTGGTGTTAATTTAGCGATCGACCGGGATTCGAACTTTATGGTATTGAACTTTATTTGAACATTGATGGTATTTTCTATTAAATAAAGAAGAATTAAAAAAAACTTGAATTCCAGTTCCATTTGTCTTTGTATGTGCTATGTATTAATGCAGTTCTCCATGAAGGATAAAAATGCTAGGTCATTAAACTCCCAGATAAACATGATCAGCATGGATCTGTGGGCCTTGTCATGTTGATATCCTTGAATCCTGCTCTTCTCTGCTAGGTCTTTAAGATCCAAGATAATCATGATCGGCATGGACCTGTCATTTCTCAAAATAATCTGCAATTGAAGCATATAATAACTTTCGTATATTTTGAATAACAATACAAATACACCCACACGCACACCCTCAAATTACTCAAGAATTTGTTGTATTGCTTTAATCATGTGTTTCAGTTTGATTTATGATCATCATACATGAAATAATTTGGTATTTTATTCTGTAGAAGTAAAAAAAAAAATGTAACAATTGAGTTCATGCTGTGTCCGTCCCCTGTTACGCATGTAACGTGTTCCTTATGAAAGGGCATATCTACTTTGAAGATCAGACAAAAACTTAAAGATGCATATTGATATGCCAAGACTCTATAACAGGAATGTCCTTTCTGTTGAGAGTTTGCATGGATGTGATCAAGAACTGTGAATGGGTTTTATGACTGCAAGGCAAATGTAATGGAAGAAATACTTTTTAACAGTGTGTGGTATGTATGAATACATTTGTATTCATTTATCCAAACTTATTCTTTTCTCTTGATCAGTTGTGTGATTCAACATGGTAATCCAGGCTCTTCAAAATAACATTGCTGAGATTGTTTTCATTGATGACTGTAACCTCTCTCCAGAGTTAGAATTCCGTCCTCTGTTACGTGAGTAATACGCCCTACAGTGAGGCACACATTGTGTAGCAGTTTGGTAGAACCTTCCGAAGTTATCTTAATACTCTGTATTTTGAAAAGGCAAGTATGTGTGCATTCATAATATACACTGAACTTTTATCATGTTTTATTTTCAATTTTGGGATATTGTTTCACCCATGTGGACACTTTACTATGGAAATAGCCATATAAGAAGTGACTCAACCAAACGTCTTATTGAGTTGAATATATCTTGAAATATTTTGAAAATGGGTTCATCCATTTTATATACTGCAACAAAAAAGTTTGTAATATGTAAGGGGTGGGAGTCCCTATATAGCGACGGATTGCGTTGCCCATGGCGCATGCCGGGTTTTTTTTTGATGTACGAATTCCCGTTCACAAACATTTACAAACATTCACAAATGTTTGCAAACTTGCAATGTTGTACTCAAAAATCCAGAAAATCGGGAAATCGCAAAAATGTGGAATTTGGGAAAATCGAAAAAATTGGAAATAAATAAATAATTTTTTAAAATAAGTAAATAATTCGAACGCCTCCGGTTTGTACCCCCAACTTCCTCTTTTGGGGCCAAGGGGGGGATACGGGGATAATGCTCTGCACCAGAACGCTCATTCTATATCTACTCATGTGACTCATGGTTCTCCCTCTAGGCCCCCCCCCCCCCCCCCCGTTGGTATTTTTGTGAATATAAGATTGTTCTTCTACTTAAATTAAGATTGAATATAAGATTGTTCTTCTTATTCATGGTTCTGCTTAAATATGTTGATATATTCCCCTGCAGTGTTTTATTAAGTGGTATATTACAACACGCTGTTTTTCTTCCGATTTAAAAGGCTCTTTTCAATTTCCTCTTCAACTCATTCTACTTCAAAAAAAATAAATTCAATCTCTTATAATTCTTCCTCACTGCATGCTCTAAATTCACATTCATTCCACCCCTCCTCCATCGTTCTTAAATGGATCGCCAACTTGAAAATCGCAACAAACCCAATTTGTCATCAATGTTCGTCTTTCATTAATCATCCACTTTCAAAACTCCCCCCTTGCCCCTCCCCTCCAAATCTCCCCCCTTGCCCCTCCCCTCCTAAAATCCCCCCTTGCCCCTCCCCTCATAAACTCCCACCTCGCCCCTCCCCTTCAAAACTCCCCCCTTACCCCTCCCCTTCAAAACTCCTCCCCAACCCCTCCCCTTCAAATCTCCCCCTACCACCCCTCTCCAATTTTCCCCCCTCCCCCTCCTCCAAGCTGCCTCCTTCCCACTTCGTCTCCCTTCTTTCTATCTCATACCTGCACCTCCCCCAACCTTCTACTTTCCTCTGCCCCCCCCTCAAACAACCCCTCACTGTGCCTCATCCCATCACCATCAAACCTTTCATCCTCCTCATCCTTCCCTTTCTTGTAACTCTTCTGTAATCTCTGACACACGATCAACTGCTCTCCCTACCCCCCCCCCTCTCATCCTTCATCTGACCCCACCCCTCCCCTCCCCTGTCCTGCACCCGATGCTCCCCCTCTCTCCTCATTAACGGTATGGACCTAAAACATCCGGGGCCTTCGCTCAAACCTGATTGATCTCTCCATTCATGTTGCTTCTGACAAACCAGACGTAATCTGCTTAACAGAAACTTTCCTCCTTCAAGATGTCTCTGATTCCTGAATATCTCTTCCTGGTTACTCCCTCCTCCGGTATGATAGACCTGAGCCTCGTCCTGGTGGTGGGGTTGCTATCTTTATCAACAACTCTCTTCCTCACTCTCGTTGCACTGCCCTCTCTCCACCCCACCCCCAGGAGTACCTCTGGCTACGGCTTCCTCTCCGCTCCCACCTTTTGTTCATATGTGTTCTGTACCATCCTCCAAACAGTGATGACTCCATTTACATTTCGCTGTCTGACAACATGGACCAACTTCTATCAACTCATCCAAACTCTCTCTTCCTCATATGTGGTGACTTCAACTGTCATCATGCCAGCTGTCTGGGTGTGGGTTCCTCTCTCACCAGCCATGGCACCTCAGCAAAGGACTTCTGCGACCCTTTGGGACTTTTACAATCTGTCAATTTCCCGACCCGGATCTCAGTCAATGGAGTATCTTCTCTTCTAGATTTGGTTATGACAAACTTCCCTGCAAATGTCTGCTGCACTTCTTCTGCTCCAATCGGTTCTTCTGATCATGTGCTTGTTAAAGTGGACATCTCTCTGGCCATTCTCAGAGAGCCTCCTCAGTGCCGACGAGTCTGGCATTTCACTCAGGCTGACTGGCACAGTCTGCAAGCAGCCATCAATCATCTGGACTGGTCTCCCATCTCTACTGCCTCTGACATCAATTCTTCCTGGGAATTCTTCCAAAGCAAACTGCTCTCTCTCATGCACAGATAGATCCCATCTCGTCTTCAGTTGTCTTACCCTTCCTCCCGTCCATTGTACACTGAATCTTGTGGTGAGGCAGTTGCCCTGAAACAACTTGCCTTTGCCTCTTGGAAGGCAAATCCAACTGAAGGCAATCTCAGTTCCTTCCACCAAGCTCGGAACAGGTGTGTGTCTACCCTCAGGAGTGCCAGGAAGCACGATCTCTCCACACTCAAGAATGAACTCTCAAACCTGTTTCCTTCCTCCAAACCGCACATGACAAAGCCGAATGCCTCAACTCTGTGTTTGCCTCAAAATCTTGTGTCCCAAACCCATCTCTCTCTGTTCCCACCTTACCCAGTCGAACCCAACTGCTCCTGGACTCTGTGTCCTCTCCTGACAAGGTGGAGAAGTTTTTGTCAAACCTCGACTCTGATTCTGCAACTAGACCAGACGACATCAGCCCACGGGTCCTAAAATCCTGCTCTGCCGCTCTATCTCACCTTCTATTTGTTCTTTTCACCCTCTCTTTTGCTCAAGGTCATCTGCCAGCATCTTGGAAATCAGCAAACATTGCCGCTTTACACAAAAAATGTGCAAAAACAGATCCTTGCAACTACAGATCAATCAGCCTGCTCCCAATTATCAGCAAATTCATGGAATTCATCATTGCTTCGGTTATCAAATCCTTCCTCTTCTCCAAAGGCTTGATCTCCGATCATCAATTTGGATTCAGACCAGGTCATTCTACTCTGGACATGTTGCTTCTGCTGTCTAAACAATGGATGGAGGTCCTCAATGCCAAACAGTAAATCAAAGCTGTCTCCCTTGACATATCACGTGCCTTCGATACGGTCTGGCAGCCAGCTCTGCTCACCAAACTCTCCTCCTATGATATCCATGGAAATCTCCACGCATGGCTTGCGGATTTCCTCTCTGGTCGTAGTCAGCGTGTGGCCCTGAATGGATTTCTCTCATCTCCCCCTTCCTGTTCTGGCTGGAGTTCCCCAAGGTAGTGTTCTGGGCCCTGTGCTATATCTGGTCTTCATCAATGATCTCTCTGACTCTCTGGAAAATCCTCTCTATCTCTTTGCTGATGACTCCACTCTCTGACGCTCCATTCCTCATCCCTCAGATCGGCAGTCTGCAGCCTCCTCACTCTCTGCAGACCTGAACAAAATCAGACTGGTCAAACAAGTGGAACATGTCTTTCAATCCTGACGAATCTCACACTCTTACTCTGTCTCTCCGAAAAGACCGACTGGAAAACCCTCCCATCTACTTTCTCAACCATCCTCTCCATGAAGTTCTGTCGCTCAAGCTTTTGGGTCTCACTATCTGCCATGATCTCTCTTGGGAAAACCACATTTTCAAGCTGGCCGCCAAAGCCAGTCGCTGACTGGGCATCCTCCGTCGTGCAAAGTCCTTCCTTGGCACACCTGAGGTCCTCACCACATACAAGGCTTTCATCCGCAGCTCAATGGAATACTGTTCCCCCCTCTGGGTCGGTGCTCCTGCCTCACACCTAGCTCGGCTTCACGCTGTTGAAACCAAAGCTTTCAGAATCATTGGAATCTCCTGCGATGAAGCTAACTCCGAGGGCCTTTCACTTACTCACCGCAGGCAGGTTGGTGGTCTTTCTGTCTTTCACCGACTCCTCTCCGGCCTTGCTCCTCCAGCTCTCTCTGTGCTCTGTCCCCCAAATATTCCTACAGGTCACACAAGATCTGCCAGCAACCCTCTTATGGTTAAACTGCCAAAATCTAGGCTCTCTGCTCACCTTTACTCTTTCATTCCCCTTTTCTCCCGCCTCTGGAACAAACTCCCCCACTCCCTTCAATCCCACTCCTCCCTCCAAGTCTTTAAAACAGCTGTTCACCACCATCTCTTATCTTCCCCCATCCACGGTTTCCACGGTTTTTCGAAGCTGTTCCACGATCCTCACGCACGCTCGAAGTTAAGTAATTGTCACATTTGTATTTTTGTCGAAACTGTATTTATCTTACGTGTGTGTACCTTTTGCGTGTCCCTCGGGGGATTATATTATCGGTGTTAATCTTTCAAACCTGTAAAAAATAGTCGAGTATTTCACGCCACGCGGCCTAGTTGTTGAAGCTTCCGACCTTGTGGCCTGGTTCTCTCCGGGCATCCAAAGCGGTTATTTTTTCATTCGTGTGTTTGTCAAATTTCAACTCGTTATTTTATCGTCCATGCGTTATTGTTTGTTTATAGTTAGTTTTGGTTTGAATTTCCTGTAACTCGTAATTAATTAATCATGTTCTGCTCCTCGTGTGCGGCCTTGTACCCCCGTCGGTGTTTGTTTACGTAAGGCCCCTACATCGTGTTTTGCTTGGCTCTTAGTTTTTTCCCTTCTACCCCGAACATAATACTCTTTGTCTAACGTTTTAAATACATTTATTTAAAATACCCCCACCCCCAACAACAAAAAAAAACCAAAAACGTTTATTTTCCTTTCTCCACGTGTGCTTTGTCTCATCCTGTACTTTCTGTTCAGGTGTGCTGTTCGCCCCGCCCCCATTATCTCCTTGCCATCCACCTTTTGCCCTGTCCACGTGACTCGTGGTGGTCCCTCTCGGCTCTCCCCCGTTGGTACTTTGTGCATATAAGATTGTTTACGGTTCTGTTTTAATATTATTTAAATATGTATAAACTTTCCCCTTCAGTGTTTTATTCAGTGGTGTATTACAACACGCTGTTTTTCTTCTTATTTAAAAGGCTGTTTTCAAATTCCTCTCCATCTCATTCCACGTCAAAAAAAAGAAATTCAATCTCTTATACGTCTCCCTCACTACATGGTCTAAATTCACATTCATTCCACCCCTCCTCCATCGTTATGAATCGGATTGCCAACTTGAAAATCACAACAAACCCAATTTGTCATCAATGTTCGTCTTTCATTAATCATCCACTTTCGAAACTCCCCTCTAGCCCCCCCCTTCCAAATCGCCCCCCCCCCCCTTGCACCTACACTCCGAAACTCCCCCCTTGCCCCTACACTCCTAAACTCCCCCCTTGCCCCTCCACTCCGAAACTCCCCCCTTGCTCCTCCACTCCTAAACTCCCCCATTGTCCCTCCCCTCCTAAACTCCCCCCTCACTCCTCCCCTTAAAAACTCTCCCCCAACCCCTCCCATTCAAATCTCCCATGGTGACCCCGGCTGCCCCCGAACGGATTCGGGGGCTGCAAACGAACACGGCAGTTTCGATCGAACTGCCGGAGTTTTGGAAACGACGAGCGGCCATGTGGTTCGCGCACCGCACTCGGCTCCTCCTCTACGACCGGAGGGGCGAGCCTGCTCCAGGACCCTCCGAAGGGACGCAGTTACGAGATGTGGGTGGCACTGCTGCTCATCTCTTGTGCGCGCACTGACGTTGGCGGCACGGCTGCTTCGTTACCTTCGCGCGCGCTGCTGCTCATCTCTTGCGCGCGCACTGACGTTGGCGGCACGGCTGCTTCGTTACCTTCGCGTGCACTGCTGCACATCACCTTCGCGCAACTTCACTCTACAACTACAGCTACAGCTCACGTGTAGAAAGCTGCAACTCGCGCAACTATTTCTCCGACTCTGCAACCTCGGGAGGCCCGCGAGGAACCTCGGCAGCCTCCCCTGAGGACTTGACCAGCCCCTCGGTTGGCTCAACCGCTTTTCGTGTGCACCGAGGCCGAGCACTGCTCGAGCCTTCTCGGCACTGCCCGCGAACTGCAACCTCGGGAGGCCCGCGAGGAACCTCGGCAGCCTCCCCCGAGGACTTGACCAGCCCCTCAGTCGGCTCAACCCCACGGCAGTGTTTTTTTTCACGCGTACCGAGGCCGAGCACTGCTCGAGCCTTCTCGGCACTGCCGAGCGCGCCTGCGAACTACGTACATGCCCGTGGAGTGCATTCTGGGGGGGCGCATGTAGCGGTTAACTTATTCGCATGTGACGCTTACCTTATGTTTGGTCATAATCCACGTGCACGGGCCTGTGGGGCTTTTGGTTTGTTGGACGTGACGCACACACGGTTGTCGGAGCCACGCCCTCCGAAGAGGGTTTCGGCTTTATAAAAGCGGTACGACTTCCGTTCGCGTTAGAGTGTGCTGGAGATTTCTGTTTGAATAAACGAGCTTCGAACCCTACGAAATGGCCTCGTCTTCTCGCCTTCCGCAACTCCTAAAATGGCACCAATACAACCTGACTGATGACATCACAATTATCTATTAAAATTCTACAGGAGGAGGCGCTCCTATGGTGAAGATGTCGTGTCAATTTGACCAACAGTTGCAGAGAAAAAAAAAATCATACTGGTTGGAAATATCCTCTCAGTATCAGATAGAAAAAAAAATTCATACGCATTGTACTTGTCGAATTATGAGGTCATAATGAAGGTTCTTATGACATCATTAACATGTGCTATTCCCCATGGGGAGTGATTGACAACGCACCAAGTTTCAGTTTGTCCTTGGAGTCGTTTTGGAGATTTGTGCAACGTTTTTCGTTTTTTGCAAGATGGCGCCTGTACCACATGAAAATTCCATGTCTATCGTTGCGGAGAAAATGAATTTCATAAATGCAGACAAGCACATACGATATATGTACATAAGTCGGGACTCAGCAGATCGCTCAACCTGTTTTCGCTTCAAGAGAGCAGGTTAATTAATAACTGACTAATTTACCAACAATATTGTGTTTGTGTGTGTGCGTGTATATATGTTTCTATTCCTTTGGGTCACTATTTAAACCGAGCTTCACGTAGCTTCATCAGATGGAAGAAGTTGGTCATGAAGAAGAAGCCTCTATATTTGGAGGTCAAAGGGCATCTTCAGGTCGAATTTCTAAAATTGTCATTTTTCATCCCATTGACTTGAAAATTGAACAGCGTTTGTTTATTGAGTCAATAAATTGGAAAACCAACTATTTTTTACGAGAACACCATACGAGGAATTGTGGGTAAAAAGTCAAGATTTATGTTTCGTTTTTGATTACGACGAATCTGCTTCCGCGAAACCCCGAATTTGTGTTGATCGTGTTCGGCGGGTTTTTATCACGTGGTTTTCGGTTTAAATCCTCATCGAGACTCGAGAGAGATGGAGGTTGTGGAAGGTGAACCTGATACCTGTGGACGGCAAAACACACTTTACCATTATTCAGGTAAGAGGACAAGTTCAAAAACCTTGTTAATGTTTTCATCACGTGATAATAATGTTGGGTTAACGTGACGCGTTCAAAACCTTGTTAATGTTTTCATCACGTGATAATAATGTTGGGTTAACGTGACGCGTCCAACACCTTGTTAATGTTTTCATCACGTTATAATAATGTTGGGTTAACGTGACGCGTCCAAAACCTTGTTAATGTTTCATCACGTGATAATAATGTTGGGTTAACGTGACGCTTCCACAACCTTGTTAATGTTTTCATCACGTGATAATAATGTTGGGTTAACGTGACGCGTCCAAAACCTTGTTAATGTTTTCATCACGTGATAATAATGTTGGGTTAACGTGACGCTTCCACAACCTTGTTAATGTTTTCATCACGTGATAATAATGTTGGGTTAACGTGACGCGTCCAAAACCTTGTTAATGTTTTCATCACGTGATAATAATGTTGGGTTAACGTGACGCGTCCAAAACCTTGTTAATGTTTTCATCACGTGATAATAATGTTGGGTTAACGTGACGCGTCCAAAACCTTGTTAATGTTTTCATCACGTGATAATAATGTTGGGTTAACGTGACGCGTCCAAAACCTTGTTTATGTTTTCATCACGTGATAATAATGTTGGGTTAACGTGACGCGTCCAAAACCCTGTTAATGTTTTCATCACGTGATAATAATGTTGGGTTAACGTGACGCGTCCAAAACCTTGTTAATGTTTTCATCACGTGATAATAATGTTGGGTTAACGTGACGCGTTCAAAACCTTGTTAATGTTTTCATCACGTGATAATAATGTTGGGTTAACGTGACGCGTTCAAAACCTTGTTAATGTTTTCATCACGTGATAATAATGTTGGGTTAACGTGACGCTTCCACAACCTTGTTAATGTTTTCATCACGTGATAATAATGTTGGGTTAACGTGACGCTTCCACAGCCTTGTTAATGTTTTCATCACGTGATAATAATGTTGGGTTAACGTGACGCGTCCAAAACCTTGTTAATGTTTTCATCACGTGATAATGTTTGGTTAATGTGACGCGTCCAAAACCTTGTTAATGTTTTCATCACGTGACAATAATGTTGGGTTAACATGACGCGTCCAAAACCTTGTTAATGTTTTCATCACGTGATAATAATGTTGGGTTAACGTGACGCTTCCACAACCTTGTTAATGTTTTCATCACGTGATAATAATGTTGGGTTAACGTGACGCTTCCACAACCTTGTTAATGTTTTCATCACGTGATAATAATGTTGGGTTAACGTGACGCGTCCAAAACCTTGCTAATGTTTTCATCACGTGATAATAATGTTGGGTTAACGTGACGCTTCCACAACCTTGTTAATGTTTTCATCACGTGATAATAATGTTGGGTTAACGTGACGCTTCCACAACCTTGTTAATGTTTTCATCACGTGATAATAATGTTGGGTTAACGTGACGCGTCCAAAACCTTGCTAATGTTTTCATCACGTGATAATAATGTTGGGTTAACGTGACGTGTCCAAAACCTTGATAATGTTTTCATCACGTGATAATAATGTTGGGTTAACGTGACACGTCCAAAACCTTGTTAATGTTTTCATCACGTGATAATAATGTTGGGTTAACGTGACGCGTCCAAAACCTTGTTAATGTTTTCATCACGTGATGATAATGTTGGGTTAACGTGACGCGTCCAAAAACCTTGTTAATGTTTTCTTCACGTGATAATGTTGGGTTAACGTGAGGCGTTCAAAACCTTTATGTTTTCATCACGTGATAATGTTGGGTTAACGTGACGCGTCCAACACCTTGTTAATGTTTTCATCACGTTATAATAATGTTGTGTTAACGTGACGCGTCCAAAACCTTGTTAATGTTTTCATCACGTGATAATAATGTTGGGTTAACGTGACGCGTCCAAAACCTTGTTAATGTTTTCTTCACGTGATAATAATGTTGGGTTAACGTGACGCTTCCACAACCTTGTTAATGTTTTCATCACATGATAATAATGTTGGGTTAACGTGACGCTTCCACAACCTTGTTAATGTTTTCATCACGTGATAATAATGTTGGGTTAACGTGACGCGTCCAAAACCTTTTTAATGTTTTCATCACGTGATAATAATGTTGGGTTAACGTGACGCGTCCAAAACCTTGTTAATGTTTTCATCACGTGATAATGTTTGGTTAATGTGACGCGTCCAAAACCTTGTTAATGTTTTCATCACGTGACAATAATGTTGGGTTAACATGACGCGTCCAAAACCTTGTTAATGTTTTCATCACGTGATACTAATGTTGGGTTAACGTGACGCGTCCAAAACCTTGTTAATGTTTTCATCACGTGATAATAATGTTGGGTTAACGTGACGCGTCCAAAACCTTGTTAATGTTTTCATCACGTGATACTAATGTTGGGTTAACGTGACGCGTCCAAAACCTTGTTAATGTTTTCTTCACGTGATAATAATGTTGGGTTAACGTGACGCTTCCACAACCTTGTTAATGTTTTCATCACGTGATAATAATGTTGGGTTAACGTGACGCTTCCACAACCTTGTTAATGTTTTCATCACGTGATAATAATGTTGGGTTAACGTGACGCGTCCAAAACCTTGCTAATGTTTTCATCACGTGATAATAATGTTGGGTTAACGTGACGTGTCCAAAACCTTGATAATGTTTTCATCACGTGATAATAATGTTGGGTTAACGTGACGCGTCCAAAACCTTGTTAATGTTTTCATCACGTGATAATAATGTTGGGTTAACGTGACGCGTCCAAAACCTTGTTAATGTTTTCATCACGTGATGATAATGTTGGGTTAACGTGACGCGTCCAAAAACCTTGTTAATGTTTTCTTCACGTGATAATGTTGGGTTAACGTGAGGCGTTCAAAACCTTTATGTTTTCATCACGTGATAATGTTGGGTTAACGTGACGCGTCCAACACCTTCTTAATGTTTTCATCACGTTATAATAATGTTGTGTTAACGTGACGCGTCCAAAACCTTGTTAATGTTTTCATCACGTGATAATAATGTTGGGTTAACGTGACGCGTCCAAAACCTTGTTAATGTTTTCTTCACGTGATAATAATGTTGGGTTAACGTGACGCGTCCAAAACCTTGTTAATGTTTTCATAACATGATAATAATGTTGGGTTAACGTGACGCGTCCAAAACCTTGTTGATGTTTCCATCACGTGATAATAATGTTGGGTTAACGTGACGTTTCCACAACCTTGTTAATGTTTTCATCACGTGATAATAATGTTGGGTTAACATGAGGCGTTCAAAACCTTGTTAATGTTTTCATCACGTGATAATAATGTTGGGTTAACGTGACGCGTCCAAAACCTTGTTAATGTTTTCATCACGTGATAATAATGTTGGGTTAACGTGACGCGTCCAAAACCTTGTTAATGTTTTCATCACGTGATAATAATGTTGGGTTAACGTGACGCGTCCAAAACCTTGTTAATGTTTTCATCACGTGATAATAATGTTGGGTTAACGCGACGCGTCCAAAACCTTGTTAATGTTTTCATCACGTGGTAATAATGTTGGGTTAATGTGACGCGTCCAAAACCTTGTTAATGTTTTCATCACGTGATAATAATGTTGGGTTAACGTGACGCGTCCAAAACCTTGTTAATGTTTTCATCACGTGATAATAATGTTGGGTTAACGTGACGCGTCCAAAACCTTGTTAATGTTTTCATCACGTGATAATAATGTTGGGTTAACGTGACGCGTCCAAAACCTTGTTAATGTTTTCATCACGTGATAATAATGTTGGGTTAACGTGACGCTTCCACAACCTTGTTAATGTTTTCATCACGTGATAATAATGTTGGGTTAACGTGACGCTTCCACAGCCTTGTTAATGTTTTCATCACGTGATAATAATGTTGGGTTAACGTGACGCGTCCAAAACCTTGTTAATGTTTTCATCACGTGATAATGTTTGGTTAATGTGACGCGTCCAAAACCTTGTTAATGTTTTCATCACGTGACAATAATGTTGGGTTAACATGACGCGTCCAAAACCTTGTTAATGTTTTCATCACGTGATAATAATGTTGGGTTAACGTGACGCTTCCACAACCTTGTTAATGTTTTCATCACGTGATAATAATGTTGGGTTAACGTGACGCTTCCACAACCTTGTTAATGTTTTCATCACGTGATAATAATGTTGGGTTAACGTGACGCGTCCAAAACCTTGCTAATGTTTTCATCACGTGATAATAATGTTGGGTTAACGTGACGTGTCCAAAACCTTGATAATGTTTTCATCACGTGATAATAATGTTGGGTTAACGTGACACGTCCAAAACCTTGTTAATGTTTTCATCACATGATAATAATGTTGGGTTAACGTGACGCGTCCAAAACCTTGTTAATGTTTTCATCACGTGATGATAATGTTGGGTTAACGTGACGCGTCCAAAAACCTTGTTAATGTTTTCTTCACGTGATAATGTTGGGTTAACGTGAGGCGTTCAAAACCTTTATGTTTTCATCACGTGATAATGTTGGGTTAACGTGACGCGTCCAACACCTTGTTAATGTTTTCATCACGTTATAATAATGTTGTGTTAACGTGATGCGTCCAAAACCTTGTTAATGTTTTCATCACGTGATAATAATGTTGGGTTAACGTGACGCGTCCAAAACCTTGTTAATGTTTTCTTCACGTGATAATAATGTTGGGTTAACGTGACGCTTCCACAACCTTGTTAATGTTTTCATCACATGATAATAATGTTGGGTTAACGTGACGCTTCCACAACCTTGTTAATGTTTTCATCACGTGATAATAATGTTGGGTTAACGTGACGCGTCCAAAACCTTTTTAATGTTTTCATCACGTGATAATAATGTTGGGTTAACGTGACGCGTCGAAAACCTTGTTAATGTTTTCATCACGTGATAATGTTTGGTTAATGTGACGCGTCCAAAACCTTGTTAATGTTTTCATCACGTGACAATAATGTTGGGTTAACATGACGCGTCCAAAACCTTGTTAATGTTTTCATCACGTGATACTAATGTTGGGTTAACGTGACGCGTCCAAAACCTTGTTAATGTTTTCATCACGTGATAATAATGTTGGGTTAACGTGACGCGTCCAAAACCTTGTTAATGTTTTCATCACGTGATACTAATGTTGGGTTAACGTGACGCGTCCAAAACCTTGTTAATGTTTTCTTCACGTGATAATAATGTTGGGTTAACGTGACGCTTCCACAACCTTGTTAATGTTTTCATCACGTGATAATAATGTTGGGTTAACGTGACGCTTCCACAACCTTGTTAATGTTTTCATCACGTGATAATAATGTTGGGTTAACGTGACGCGTCCAAAACCTTGCTAATGTTTTCATCACGTGATAATAATGTTGGGTTAACGTGACGTGTCCAAAACCTTGATAATGTTTTCATCACGTGATAATAATGTTGGGTTAACGTGACGCGTCCAAAACCTTGTTAATGTTTTCATCACGTGATAATAATGTTGGGTTAACGTGACGCGTCCAAAACCTTGTTAATGTTTTCATCACGTGATGATAATGTTGGGTTAACGTGACGCGTCCAAAAACCTTGTTAATGTTTTCTTCACGTGATAATGTTGGGTTAACGTGAGGCGTTCAAAACCTTTATGTTTTCATCACGTGATAATGTTGGGTTAACGTGACGCGTCCAACACCTTCTTAATGTTTTCATCACGTTATAATAATGTTGTGTTAACGTGACGCGTCCAAAACCTTGTTAATGTTTTCATCACGTGATAATAATGTTGGGTTAACGTGACGCGTCCAAAACCTTGTTAATGTTTTCTTCACGTGATAATAATGTTGGGTTAACGTGACGCGTCCAAAACCTTGTTAATGTTTTCATAACATGATAATAATGTTGGGTTAACGTGACGCGTCCAAAACCTTGTTGATGTTTCCATCACGTGATAATAATGTTGGGTTAACGTGACGTTTCCACAACCTTGTTAATGTTTTCATCACGTGATAATAATGTTGGGTTAACATGAGGCGTTCAAAACCTTGTTAATGTTTTCATCACGTGATAATAATGTTGGGTTAACGTGACGCGTCCAAAACCTTGTTAATGTTTTCATCACGTGATAATAATGTTGGGTTAACGTGACGCGTCCAAAACCTTGTTAATGTTTTCATCACGTGATAATAATGTTGGGTTAACGTGACGCGTCCAAAACCTTGTTAATGTTTTCATCACGTGATAATAATGTTGGGTTAACGCGACGCGTCCAAAACCTTGTTAATGTTTTCATCACGTGGTAATAATGTTGGGTTAATGTGACGCGTCCAAAACCTTGTTAATGTTTTCATCACGTGATAATAATGTTGGGTTAACGTGACGCGTCCAAAACCTTGTTAATGTTTTCATCACGTGATAATAATGTTGGGTTAACGTGACGCGTCCAAAACCTTGTTAATGTTTTCATCACGTGATAATAATGTTGGGTTAACGTGACGCGTCCAAAACCCTGTTAATGTTTTCATCACGTGATAATAATGTTGGGTTAACGTGACGCGTTCAAAACCTTGTTAATGTTTTCATCACGTGATAATAATGTTGGGTTAACGTGACGCGTCCAACACCTTGCTAATGTTTTCATCACGTTATAATAATGTTGGGTTAACGTGACGCGTCCAAAACCTTGTTAATGTTTTCTTCATGTGCTAATAATGTTGGGTTAACGTGACGCGTCCAAAACCTTGTTAATGTTTTCATCACATGATTATAATGTTGGGTTAACGTGACGCGTCCAAAACCGTGTTAATGTTTTCATCACGTGATAATAATGTTGGGTTAACGTGACGTTTCCACAACCTTGTTAATGTTTTCATCACATGATAATGTTGGGTTAACGTGACGCGTCCAAAACCTTGTTAATGTTTTCATCACGTGATAATGTTGGGTTAACGTGACGCGTCCAAAACCTTGTTAATGTTTTCATCACGTGATAATAATGTTGGGTTAACGTGACGCATCCAAAACCTTGTTAATGTTTTCATCACGTGATAATGTTTGGTTAACATGACGTGTCCAAAACCTTGTTAATGTTTTCATCACGTGATAATAATGTTGGGTTAACGTGACGCTTCCACAACCTTGTTAATGTTTTCATCACGTGATAATGTTGGGTTAACGTGACGCTTCCACAACCTTGTTAATGTTTTCATCACGTGATAATGTTGGGTTAACGTGACGCGTCCAAAACCTTGTTAATGTTTTCATCACGTGATAATGTTTGGTTAATGTGACGCGTCCAAAACCTTGTTAATGTTTTCATCACGTGACAATAATGTTGGGTTAACATGACGCGTCCAAAACCTTGTTAATGTTTTCATCACGTGATAATAATGTTGGGTTAACGTGACGCGTCCAAAACCTTGTTTATGTTTTCATCACGTGATAATAATGTTGGGTTAACGTGACGCGTCCAAAACCTTGTTAATGTTTTCATCACGTGATAATAATGTTGGGTTAACGTGACGCGTTCAAAACCTTGTTAATGTTTTAATCACGTGATAATAATGTTGGGTTAACGTGACGCGTCCAACACCTTCTTAATGTTTTCATCACGTGATAATAATGTTGTGTTAACGTGACGCGTCCAAAACCTTGTTAATGTTTTCATCACGTGATAATAATGTTGGGTTAACGTGACGCGTCCAAAACCTTGTTAATGTTTTCTTCACGTGATAATGTTGGGTTAACGTGACGCGTCCAAAACCTTGTTAATGTTTTCATCACATGATAATAATGTTGGGTTAACGTGACGCGTCCAAAACCTTGTTAATGTTTTCATCACGTGATAATAATGTTGGGTTAACGTGACGTTTCCACAACCTTGTTAATGTTTTCATCACGTGATAATAATGTTGGGTTAATGTGAGGCGTTCAAAACCTTGTTAATGTTTTCATCACGTGATAATAATGTTGGGTTAACGTGACGCATCCAAAACCTTGTTAATGTTTTCATCACGTGATAATAATGTTGGGTTAACGTGACTCGTCCAAAACCTTGTTAATGTTTTCATCACGTGATAATAATGTTGGGTTAACGTGACGCATCCAAAACCTTGTTAATGTTTTCATCACGTGATAATAATGTTTGGTTAACATGACGCGTCCAAAACCTTGTTAATGTTTTCATTACGTGATAATAATGTTGGGTTAACGTGACGCTTCCACAACCTTGTTAATGTTTTCATCACGTGATAATAATGTTGGGTTAACGTGACGCTTCCACAACCTTGTTAATGTTTTCATCACGTGATAATAATGTTGGGTTAACGTGACGCGTCCAAAACCTTGTTAATGTTTTCATCACGTGATAATAATGTTGGGTTAACGTGACGCGTCCAAAACCTTGATAATGTTTTCATCACGTGATAATAATGTTGGGTTAACGTGACGCGTCCAAAACCTTGTTAATGTTTTCATCACGTGATAATAATGTTGGGTTAACGTGACGCGTCCAAAACCTTGTGAATGTTTTCATCACGTGATGATAATGTTGGGTTAACGTGACGCGTCCAAAAACCTTGTTAATGTTTTCTTCACGTGATAATGTTGGGTTAACGTGAGGCGTTCAAAACCTTTATGTTTTCATCACGTGATAATAATGTTGGGTTAACGTGACGTTTCCACAACCTTGTTAATGTTTTCATCACGTGATAATAATGTTGGGTTAACATGAGGCGTTCAAAACCTTGTTAATGTTTTCATCACATGATAATAATGTTGGGTTAACGTGATGCATCCAAAACCTTGTTAATGTTTTCATCACGTGATAATAATGTTGGGTTAACGTGACGCATCCAAAACCTTGTTCATGTTTTCATCACGTGATAATAATGTTGGGTTAACGTGACGCGTCCAAAACCTTGTTAATGTTTTTATCACGTGATAATAATGTTGGGTTAACGCGACGCGTCCAAAACCTTGTTAATGTTTTCATCACGTGATAATAATGTTGGGTTAATGTGACGCGTCCAAAACCTTGTTAATGTTTTCATCACGTGATAATAATGTTGGGTTAACGTGACGCGTCCAAAACCTTGTTAATGTTTTCATCATGTGATAATAATGTTGGGTTAACGTGACGCGTCCAAAACCTTGTTAATGTTTTCATCACGTGATAATAATGTTGGGTTAACGTGATGCGTCCAACACATTGTTAATGTTTTCATCACGTTATAATAATGTTGTGTTAACGTGACGTGTCCAAAACCTTGTTAATGTTTTCATCACGTGATAATAATGTTGGGTTAACGTGACGCGTCCAAAACCTTGTTAATGTTTTCATCACGTGATAATAATGTTGGGTTAACGTGACGCGTCCAAAACCTTGTTAATGTTTTCATCACGTGATAATGTTGCGTTAACGTGATGCGTCCAAAACCTTGTTAATGTTTTCTTCACGTGATAATAATGTTGGGTGAACGTGACGCGTCCAAAACCTTGTTAATGTTTTCATCACATGATTATAATGTTGGGTTAACGTGACGTGTCCAAAACCTTGTTAATGTTTTCATCACGTGATAATAATGTTGGGTTAACGTGACGTTTCCACAACCTTGTTAATGTTTTCATCACATGATAATATTGGGTTAACGTGACGCGTCCAAAACCTTGTTAATGTTTTCATCACGTGATAATAATGTTGGGTTAACGTGACGCGTCCAAAACCTTGTTAATGTTTTCATCACGTGATAATAATGTTGGGTTAACGTGACGCATCCAAAACCTTGTTAATGTTTTCATCACGTGATAATAATGTTTGGTTAACATGACGCGTCCAAAACCTTGTTAATGTTTTCATCACGTGATAATAATGTTGGGTTAACGTGACGCTTCCACAACCTTGTTAATGTTTTCATCACGTGATAATAATGTTGGGCTAACGTGACGCTTCCACAACCTTGTTAATGTTTTCATCACGTGATAATAATGTTGGGTTAACGTGACGCGTCCAAAACCTTGTTAATGTTTTCATCACGTGATAATGTTTGGTTAATGTGACGCGTCCAAAACCTTGTTAATGTTTTCATCACGTGACAATAATGTTGGGTTAACGTGACGCGTTCAAAACCTTGTTAATGTTTTAATCACGTGATAATAATGTTGGGTTAACGTGACGCGTCCAACACCTTCTTAATGTTTTCATCACGTTATAATAATGTTGTGTTAACGTGACGCGTCCAAAACCTTGTTAATGTTTTCATCACGTGATAATAATGTTGGGTTAACGTGACGCGTCCAAAACCTTGTTAATGTTTTCTTCACGTGATAATGTTGGGTTAACGTGACGCGTCCAAAACCTTGTTAATGTTTTCATCACATGATAATAATGTTGGGTTAACGTGACGCGTCCAAAACCTTGTTAATGTTTTCATCACGTGATAATAATGTTGGGTTAACGTGACGTTTCCACAACCTTGTTAATGTTTTCATCACGTGATAATAATGTTGGGTTAATGTGAGGCGTTCAAAACCTTGTTAATGTTTTCATCACGTGATAATAATGTTGGGTTAACGTGACGCGTCCAAAACCTTGTTAATGTTTTCATCACGTGATAATAATGTTGGGTTAACGTGACTCGTCCAAAACCTTGTTAATGTTTTCATCACGTGATAATAATGTTGGGTTAACGTGACGCATCCAAAACCTTGTTAATGTTTTCATCACGTGATAATAATGTTTGGTTAACATGACGCGTCCAAAACCTTGTTAATGTTTTCATCACGTGATAATAATGTTGGGTTAACGTGACGCTTCCACAACCTTGTTAATGTTTTCATCATGTGATAATAATGTTGGGTTAACGTGACGCTTCCACAACCTTGTTAATGTTTTCATCACGTGATAATAATGTTGGGTTAACGTGACGCGTCCAAAACCTTGTTAATGTTTTCATCACGTGATAATAATGTTGGGTTAACGTGACGCGTCCAAAACCTTGATAATGTTTTCATCACGTGATAATAATGTTGGGTTAACGTGACGCGTCCAAAACCTTGTTAATGTTTTCATCACGTGATAATAATGTTGGGTTAACGTGACGCGTCCAAAACCTTGTTAATGTTTTCATCACGTGATGATAATGTTGGGTTAACGTGACGCGTCCAAAAACCTTGTTAATGTTTTCTTCACATGATAATGTTGGGTTAACGTGAGGCGTTCAAAACCTTTATGTTTTCATCACGTGATAATAATGTTGGGTTAACGTGACGTTTCCACAACCTTGTTAATGTTTTCATCACGTGATAATAATGTTGGGTTAACATGAGGCGTTCAAAACCTTGTTAATGTTTTCATCACATGATAATAATGTTGGGTTAACGTGATGCATCCAAAACCTTGTTAATGTTTTCATCACGTGATAATAATGTTGGGTTAACGTGACGCGTCCAAAACCTTGTTAATGTTTTCATCACGTGATAATAATGTTGGGTTAACGCGACGCGTCCAAAACCTTGTTAATGTTTTCATCACGTGATAATAATGTTGGGTTAATGTGACGCGTCCAAAACCTTGTTAATGTTTTCATCACGTGATAATAATGTTGGGTTAACGTGACGCGTCCAAAACCTTGTTAATGTTTTCATCACGTGATAATAATGTTGGGTTAACGTGACGCGTCCAAAACCTTGTTAATGTTTTCATCACGTGATAATAATGTTGGGTTAACGTGACGCGTCCAAAACCTTGTTAATGTTTTCATCACGTGATAATAATGTTGGGTTAACGCGACGCGTCCAAAACCTTGTTAATGTTTTCATCACGTGATAATAATGTTGGGTTAATGTGACGCGTCCAAAACCTTGTTAATGTTTTCATCACGTGATAATAATGTTGGGTTAACGTGACGCGTCCAAAACCTTGTTAATGTTTTCATCACGTGATAATAATGTTGGGTTAACGTGACGCGTCCAAAACCTTGTTAATGTTTTCATCACGTGATAATAATGTTGGGTTAACGCGACGCGTCCAAAACCTTGTTAATGTTTTCATCACGTGATAATAATGTTGGGTTAATGTGACGCGTCCAAAACCTTGTTAATGTTTTCATCACGTGATAATAATGTTGGGTTAACGTGACGCGTCCAAAACCTTGTTAATGTTTTCATCACGTGATAATAATGTTGGGTTAACGTGATGCGTCCAACACCTTGTTAATGTTTTCATCACGTTATAATAATGTTGTGTTAACGTGACGTGTCCAAAACCTTGTTAATGTTTTCATCACGTGATAATAATGTTGGGTTAACGTGACGCGTCCAAAACCTTGTTAATGTTTTCATCACGTGATAATAATGTTGGGTTAACGTGACGTGTCCAAAACCTTGTTAATGTTTTCATCACGTGATAATAATGTTGCGTTAACGTGATGCGTCCAAAACCTTGTTAATGTTTTCTTCACGTGATAATAATGTTGGGTGAACGTGACGCGTCCAAAACCTTGTTAATGTTTTCATCACATGATTATAATGTTGGGTTAACGTGACGTGTCCAAAACCTTGTTAATGTTTTCATCACGTGATAATAATGTTGGGTTAACGTGACGTTTCCACAACCTTGTTAATGTTTTCATCACATGATAATATTGGGTTAACGTGACGCGTCCAAAACCTTGTTAATGTTTTCATCACGTGATAATAATGTTGGGTTAACGTGACGCGTCCAAAACCTTGTTAATGTTTTCATCACGTGATAATAATGTTGGGTTAACGTGACGCATCCAAAACCTTGTTAATGTTTTCATCACGTGATAATAATGTTTGGTTAACATGACGCGTCCAAAACCTTGTTAATGTTTTCATCACGTGATAATAATGTTGGGTTAACGTGACGCTTCCACAACCTTGTTAATGTTTTCATCACGTGATAATAATGTTGGGCTAACGTGACGCTTCCACAACCTTGTTAATGTTTTCATCACGTTATAATAATGTTGTGTTAACGTGACGTGTCCAAAACCTTGTTAATGTTTTCATCACGTGATAATAATGTTGGGTTAACGTGACGCGTCCAAAACCTTGTTTATGTTTTCTTCACGTGATAATGTTGTGTTAACGTGAGGCGTTCAAAACCTTAATGTTTTCATCACGTGATAATATTAATGTTGGGTTAACGTGAGGCGTTCAAAACCTTGTTAATGTTTTCATCACGTGATAATAATGTTGGGTTAACATTATGACGCGTCCAAAACCTTGTTAATGTTTTCATCACGTGATAATAATGTTGGGTTAACGTGACGCGTCCAAAACCTTGTTAATGTTTTCATCACGTGATAATAATGTTGGGTTAACGTGACGCGTCCAAAACCTTGTTAATGTTTTCATCACATGATAATAATGTTGCGTTAACGTGACGCGTCCAAAACCTTGTTAATGTTTTCATCACGTGATAATAATGTTGCGTTAACGTGACGCGTCCAAAACCTTGTTAATGTTTTCATCACGTGATAATATTGTTGGGTTAACGTGACGCGTCCAAAACCTTGTTAATGTTTTCATCACGTGATAATAATGTTGGGTTAACGTGACGCGTCCAAAACCTTGTTAATGTTTTCATTACGTGATAATAATGTTGGGTTAACGTGACGCGTCCAAAACCTTGTTAATGTTTTCATCACGTGATAATAATGTTGGGTTAACGTGACGCGTTTAAAACCATGTTATTGTTTTCATCACGTGATAATAATGTTGGGTTAACGTGACGCATCCAACACCTTGTTAATGTTTTCATCACGTTATAATAATGTTGTGTTAACGTGACGCTTCCACAACCTTGTTAATGTTTTCATCATGTGATAATAATGTTGGGTTAACGTGACGCGTCCAAAACCTTGTTAATGTTTTCATCACGTGACAATAATGTTGGGTTAACATGACGCGTCCAAAACCTTGTTAATGTTTTCATCACGTGATGATAATGTTGGGTTAACATGACGCGTCCAAAACCTTGTTTATGTTTTCATCACGTGATAATAATGTTGGGTTAACGTGACGCGTCCAACACCTTGTTAATGTTTTCATCACGTTATAATAATGTTGGGTTAACGTGACGCGTCCAAAACCTTGTTAATGTTTTCATCACGTGATAATAATGTTGGGTTAACGTGACGCGTCCAAAACCTTGTTAATGTTTTCTTCACGTGATAATAATGTTGGGTTAACGTGACGCGTCCAAAACCTTGTTAATGTTTTCATCACATGATTATAATGTTGGGTTAACGTGACGCGTCCAAAACCTTGTTAATGTTTTCATCACGTGATAATAATGTTGGGTTAACGTGACGTTTCCACAACCTTGTTAATGTTTTCATCACATGATAATGTTGGGTTAACGTGACGCATCCAAAACCTTGTTAATGTTTTCATCACGTGATAATAATGTTGGGTTAACGTGACGCGTCCAAAACCTTGTTAATGTTTTCATCACGTGATAATGTTGGGTTAACGTGACGCATCCAAAACCTTGTTAATGTTTTCATCACGTGATAATAATGTTTGGTTAACATGACGCGTCCAAAACCTTGTTAATGTTTTCATCACGTGACAATAATGTTGGGTTAATGTGACGCTTCCACAACCTTGTTAATGTTTTCATCACGTGATAATAATGTTGGGTTAACGTGACGCTTCCACAACCTTGTTAATGTTTTCATCACGTGATAATAATGTTGGGTTAACGTGACGCATCCAAAACCTTGTTAATGTTTTCATCACGTGATAATGTTTGGTTAATGTGACGCGTCCAAAACCTTGTTAATGTTTTCATCACGTGACAATAATGTTGGGTTAACATGACGCGTCCAAAACCTTGTTAATGTTTTCATCATGTGATAATAATGTTGGGTTAACGTGACGCGTCCAAAACCTTGTTAATATTTTCATCACGTGATGATAATGTTGGGTTAACGTGACACGTCCAAAAACCTTGTTAATGTTTTCTTCACGTGATAATGTTGGGTTAACGTGAGGCGTTCAAAACCTTTATGTTTTCATCACGTGATAATAATGTTGGGTTAACGTGACGCGTCCAAAACCTTGTTAATGTTTTCATCACGTGATAATAATGTTGGGTTAACGTGACGCGTTCAAAACCTTGTTAATGTTTTCATCACGTGATAATAATGTTGGGTTAACGTGACGTGTCCAACACCTTGTTAATGGTTTCATCATGTGATAATAATGTTGGGTTAACGTGACGCGTCCAAAACCTTGTTAATGTTTTCATCACGTGATAATAATGTTGGGTTAACGTGACGCGTCCAAAACCTTGTTCATGTTTTCATCACGTGATAATAATGTTGGGTTAACGTGACGCGTCCAAAACCTTGTTAATGTTTTCATTACGTGATAATAATGTTGGGTTAACGTGACGCGTCCAAAACCTTGTTAATGTTTTCATCACGTGATAATAATGTTGGGTTAACGTGACGCGTCCAAAATCTTGTTGATGTTTTCATCACGTGATAATAATGTTGGGTTAACGTGACGCGTTTAAAACCATGTTATTGTTTTCATCACGTGATAATAATGTTGGGTTAACGTGACGCATCCAACACCTTGTTAATGTTTTCATCACGTTATAATAATGTTGTGTTAACGTGACGCTTCCACAACCTTGTTAATGTTTTCATCATGTGATAATAATGTTGGGTTAACGTGACGCGTCCAAAACCTTGTTAATGTTTTCATCACGTGACAATAATGTTGGGTTAACATGACGCGTCCAAAACCTTGTTAATGTTTTCATCACGTGATGATAATGTTGGGTTAACATGACGCGTCCAAAACCTTGTTTATGTTTTCATCACGTGATAATAATGTTGGGTTAACGTGACGCGTCCAACACCTTGTTAATGTTTTCATCACGTTATAATAATGTTGGGTTAACGTGACGCGTCCAAAACCTTGTTAATGTTTTCATCACGTGATAATAATGTTGGGTTAACGTGACGCGTCCAAAACCTTGTTAATGTTTTCATCACATGATTATAATGTTGGGTTAACGTGACGCGTCCAAAACCTTGTTAATGTTTTCATCACGTGATAATAATGTTGGGTTAACGTGACGTTTCCACAACCTTGTTAATGTTTTCATCACATGATAATGTTGGGTTAACGTGACGCATCCAAAACCTTGTTAATGTTTTCATCACGTGATAATAATGTTGGGTTAACGTGACGCGTCCAAAACCTTGTTAATGTTTTCATCACGTGATAATGTTGGGTTAACGTGACGCATCCAAAACCTTGTTAATGTTTTCATCACGTGATAATAATGTTTGGTTAACATGACGCGTCCAAAACCTTGTTAATGTTTTCATCACGTGACAATAATGTTGGGTTAATGTGACGCTTCCACAACCTTGTTAATGTTTTAATCACGTGATAATAATGTTGGGTTAACGTGACGCTTCCACAACCTTGTTAATGTTTTCATCACGTGATAATAATGTTGGGTTAACGTGACGCATCCAAAACCTTGTTAATGTTTTCATCACGTGATAATGTTTGGTTAATGTGACGCGTCCAAAACCTTGTTAATGTTTTCATCACGTGACAATAATGTTGGGTTAACATGACGCGTCCAAAACCTTGTTAATGTTTTCATCATGTGATAATAATGTTGGGTTAACGTGACGTGTCCAAAACCTTGTTAATATTTTCATCACGTGATGATAATGTTGGGTTAACGTGACACGTCCAAAAACCTTGTTAATGTTTTCTTCACGTGATAATGTTGGGTTAACGTGAGGCGTTCAAAACCTTTATGTTTTCATCACGTGATAATAATGTTGGGTTAACGTGACGCGTCCAAAACCTTGTTAATGTTTTCATCACGTGATAATAATGTTGGGTTAACGTGACGCGTTCAAAACCTTGTTAATGTTTTCATCACGTGATAATAATGTTGGGTTAACGTGACGCGTCCAACACCTTGTTAATGGTTTCATCATGTGATAATAATGTTGGGTTAACGTGACGCGTCCAAAACCTTGTTAATGTTTTCATCACGTGATAATAATGTTGGGTTAACGTGACGCGTCCAAAACCTTGTTCATGTTTTCATCACGTGATAATAATGTTGGGTTAACGTGACGCGTCCAAAACCTTGTT
This sequence comes from Myxine glutinosa, assembly GCF_964187855.1. Classification (NCBI taxonomy): domain Eukaryota; kingdom Metazoa; phylum Chordata; class Myxini; order Myxiniformes; family Myxinidae; genus Myxine; species Myxine glutinosa. Next base: position 17,415,700 of record NC_136261.1, on the reverse strand, counting down.
AATGTTTTCATCACGTGATAATAATGTTGGGTTAACGTGACGCGTCCAAAACCTTGTTAATGTTTTCATCACGTGATAATAATGTTGGGTTAACGTGACGCGTCCAAAATCTTGTTGATGTTTTCATCACGTGATAATAATGTTGGGTTAACGTGACGCGTTCAAAACCATGTTATTGTTTTCATCACGTGATAATAATGTTGGGTTAACGTGACGCATCCAACACCTTGTTAATGTTTTCATCACGTTATAATAATGTTGTGTTAACGTGACGCTTCCACAACCTTGTTAATGTTTTCATCATGTGATAATAATGTTGGGTTAACGTGACGCGTCCAAAACCTTGTTAATGTTTTCATCACGTGACAATAATGTTGGGTTAACATGATGCGTCCAAAACCTTGTTAATGTTTTCATCACGTGATGATAATGTTGGGTTAACATGACGCGTCCAAAACCTTGTTTATGTTTTCATCACGTTATAATAATGTTGGGTTAACGTGATGCGTCCAAAACCTTGTTAATGTTTTCATCACGTGATAATAATGTTGGGTTAACGTGACGCGTCCAAAACCTTGTTAATGTTTTCTTCACGTGATAATAATGTTGGGTTAACGTGACGCGTCCAAAACCTTGTTAATGTTTTCATCACATGATTATAATGTTGGGTTAACGTGACGCGTCCAAAACCTTGTTAATGTTTTCATCACGTGATAATAATGTTGGGTTAACGTGACGTTTCCACAACCTTGTTAATGTTTTCATCACATGATAATGTTGGGTTAACGTGACGCGTCCAAAACCTTGTTAATGTTTTCATCACGTGATAATAATGTTGGGTTAACGTGACGCGTCCAAAACCTTGTTAATGTTTTCATCACGTGATAATAATGTTGGGTTAACGTGACGCATCCAAAACCTTGTTAATGTTTTCATCACGTGATAATAATGTTTGGTTAACATGACGCGTCCAAAACCTTGTTAATGTTTTCATCATGTGACAATAATGTTGGGTTAACGTGACGCTTCCACAACCTTGTTAATGTTTTCATCACGTGATAATAATGTTGGGTTAACGTGACGCGTCCAAAACCTTGTTAATGTTTTCATCACGTGATAATAATGTTGGGTTAACGTGACGCGTCCAACACCTTGTTAATGTTTTCATCACGTTATAATAATGTTGTGTTAACGTGACGCGTCCAAAACCTTGTTAATGTTTTCATCACGTGATAATAATGTTGGGTTAACGTGAGGCGTTCAAAACCTTGTTAACGTTTTCATCACGTGATAATAATGTTGGGTTAACATTATGACGCGTCCAAAACCTTGTTAATGTTTTCATCACGTGATAATAATGTTGGTTTAACATTATGACGCGTCCAAAACCTTGTTAATGTTTTCATCACGTGATAATAATGTTGGGTTAACGTGACGCGTCCAAAACCTTGTTAATGTTTTCATCACGTGATAATAATGTTGGGTTAACGTGACGCGTCCAAAACCTTGTTAATGTTTTCATCACGTGATAATAATGTTGGGTTAACGTGACGCGTCCAAAACCTTGTTAATGTTTTCATCACGTGATAATAATGTTGCGTTAACGTGACGCGTCCAAAACCTTGTTAATGTTTTCATCACGTGATAATAATGTTGGGTTAACGTGACGCGTCCAAAACCTTGTTAATGTTTTCATCACGTGATAATAATGTTGGGTTAACGTGACGCGTCCAAAACCTTGTTAATGTTTTCATCACGTGATAATAATGTTGGGTTAACGTGACGCGTCCTTCGTACAAGAACCAATGACATTACTATCTTCCTTTGTGTTCGGATCGACCTCGCCAGGTACCTCAGCTCACAAGGTGGTATTTTATCGTGTAAATCAGTGCACCTTCGCTGTGGAAAACCTGATCGGGGAATCGTGCTACTATTTAATGTCTACAGTACACTGTGCAGGTGAACGTCACAGGTAGCTCAACTGAAAAGTCGGCTCTGGAATGGAGGGTTATAGAGAACTGTGGATCAAGGAATAATAACAGGAGCAATCGGTTTGGATCGGACGAGACACCAAACTTCTTTTTCTGCACAACGATTTAACAAAGCAAGGCAAAGATGGCGGTAACAACGACGCTCACACGAGGCTCAAGCAAGAAGCCGGAAGCCTCCCAGGCTCCTTTCCGGTGGAAATAAATGACAAGAAAAAGGTAATAATCACAGGCTCGCACTACAACGATATGGCATCAACAGATTGCATGAAAACATTTCTGAGCAGTAAAAACGTTCACGTGTGTAAACAAAGCGGCAAAGACCTATGAACAGCCATCCCCAAGTTGCCTCCACACTGGGTTGGTGCGCCATCTTCGGCAACGATGTGTTTCCGCCTAAAGGGTGCTCCGTTGATGTTGGTAATGACAAATAGCCTCTCGACCACGCAGAAGCCAGTACTGTATGTCCGACGCACTTCAGGGAGATTTCGCTCTGGACCACAGTGAAGTAGTTGGTCATCATATTCTCGAATGAGGAGCTTGGTTACTCGATGATGAGGATTCAAAACAATAGGATGCACAACATCTTGTTCAAGGATATCTGCCTGTTGTAGTTTCCCTCGACTCTTGATGTGATGAGATCAGTCGGCCTCAGAGGGGTAAATCGTTATCCGTGGCAAGTGTCTGGACTTTGTCCGGAAAACTATCGTGCTGTGAGTGCTGAAACAGAATAATCTCTTTCTCCCCACACTGGTGAGTGCTTGAGGTAGGACAGTCTTTGTTTGAGGCAACCCGGTTGAGATACTGCTGTGCAGTCGCAACCAGGTCATTCCAAGTTTTGTTCTGTGAAGGGTCGGGTAAGGCCTGCATGTCCACCGACATTGTTCCCCAAAACGTTGACTTCCGGAATTCAGTCTGCCAGAGGCTCTCCACATTTTTCATTTGGTCTGGTGATGAAGGCATGACGGCAGCAAACAGGCAATGTTACTGAATTGCACTTTCTTGCAGTACACTGGCTGGTCCTTGTGGTGACCAGCCTAGTTTGGCAGAAACTGCCACTGGAGCACCCTTCAGGCCGAACCACATTGGTTGCCTTGGTAATATGAGGTGCAGTAATCTGACCCGATTTAATATTGTTGGTTGAGCCTTGTTCATCAGAGGGAGTGGTATCCCAGCTCGGTGGAGGTACCATCTCTGAAGAGAAGCTACTGGGTAAGAATACTCATAAGCGCAGCAGTGTGGCAGTGAATGCTGCATCTATCGCATACCTTTGGGTCGGGTTCTTGACCGATGATATTTCAAGCTTGACAGAAGCACCAGGACACTGCACCGCATCTTCCTGCACTGTCTTGAGCAGTAGTTTTTCAAGTTTACCCACTAAGTTCAACTGCTCGATTGCTGAATTCAAAAGCATGCTCCTTTCGGAATCGTCATCAAAAGATGGCATGGTCTCTATGGATCCTTGTGGGCCATAAAGAAGCACCGTTACGACCTTTATCATGACATCATGCGGAAGGGAAGGCTTGTCAAGGTACACTGCAGGTGATGATGGGCCTGTCAATGGGACAGTGTTACTGGATCTCTGTGCGGCATCATGTAGGATAGTTAGATTCAACAGTTTGCATGTCATGCACGGCTTCATCAGTATACAGCGATCAGCTGGGTGTGTCCAACTGCACCTCCAGCAACGGTCAAGTTCCGTCATCCACTTGATATGGTCTCGGGAAAGCTTCCTGAATTCTGCACATGAACCGAGGTAATGGTCACTGGTGTTACAGTGAGAACAATAAGGCTTGTGCTTGGTTGTTGAAGAAACATTAAGCGATGGCTGCGTCCTTGTGCCAGCCATTGGTGACTCAGATTTGTGAAACACATATGTGTGATTGTTCCTCCTCGCAAGATGAAGAACGCTGTTCCTTTTTCTCTCATCCCTGGCCCTCACGTTTGTGGAGCACAGCAGCTTGGTTTGCCATACGTTTAGCTTGGAACTTCCCCTGCATCCAACCTGTCAGATGGTGTAAAGTGTAGGTCTAATTGTAATCGGCATTCAAGAGTCCTAAGTGAATGCAGTGCTCAACAAATCCATCACGATAACTTCATGGCAGTTTGCTAATTAGCCTGTCTACATGTGAGCAACATCGTCATTGAAATCCATGTTCACCCTTGAGAGATTGCAACATACCCACAAAGGAGTGCACTGCGAGGTCAAAGTCTTCAAAGGCCTCTGCATCTCCAGTCCCAACTGGTGCCATGTTCATGATAGCGCCACTTTCACTCTGTACGAGTTGCCTCGGCTGTCCATACTTGACCTGCAGGGTTCGTATGTGTGATTACTCTTTCGGGTATCCAATGCCAGCTTGAGAAGCGCAAAAGCACTTTCTCTGCCACTCTGGAAATAACGCAAACTCCTAATTGATACCGCACAGGATGAAGCTATCAGCAAGTCCATGAGGTTGGATGTGGCAGGCGTCGTGGATGGATAAGCTGGATGCCTGTGTGGTGAAGTCAAAGATGTTAGGTGCGGTGCCTCATGACACGTTAACATTTTGTGGGATTAAAATCTGAAGGTTGGAATGGAGCAGTGCTCGTTATGGATATTGCCAGGGTATGTTTACCTGTTGACATCCCTGTAGCCTCTTCATGGGTCCCAGGTTTGACCAGACTCGATCAAAACACGTAGTTTGATGCGTCTGCTTCACATTCTCACTGGGTGATTTATTGTCATTAATGATTAATTATGGAGTGGGTTGGAGGCCTGCAGTGATTTATATTGCCGGCTCTGGCTGCAGTTGCGGTAGCTGCGCTGGCAACAGCCTGATTGGTTGAGATTATGGAGTAAATTATGATTCTCCACTGTGCAGAATCCCACGCTGGGGGATCTCAATCTCCTGCATCCAATAACGACACTATTGAAGGAACTGCGCTCCAACGCGAGTTGAAAGAATTGACGCGACCAAAGACGGAATTCGTCCGAGTTGCTTTATTGAAACAAAACAGCTCAGGTATTCTGAAAAGCCCGTTTTTCGGGCAACAATATATATACACATTTATGTCGGGAAGTTTGCCCGGCAAAAGCTATACCGGGCATGCCCGGGTATCAAGGGCGAGCCTTGGAAAGGCGAGTCTGGACCTGCCCGGGCGTGTTTGGCTGCGGCCTGGCAAGTCGAGGCTGGGCGTGCCCGGGTGCTCTGGGCGAGCCCTGGAAAGGCGATAGCGGGCATGCCCGGACGCTCTGGGCGAGCCCTGGAAAGGCGATAGCGGGCATGCCCGGACGCTCTGGGCGAGCCCTGGAAAGGCGATAGCGGGCATGCCCGGACGCTCTGGGCGAGCCCTGGAAAGGCGAGAGCGGGCATGCCCGGGAAAGACGAGACCGGGCGTGCCCGGGAGGTTCGGGCGTGCCCGGGAACAGTGAGTCCGGGCATGCCCGGGAGAGGCGCGTCTGGCCGTGTTCTGGCCGGTGCAAGGCGATTATGTACATCCAGCGGTAACCGCTACACTATCATCCGTTCTTCCTCCAGTTCCCGTTCAGCCTTCCTTCGACATATCTGTCTTGTTCGATGGATGGCCTAGGCTTCGCGTTCCCTCAGAGACTGGCACTTGATGTCATTGGCCTGGCGCTCAATCTCTTGAACCTGAAGGACTTCATCGCGCAGCTGTTGCCCACATTTTTCATGTCCGTCTCTCACTCTCACTCTCTCTCTCTCTCATCCTCTTCGACTTGACATCTTGGTTCCTCTTTCTGTTCTTTCTGTTCTTTCGGTTCCACTTTTCCATTAAAATAGCCGATTGGACAGCACTCATGTGGGATGTAATATATGTTCAGCTGTAACCAGAGCAATGGCAGCGTTGTGAGCTATGTGTACTGCATCGTGAGGCTGCTATTTGAGTACTGTTGGTAGTCAGGATGTCGGCAATATTCTTGTCCAAGATTTCCTTGTCCAGCTGTTGACATCCGGTTCTAAGGAGTATGAAAAGTAGGCTCTGGAATCCTAATGTGAGGCCAGCTAGTGTGGAGGATAATAGAGAACAGTGGATCCAGGAATAATGGCATGATTAACCTGTTTGGGTAAGATGAGACACCAAACTTCCTTTTCAGCACAACTGTTCAATAAGGCACGGCAAAGATGGTGGCAACAATCTCGCTCACACGCGTAAGAAGCAGGAAGCCGCCGCCTTTCCAGTGGAAATAAATTATAAGAAAAAGGTAAGAGATACAGGCACGCACTATAACAACATGGCATCAACAGATTGCATGGAAACATTTCTCAGCACAGCAGTAAATAGGTTCACGCATGTAAGTGTAGCAGTGTCAGAGGTGTGTTATTTCTGGGGTCGATAGTTTACGTGAAAGTTTTGACTCGGAATTGTAGTTGCCGTTGCTTGGTTGGCAGACTATGGCTGCTGGTTACATCGTTTTTGGAAAGCACTGCTTATGTTCTGTGCCGCTGATGCGGTGCCTCGGTTACCAGTAAGCTGGTACCCATTTTTCCAACGTTGGAAAGATGACAGAAGACTGAGTCAACCCACCTGGTGTTGTTTCAACAGCAGGACAGGTGCTCAATCTCAACACCCGAAGATCTTAATCCAGCACAGCCTTGGAATTGTGGGTAAAAACCCAATATTCCTCCTTTGCTTTTGAATGTGACTAATCTGCTTCCGCGAAATCCCCAATATGTGCTTGCTCGTGTCCGGCGAATGTTTTATCACGAGGTGTTTGGTTAATATCCTCCTTGTGTCCTCAGAGAGAGACAGGAAGATGGGGGTTGTTGAAGTTGAACCTGATACCTGTGGACTGCAAATCCCACCTTCCGATTATTCAGGTGAGAGGACAAGTTAAAAAACCATGTTGATGTTTTCTTCACGTGGTAATAATGTTTGGTCAACGTGACATGTCCTTCGTACAAGGACCAATGATATTACAACCTTCCTTTGTGTCCGGATGGACCTCGACTGGTATCTCACCTCACAGGTGATATTTTCTCGTGTAAATCAGTGTACCTTTGCTGTGGAGAACATGATCAAGCCATCGTGTTAGTATCAGTAAGGTCTACAGTACAGGTGTACGTTACATGTAGCTGCTGTACCTTTAAGGTCCCCTTTTACATTTTTCGTTCCATGACCAATAAACCATCTTGCCTTCCCACAGTTGGTTTTTCCCAGCCCAAGTTTCCCATTGAATTGCGTTTTTGGGATTCGGTTTCTTGTACACCTCTCCTTTCCTATTCCTCTCCAGGCGCTGCATGACGTCATCGCCGGGCCCCGAAGGTGCACTTGTCGGAATTTACGACTCCCTAGATTACGTCATGGTTCCTTTACTCCTATCTTCTGTTCTCCCAAAGTCCCAAACCTCATTCCCTTCTGCTCACCTCCACTCATTCATTCCTATTTTTTTTCCAGCCTGTGCAACCAACTTCCACATTCTCTTAATCTCATTTTTCTCTCCATGTTTTCAAAACAGCTGTTCACCATCACTTCCAAATTTTTCCCCTCCTCTCCAAACGCGTTTTCCTCCCAATATCCCTTCATCGTCTCACCCCGAAGGAGTTGCGAGACAATTGTAACACCACTCTCTATCGAGATGTATTTTTACTTTAAAAATTTGTTTTCTTTGCAACTGCCTGTCCAATCAATGCAAAACCTTAAACATAGGAGGGAGTACCCTTGGAGAGTATTTTATTTATAATTCTGATGTCATAGGTCACATGGTATGGCAGCCATATTGGCTCAAAGGGAAAAAATGGATAATTCCAAATCCGCTCAACGAAAAAGATTGAAGCTTGCCATATGTCATCAACTCCCCATGGTGTATATATGAATGAATGAATGATCGTTTTAAGGCCATTTTCCCCGCTAGAGCGGGGGTTAGCCTTGTGGGCCCCATGACAATCATGGTTCCCTGTTTGAGGCAATGTTTTTATGGGTCGGGTGATAACGTATATGGTTATCACCATATATGTTATCCCCATAACCCATATACCCCCATAACCGTATGTGGTTATGTATATCGGGTGATAACGATGACATCATCGGTGAAGTGGTATTCCAACTAAAATTGGTTGAATCAAAACCCTTATCCTGAAACTTCGTGTGTCTGTTCTGTGAATGAAGAAATAAATTTATGACTATCGGTCACGTGGTCTGGTGGCCATATTGAACCACCTTTAGAGGCCATTTTTCCCCGCAGAGCAGGGATTGGCCTTTTCCGGGCACCGTCCGTGGTCCCCTTTTTGAAGCAATGTTTTATGGCCGGATGCCCTTCCTGCCACCAACCCTGTTTGTTGCCTCTTGCGACACACAGGGAATTACCACTGAACTGGTACTCAATTTGCCGACCTCGGAAGGATGACAGGCTGAGTCAACCTCCCTGGTGTTAATTCAGCAATCGACTGGGATTCGAACTTAGGATCCAAGGATCCCAAGCCAGCACCCTCACCGCAAAGCCAACACCAGGGTCTGGTGGCCATATTGGATTGAAAATAATGGAAACGAGTAGAGCTGCATTCAAAGTGCACCACCGCCATGCCAAATAAATATAAAAAAATACTTAATAAATGGATTATAATTAAGTAACTGGAACTGCCACTTTATAACTGCTGTCAGTGATGACCGGTTTACTCTGCCTTCCCGCTTTCATACAACCCCAATTTCATTGGACATGCTTTGATACAACCCCCCTTGGTGGATACAACCCTGATACACAGACACACACAGACACACACAGACACACAGACAGACACACACACACACACACACACACACAGACACACAGACAGACACACACACACACACACACAGACACACACACACACAGACACACACACACACACACACACACACACACTAAGACACACACACACACACACACACACACACACACTAAGACACACACACACACACACACACACACAAACACACACACAGAAACACACACACAGAAACACACACACAGAAACACACACACACACACACACACACACACACACACACATTTAATTAATTGTACAGTTTCGGTTGTTCCTTAACTTAACTATAAATAATTTAAAGGATTGCTATAAATGATGTTAATTTCACAACATCCCATGTTCAACTTTATTTCAATTGTAAACCTCAAACATAGTTCCTCTACCTAAAGCAAGACCCTTAACCTGTAAGCAACTGACTAGTTTCCCGACTGCATGGATCATCAGCTGGGCACCGTTCCTCCTCAAGGTTTCAATCCTTTCAGCCCAGGACCTCTCCACACGGCGGATCCACAACCTCGATCATGGATCCACATCAATAGATGGTACATCAGTATATCCACAACCTCAGTTGCGTCCAGGCAGTCAGTCAACCCATCAGTGCAACATCACTTATTCCAACTTTACTCCTAATAGGATTTAATGTATTATCATATATTTATAACTTTCCTTACACACTCGATAATATGATATCATTAAATCATGCACATCTTACCTTAAATACACCAATCTACTTTTCCAGCACGACCACACCACCGACCTCTCGATCAAACTGTATTTCGAATGTTCAAACTGTCAATGAAAACGGTTTTTTGCATGCTGCCGTATCCTAGCAACCACTGATTCCTAGCAACATTGATTTGTAGTATATTTAATTATTATATTGTGCTGCATTTACAATTTACATAATGATCTCATGAATAATATTTTTACTATTCGTATTGTATTTTACTAATTCGATTTGGTGCTTTTTTGTGATATTAAAGAAAACTTGTTTTAATCTACCAACTACAGCTCCCTGTGCTAGCAGACGTCTGACTAGTTGTTGTAATTTATTGACCAGTTCAGAGCTGTGTGTGGTTGCTCTCACAGTCCAAATTATTTCACCTGCAACCGTACGATAAAATAGCTTTTTAGGAATGTTGCTGTCCAAGAAAGGCATTCGGACAAAGTGGAATGGTAAGGCATCTCGTTTATCAAATAATTTGGTGTGAAATTTATTATTATGGATATCAATTTGTAATTCTAAAAAGGAAACTGCAGTGGAATATTGGTTTTCCTTTTTTCATTCAAGTTCTTTTGGATATATATCATCATGAAGCTGCTCAAATATAAATCCATCATTAATTGCCAACAAATCATCAATGAACCTGAAGATGTGACTTTTCACTCAAAACAATATGGCGGCCAAACCACGTGACCTGTGACGTCATATTTACCATTAAAATATTCTCCAGACCGAGCCTCCTATGGTGAAAATTTTCTCTCAATCGGTCCAATTAATTGCAGAGAAAATGGTTTTTGAAGGAAATTACTCATTAAAATGGCAGTAGCACTGCCTGGTAAGAAAAACGTTGCGTTTCTTCTTCTTTCAACAATAAAGACTTCTAACTTTGAGACCGTACAACCAATCAGGTTGAAATTTTACACACATGTTCCGCTTGATGAGAGCTACATTGCATTAAAAAGTCAAGTCGGTCAATGCAGTGGTTCAAGAGTTAAAAGCTTTTTAGGATTTTCCTTCAATTATTTATTGCGGCCAAACCATGTGACTTATCAAAACGTCAAGTATGATTTAAACGTCCCCCCATGGGGAACATTTGTGTAAAGTTTCCACTCGATAATTTCACAAATTATGGAGAAGATAGCATTTTTAGTTTATGCTTAAAAACGTCATAACTCTGAAACCATGTGACGCATGATGTCATGATCACTGAACTTTTTGTTCGTCATGGGTATGCGATTATGCATGCCAAGTTTGGGCTCGATCTGTTCAGCCGTTGCGGAGAAAAAAGGGTTTTTGTGTTTTTTGCGAAAAACAATATGGCGGCCGAACCATGTGGCGTTTGACTTCGAAATTTTTTGCATTCTGAGTTTGTTTTTTTTAAACTAAGAATCTGGGAAAAAAATATCATTTTCGTGGGAGCAAAGATGTGTTTGACGAATTCTAACGCCTTAACATTAGCATTTTTAATATACTAAATATGTTTTTTGGTCCCATTGCAGAATTTCCTGTCAAACCGACCAGCGGTTGCTGAGAAATTTAATTTTAAAGTTTTCGGAGGTGCAAAATAGGGTGGAAGAATAAGAAAAATAATAAGAAAAACTTTGGGAATAATAATAGGTTGCTCTCCATTTCATTTCATGGAGAGTAAACCTCATTAATCAATCAGAATTTTAAAAAAATAAAAGATACTGTTTTGCCACAGCACTTGCTCACTATTGTGCCAAAATTACAGCTTCCCAGCTCAAAGGATGGCTGAGATATTGCCCGGACAAGCAAACAAACAAGAAAACAAGAAAAAAGAAAAAAACAAGTAAACAAGTAGAGTGACATTCAAAGTACACCACCCTCATTTCAAATAAATTAATAACATATCCTGCAGCATACGACATGTCGTCGTGCAGCACATGGAGACGGAATTGGGAGGGAGCGGTGTACAATAATAGATTGATTAATTGCATAATTTAAATATTTAATTGATAATCGTAAAATAATTAATTTCTTAATAAATTGGCCAATAGCATACCTAAACCACCACCGTTTCGTCCAAATCTGTTACTTTTTGAAAATCGATTTTGTAATGAATTGAAAAATTAAATAATGAATTGATTAATTGATTCATCAAGAAATCAAAAATTCCTTTTACAGCCAAATTACTTGGTCACTGTCATGTCCAACTCTCAGCTTCCTCACTCAAAAGTTGCCTGAGATATAGCCCAGATGAGAAAGAAAATAAATAAGTACTGAATAAATCGATAAGAATTAAGTGTTCATTCAATCAATTGTTTGATCAAAAATTACAGTTTTTGCCAAAACATGGGCTCACTATAGTGTCCAAATTTCAGCTTCCCAGCCTCAAAGGATGTCTGAGATATAGCCTGGACAAACTAACAAGAAAACAGAATGAAAACAAACTGAGAGAAAACTGAGTACTCCCTTTCGGCACCGTCATTGGTGGGCCCCATTCGGTGCCATATTGGATTAAATGAAAACTAGAACACCACACTCTTCAACGTCACAACGTCGACCGATATGCCTCCGCCCACATTATTACAGCATTATACATAATTGTACAAAGTTTGATTTAAATCCATTCAACTGTTGTTTAGTGTGACATTTTTACCTGTGTTACGGATTCGTCACCTCTGCCTTTGTTGTTATTATATACTTGTAGGATTTTTAGTTTCAGGTAATATTGTTAAGATTTTTGTGTGAAATGAAGATGACTTCAGTGAAAGGTAAAATTAAACGTTTGTGGAGGAAAAAGGAAAACTCTGCAAAGAACCGGAAGGAGGAGGAAGAGAACTGCCATGAGAGAGATACAGCCATGAATCGCATCAAGGCTGTGAGCGGACTTTTTTGATATTGGTCGTGAATGAGTTGAGGCTTCCCAGGGGAGGGATTGCCCGCGACATCGTCCTATATTGCGATTGCAATTAAACCTGCTTCTCAGGGTTCATCGCCAAGTGTGAGTCGTCGTTGGAGAAATCGAGTGCCTCCATTACGGGCCAAGACGACATTTTGTCCTCGAAGAAGAAGAGGCTGTCCGCTTGGTGCATCTTGTCGTGTCGTTGGGATTTCCATATCGACCTTACCGTGTGGAGCGCCGTTGGTTTACGTATCGGCTCAATTCCCATATCGACCTCTCACCTCGAAACTCCTCGTTCGCCGTCGTGCCGATACCTGCCTCTTGTTCTCATCGTTCTGCACGGCTTCAACCAGCGCGTAGATCCGTGGACGGACTTTGGGGAAGGTCACATTCAACTCACGTTGGTCGTATTGTGAGTTTATTGATTTGAGAGCATTGGGGAATGATGGTACCATCATATGTATTGTTCATTTGATGCAAGTGACCTTTTCATTGTACTTTGTGTAATAGTGTTATTAATGTGTATGTGAGAGTTCTTAATACAATTACTTGTTTTGTTCTACAATTGCATTGGTGTGGTTTTACCATGGTTTATTGGAACACGCAAAATAACAAATCTTTCTGCTGTGTTCCCGCTCCCGACTCTGAGGCGCACCGTAACCGGGGTTTGGGGAGGCAATACGTAACACCTGACAAGACTTCTGACCTCACCAAAATATAAAAAAATCAATACACTCTCCACCTTTGATGCCAAAATATAATCAGGTCATCTATGCATCATGAAATGTACTTATATCAAGTTTGGCTAAAATCCAATCACTGGGTCACAAGTTATCACTGCAACCAGATTTTTACCGAACTAGACCTTTAACCTCTTGACCCCAAAATTTCATCAGTTCATATTTACATGCACCAAGTTTGACTTAAATCCCTTCAGCTGTTCTCAACTTATCATATTTTTATGTGACATGACGTTTGGCCTTTAATCTGTTGATTCCATAATCCAATCAGTTAATCTTTGCATCATACATACTGATAATAAGTTTATTCAAAATCCCATCACTGGTTCACAAGTTGGTACGGCAACATAATTTTCACTTAAATGACCTCTGACCTTTGACCTCTTGCCTCCAAAATTGAATCGGTTTATCTTTGCGTCCTAATATATAATTTTGCCAAGTTTGGTGAAAATCCCATGACTGGTTCACAATTTAGCTCGGTTCACAGAATTTTTACCTGACGGTACGTCTGACATTTTACCTTTGACCTCTTGACCCCAAAATCTTATCAGTTAATATATACATTATGATCCATACCTGCACAAAGTTTGACGAAGATCCCTTCAGCTGTTCTCAAGTTATCGCGGGAACAAAAACCTATCGTGGACAGCTGGCGGACAACCTGAAAACATAATGCCTCCGGCGACTTGGTCAACTGAGGCATAAAAATGGAAAACTCCGAATCCGCTCAATGAAAAGATTGTAGCTTGCCAAATGTCATCAACTCCCCACAGGGTATATTGGGTGATAACGATGACATAATCAAGGAAGTGGTATTTCAGCTAAAATTGTTTGAATCAAAATTCTTATCCTGAAACTTCGTATATCTGTTCGGTGAACGGTTTAATTAAATTTATGACTTGATCCGTCACGTGGTCTGGTGGCCATATTGGATTGAAAATAATGTAAACAAGTCGAGCTACATTAAAGGTACACCACCGCCATGCCAAATAAATAAATAATTACAAAAATAAATCGATAATAATTAAGTTAGCAATGAAGCGATTGATTTATCGGAAAATAAATGATGCGGTTTTTGTCAAAGCACGTGTTCACTATTGTGAAATTTTCAGCTTCCTAGCTCAAAGGATGGCTGAGATATCGCCCGGACAAACAAACAACAAAGAAAACATACAAATGCAGTGAAAACTGAATACTCCCTTTCGGCGTGCATCATTGCCAGGACCCCTTCTGCAGCTGGCGATGATGTCATGCACAAAAATCGGCAATACAAACGCTACAGACAAAACTTCTCCAGAACTGCCGTACAGATCGAAGCGAAACTTCATACACATGATCGACTAGCCATTGGGAGTACAGTTAGAATTTTTTTTCACATGCATCTTCATTGATGCAATTTCGCATAATTGTGCACATAAATGGTCGACAAATATCCTAATAATCATTAAAACTATGGATAATGGCAATGTTTGTGACATCATAGGGTACATATGGATATATTGGCCATTAATATCAGTGTGCCATAATAATAGTGTGTTCAGTTCATGAGATTATTTTTGCTCAGAATGAGCGCACGAGGCGAGACTGTGCGCCCCACCGACTGCCGTTCCTGTTTGTCCAGGTTTTCCGAGATTTTATCATTCCGTGCTGCCACTGGTGTTCCCCGCCCCTCCTTCTGCTGTTTATTTTGTTCTGTTCCGCTCTTGCTCTTTCACAAGCCTTGACTTTGTGTGCAACAAAAAAATACAATTGGAGAGGGAAGAAGGAATTGTTTAATGTGTGAATGAATGTCTGCTTTTACAGTTTTGGATTTTGTCTGCACACAAACCTTATTATTAGTCTCGAATGTGATGTCTTTGCAGATCTTCACATTATAAAGGTTGAACCTGAAGCATTGGAAGCTTTGGATCAAAAAGGTGATGAGAGTTTTGCACTCTCTCAATATATTTTGTTGCTTATTGTTTTGTGAATCACTTTGTGGAGATTTCATGGTATTGTTGAATTGATTCAGCAGCATTCTGACTCAATGCTGTGCTTTTTCCATTATATTTTCTTGTCGAGATGGATTGGGAATATTTGGTGGTTGGGTTGGGTGGTGGAGGGAGGGAAATTGCACTTCATGATTTTGCACATCATGACTTCATGATTGCATGGCAAATTACACTGCAGAAGTTTGCGGAAAGTAGCTTTGGGAAAGCACGTTTTTTTGTTTGTTTTTTTGTTTTTGCGTACGAGATCGAGGCTCGTGGAAGAGCGAACAATAATCATAAAAAAAACACAAGAACAAACGGACACATAAAACATAATGAAGGGAGCGGGAGACATGATGGGGAGTGAGAGGGAAGCACACAAGTACAACAGTAAAGAACAGGGACATCGGGAGATCTGTGGAAGGGAGAGGGCTTGGGGGGGAGGCGGCATGGGAAGGGGGGGGCGGGGAGGGGGTGGGAGAGGTATAAAACACAAGGACACTGCTCGGACTTCCAGGAAAGAAGTTGGGATTTCAAAAAAGTTTATCTGGGGTGAATTAACGGGGGTATAAAAGATCAAGGTTTTGGATGGGGGAAGATAAGAGATGGTGGTGAACAGCTGTTTTAAAGACTTGGAGGGAGGAGTGGGATTGAAGAGAGTGAGGGAGTTTGTTCCAGATGTGGGAGTAAAGTGGAATGAAAGAGTGAAGGTGAGAAGAGAGTCTTGATTTTGGCAGTGTCACCAGAAGAGGGTTGCTGGCAGATCTTGGGCGACCTGCAGGAATATTTGGGGAACAGAGCACAGACGGAGCTGGGGGAGCTAGGCCGGATAGGAGTCTGCAGAAGACAGAAAGACCACCTACCTGCCTGCAGTGAGTGAGTGAAAGGCCCTCACCATGAGTCTCATCGTGGGAAATTCCAATGATTCTGAAGGGCTTTGGTTTCAACAGCATGAAGCCGAGCTAGGTGTGAGGCAGGAGCACCAGCCCAGAGGGGAGAGCAGTATTCCATTGAGCAGTGGATGAAAGCCTTGTATGTGGTGAGGAGCTCAAGTGTGCCAAGGAAGGACTTCGCACGATGGAAGATGCCCAGTCGGCGACTGGCTTTGGAGGCCAGCTTGGAAATGTGGTTTTCCCAGGAAAGATCATGGCAGATAGTGAGACCCAAAAGCTTGAGTGACAGATGTTCTGTGAACTGGAGGGACAGATCATGACAGTGACAGAACTGGAGAGACTGGTTGAGAAAGGAGATGGGAGGGTTGTCCTGTCGGTCATTTCGGAGAGACATCGTAAGAGTGTGATTTGTCAGGATTGAAAGACATGTTCCACTTGTTTGACCAGTCTGTGATTTTGTCCAGGTCTGCAGAGAGTGAAGAGGCTGCAGACTGCCAATCTGAGGAATGAGGAATGGCACGGCAGAGGGTGGAGTAATCAGCAAAGAGAGAGAGAGGCTGATGAGGAATCGAGTTCTGAAAGGAGTATCGAGTTTGAGAGGCAGACTCGTCAGAGGCATTACACGAGTTGGAGATCAGTCAGAAGTGCTTTGTAGATTGGAGATTGAGACAAGAGCTGCAGCATTTGGAGTATCGGATCTAGAGAGGCAAGTCAACGTCCAAGCTACAGTCGGTGGCAGTTATAGTCGAGTTGTGGCCTCAAAGATTGGAGCCAGACTGTATGCTGTATTGGTTTGGGGAATGCACTGATGAGCACGCCTCCATTCCAGTCCAGCTCACCTTACTCTGTGCCATTCTCCAGCACCTCAAAGGACGGAAGGCCACCCTCCTCGACATCCTCATTTCAGGAAGAAAGTTTGTTTGTTTGTTTGTGCATTCGTACCCTGCAGGAACCAGTGCAACCAAACTTTCCATGGCATCCTCTTTCATCCAGAGGAAGGTCGAGGTCTCTGCTTGGAAAGAGAAAATCACATCAGATAAAACCAGATAATTGCCCTTCATGCTTTTGTCAGGTCTTGTGTTTGTACACTGCCTGGGTATTTTCCTGGGAGCGATAGAGTAATTTGAATTGTGAAGATTGGATGTTGAGGTTGAAGTGATTTGTTGTTTTTCGGTTTTATATGCAGAAAATACACAGAGATATCAAATGAATCCAATGAAAATTGACTATTTTGTGACCTAGACCTTTTGACCAATTGCCCTCTTGACCTATTGCCCCTCAAAAACAAGAGGCTTCGAGCTTGTCACTGCCTCTACCAGGTGCTCACGTTTCATGAAGATCAGCGTACAACTCCTGCAGGCGATTAACATCCAGACAAACAGACAGGGGTAAAACGATAACCTCCTCAACCTTTGGTGGTTGAAGTAACAACAAGGATGGAATACTGTTTGATACAAATTAATGTAATTGTTTCTCATCCACATTTTCTTGAATTACAAGTCTTCATTCAACTCGGTCTTTCACCCTGAAGTTGTTCACCCGCAATGTCTCGAATTACGAGTGCACTTCACAGCTGTGTAGGTATTTCGTGCCCTTTTAAATACATGCTTGCCGTACGGTAACTGTCCAGCATGTATTGTTTTTGGTAAAATGTGGAGAATCTCAGATTGTTGCGGAAAGAAAATGTAACTGTTTAGTGCAGGAATGTCTGGTTTTTTTTCATTTTAAATTTTATCGACACACGAACTTTGTTATTAGTCTCTCATGTGATGTGTTTGCAGATCTTCACATTGTAAAGATTGAACCTGAAGCTTTGGATCAAAAAGGTGATGAGAACTTTTGGACTCTCTTTCAATTTATTTTGTTGCCTTTCGATTTATGAATCACTTTGTGGAAATTACACAGCAACTAGTATAAAGCCCGTCAGAAATGAAGGGTTGGAGTAGTTTTTGACAGTACAGCCACGTGAACATGCCAAAGGCTGAAGTCTGGGCCTCATGTCAGGTGTGCTTGTATCATCTTTATTTATTAGACATCATGCAGACGTAAACGAACACTCGTTTTACTTTGCGCACATTGCACATCGCGTGCAGCGAATTTCACCTCCCTGTTCGTTGTATTTATTGTGATTTTAAAAAATACCGCTTCTGTGCACCGACCTTGGGGCTCATTTTGCAAGCCACCGTCGACCATTCCAATGTAACAGAAATAATTACTCTTCTTTTAGGTGTTCAGTGTCGTTTGTGTCATTTTTGTCTTCTGTTTCATCGGCGTCTTTTGGGTCATTTGAGGCCTTTGGGTCCTCTAGGTCTTTTGAGTATTTGGGTCCCTTTTTTTTTTCTTCTTTTTTTTTTGTATACTGAATCGAGGCTCGTGAAAGAGCAAACATTTACATCACAAACAGATCAACCAGACAAACATAATATATAAAAAGAGGGAGCGGAAGACAAGATGGGGAGAGAAGGAGAAGCACACAAACGCAACATTTGAGAGCAGGGAGATGTGGGGGAGGGAGAGGGCTTGGGGGGACGAGGCGTGGGAAGGGGGGGGGGGGTTCGGAGAAGTATAAAACACAAGGACTTCCAGGAGAGAAGTTGGTATTTCAAAAAAGTGGATTTGGGGTGAAATTAGCAGGAGTAGAAAAGATCAAGGTTTTGGATGGGGGAAGATAAGAGATGGTGGTGAACAGCTGTTTTAAAGACCTGGAGGGTGGAGTGGGATTGAAGAGAGTGAGGGAGTTTGTTCCAGAGGTGGGAGAAAAGAGGAGTGAAGGTGAGCAGAGAGTCTTGATTTTGGTAGTTTAACCGTAAGAGGGTTGCTGGCAGATCTTGTGCGACCTGTAGGAATATTTGCGGGACAGAGCCCAGAGAGGGCTGGGGGGGGGGGGGGGCAAGGCCAGAGAGGAGTCGGTAGAAGATGGAAAGACCAGCAACCTGCCTGCGGTGAGTGAGTGAGAGGCCCTTGGAGTTAGCTTCATCGCGGGAGATTCCAATGATTCTGAACGCTTTGGTTTCAACAGCGTGAAGACGAGCTAGGTGTGAGGCAGGAGCACCAGCCCAGAGGGAAGAGCAGTATTCCATTGAGCTGCGGATGAAAGCCTTGTATGTGGTGAGGACCTCAGATGTGCCAAGGAAGGACTTCGCACGATGGAGGATGCCCAGTCGGCGACTGGCTTTGGAGGCCAGATTTGAAATGTGGTTTTCCCAGGAAAGATCATGGCAGACAGTGAGACCCAAAAGCTTGAGTGACAGAACTTCTTGGAGAGGATTATTCAGAAAGTGGATGGGAGGGTTGTCCAGTCGGTCTTTTCGGAGAGACATCGTAAGAGTGTGAGATTTGTCAGGATTGAAAGACATGTTCCACTTGTTTGCCCAGTCTGTGATTTTGTCCAGGTCTGCAGAGAGTGAGGAGGCTGCAGACTGCCGATCTGAGGGATGAAGAATGGAGAGACAGAGAGTAGAGTCATCAGCAAAGCGATAGAGAGGATTTTCAAGAGAGTCAGAGAGATCATTGATGAAGATGAGAAAAAGCACAGGGCCCAGACCACTGCCTTGGGGAACTCCAGCCTGAACAGGAAGAGGAGATGAGAGAAACCCATTCAGGGCCACACGTTGACTATGACTAGAGAGGAAGTCCGCCAGCCATGCGTGGAGATTTCCATGGATACCAAAAGAGGAGAGTTTGGTGAGCAGAGCAGGGTGCGTGACCGTATCGAAGGCACGTGATATGTCGAGGGAGACAGCTCTAATTTCCTATTTGGCATTGAGGACCTCAATCCATTGCTTAGAAAGCAGAAGCAGCATGTCCAGAGTAGAGTGACCAGGTCTGAAACCAAATTGATGATCAGAGATCAAGCCATTGGAGAAGAGGAAAGATTTCATATCTGAAGCAATGATGGATTCCATGACTTTGCTGATAATTGGGAGAAGGCTGATTGGTCTGTAGTTGCTGGGATCTGTTTTTGCACCTTTTTTTTGCAAAGCGGTGATGTTGGCAGATTTCAAAGCAGATGGCAGATGACCTTGAGCAAAAGAGAGGGTGAAGAGAATAGAGAGAGGGAGTGAAAGAGCGGAAGAACAGGATTTTAGGACCCGTGGGCTGATGCCGTCAGGTCCAGTTGCAGAATCAGAGTCGAGGGTTGACAGAAACTTTTACAACCTTGTCAGGAGGAAAGGACACACAGCCCAGGAGCAGCTGGGTACAACTGGGTACGGTGGGTACAGAGAGGGATGGGTTTGGGACACAAGATTTAGAGGCAAACACAGAGTTGAGGCATTCAGCTTTTTCATGTGCGGAGTCAGCTGTGTGGCCTAGGGTGGTCCAAAAAACATCGATCTCTCCGATTTTGATGCTCTACTGGATTATTGTTAGAAATGGTCTAAAACATTCACCCACCAAATATTTTCGCTCAATTCCATCGAGAAACTCATACACACTTCAATTGAAATATGGCGTTTTTCAACAAATTTGGCTAAATGAGAACAATCCAATAGCAACCTAGGTGGAAAAAGTACATGCACTATTGTACGGTCATTTTGTGGTTCATGACTTTTTGCATGCGCTTGCACCTGTGAGTGTGAAATCATCATGGTCGAAACATGTTTGACAATGCTTGAAACATGTTTGAAACATGTTCATACATGTCTGACTCATGTTTCGACCATGAGGACTTCACAGGGGTATGTACCATCAATGACATTATTTCGGAAAAAAATATTTCTAAAGTCTTTGTAAGTCATTAAAATTGACCAAAATGACAAATTTATATGTTGAGTGTGTATGAGTTTATAGATGACTCAGATGCAAAATATTTTTTGGGTGAATGATTATGACCATTTCTAACAATAATCCAATGGAGCATCAAAATCCAGATAAAAAAGTGATTTTTTTGCATTTTTGGACCACCCTAGTGTGGCCGTTTGAGGTGAGGGAGGGGATGGAGGCGGAACAAACACCAGAAACAGATTTGACCAGGCGCCACCAGGATTTGGAAGAGGGAGACAGACAAGAGAGTTCGGTCCTGAGAACAGAGAGATATTGTTTCCTGGCTCTCCTGAGGGTGGACACACTTGTTTCGGGCTTTGTGAAAGGAAATGAGATTTCCTTCCGTTGGATTTGCTTTCCAGGAGACGAAAGCAAGTTGTTTCTGGGCAATAGCCTCACCACAAGATTCTGTGTACCATGGATGGGAGGAAGGGTATGACAACTGAAGAAGAGATGGGATAAATCTGTGCATGAGAGAGCAATTTACTTTGGAAGAATTCCCAGGATGGGTTGATGTCAGAGGCGGTAGAGATGGGAGACCAGATGGAATATTTCCTTACATTTTAACTCTTCACCAATTTGCTGTTTTTTTTCAGTTTCCTTTGTGAAGATTGAACGAGCTGATTGGGATGCTGTGGACACTGCAGGTAATAATAAAGTTGCTTTCCTTGTATTTTTATCCTTGTTGAGGTTCACACTTGCACATTTAAAATACACCAACTTCAAGTTCCCCTGCACTTGATTGATTTTTTGGAACTTGCGAGTCATGAACACTTCAAGGCTAGAATTGATCCTGGATTGGTTATGCTTTGTCGCATAATGCTGGAATATCCACTCTGCAGCCATGGAGATCAAACCCACACCATTGACGGAAATGCAACAAGCTTTCCTGCACTCACCACCAAGCTTTCATGCACTCACCACCAAGCTTTCATGAACTCACCACCAAGCTTTCATGCACTCACCACCAAGCTTTCATGCATTTGGTGCGCATGCGCAAGAATGGAGGTCACGTCTCTTCAAAGCTGTCCATGCGCCGCCGCTTTCGAAGTTAAGTAATTTTTCACAATTGTGTTTTTGTCGAAACTGTATCTTTCTTTCGGTGTGTGTAACTATTGGTGTGTCTTTTATGGGATTCTCGGTGTTGGTTTTTCATACCTGTGTACAGAATCGTCGGTTAGTTCGTGTCGCATATTCTGAGGCCTAATGTAGTAGGCTACCCTGTCCGACCTTGGCTTGAGGCTTTGTTTTTGTCTCAGCGGTTCATCGATTGCACTGCAATTACTTTTGGTCTCTGTTTTTCACGGTCTTTTCACCCCATACTTCCTTATTTTAAAATCTCAACTCAAAAAAAAAAGAAAAAAAAATTCCTTCTTTGTTCTTATCCGTTTGTTCGTTCTTATTTGTTCGTTCGTTCTTCGACCACGTTGTTTGTGATCACGTGATCACGTTGTTAAAAAATTTTTCAACTGTCCCCTGAAGAACTGTATTCTGTCGTATACTATAACACCTTTTCCTCTTCTTCTATAAAAGGATGCTTTCGACTTGCTCACCAAATCTATTCATTCCAAAAAAAAATTCCATCTCTTGCAGTGCCTCTTTCATACATTCCCTAAACTCTCCAGCACTCCACCCATCCTTCAGCGTCCTCAAACGTATTTTTGACTCGAAGGTCTCAAACTCATTTTGCAATAAATGTTCGTTTCCCATTAATCGTACACTTTTCAAAATCTAATCTCACCCCTCCCCTCCAAATATTCCCCATCACCCCTTCCCTCCAAAACTTCCCCATCACCCCTCCCCTTCAAAACTTCCCCATCCCCCGTCCCTCCAAATCTACCCCCATTGCCCCTCCCCTCCAAATCTTCCCCATCACCCATCTCTTTCAAATATTCCCCCTTGCCCCTCCCCTCCAAATCTTCCCCATCACCCATCCCTTTCAAATCTTCCCCCTTGCCCCTCCCCTCCAAATCTTCCCCATCACCCCTCCCCTCCAAAACGTCCCCATCACCCCTCCCCTCTAAATCTACCCCCTTGCCCCTCCCCTGCAAATCATCCCCATCACCCATCTCTTTCAAATCTTCTCCCTTGCCCCTCCCCTCCTAAAATCCCCCCACACCCCTCCCCTCCGAGACTCTCCCTCACTCCTCCCCTCCTAGACTCCCCTCTCACCCCTCCTCCTCAAAGCGTCCTCCCCGCTTCTTCCCCCTTCCAACTTTCACCTTCATCTCCCTCAACCTTCTGCCTCACTCTTCCCCCTCCTCAAATAACACCTCAACCAATCACCATCAAACCTTTTGTCCGCCCCATTCTTCCCTTTCTCCAAGCTATTCTGAAATCTCTGACACACCTTCAACAGCTCTTCCTCCTCTTCCACATCTTACCCTACCGCTCCCCCCCCCCCCCCCTGTTCTGTATCCGATGCTCCCCCTTCCTCTTCTTTAACAGTATGGACCTCAAACATCTGGGGCCTTCGCTCAAACTTGACTGATCTCTCCATGCAGGTTGCTTCTGACAAACCAGACGTGATCTGCTTAACAGAAACTTTCCTCCTTCATGAGGTCTCTGATTCCTTGGTATCTCTCCCAGGTTACTCCCCTCCTCCGGTATGATAGACCTGAGCCTCGTCCTGGAGGTGGGGTTGCTATCTTTATAAAAAAAACTCTCTTCCTCACTCGTCCTGCACTGCCCTCTCTCCACCTCACCCCCAGGAATACCTTTGGCTACGGCTTCCCCTTCGCTCCCACCTTTTGTTCAAATGTGTGTTGTACCGTCCACCAAACAGTGATGACTCCATCTACATCTCGCTGTCTAATAATATGGACCAACTTATATCTACCCATCCCAACTCTCTCTTCCTCATATGTGGTGATTTCAATTGTCACCATGCCAGTTGGCTGGGTGTGGGTACCTCTCTCACCAGCCATGGCTCTTCAGCAAAGGACTTCTGTGACTCACTGGGACTGACACAATCTGTCAATTTTCCCCGACCCGGATCTCAGTCAACGGAGCATCTCTCTTCGGGACTTCGTTATGACCAACTTCCCTGAAAATGTCTGCTGCTCTTCTTCTGCTCCAATCGACTCATCTGATCATGTGCTTGTTAAAGTGGACATCACTCTGACCATTCTCAGAGAGCCTCCTCAGCGTCGACGAGTCTGGCATTTCACTCAGGCCAGCTGGCACGGTCTTCAAGCAGCCATCAATCATCTGACTGGTCTCCCATCTCTACCGCCTCTGACATCAACTCGTCCTGGGAATTCTTCCAAAGTAAATTGCTCTCTCTCATGTACAGATTTATCCCATCTCGTCTTCAGTTGTCATACCCTTCCTCCCGTCCATGGTACACGGAATCTTGTGGTGAGGCTATTGCCCAGAAACAACTTGCTATCGTCTCCTGGAAAGCAAATCCAACGGAAGGAAATCTCATTTCCTTTCACAAAGCCCGAAACAAGTGTGTGTCCACCCTCAGGAGAGCCAGGAAACAATATCTCTCCGTTCTCAGGACTGAACTCTCTTATCTGTCTCCCTCTTCCAAATCCTGGTGGCATCTGGTCAAATCTGTTTCTGGTGTTTGTTCCCCCTCCATCCTCTCCCTCACCTCAAACGGCCACACGACTGACTCCGCACGTGAAAAAGCTGAATGCCTCAACTCTGTGTTTGCCTCTAAATCTTGTGTCCCAAACCTATCCCTCTCTGCACCCACCATACCCAATCGTACCCAGCTGCTCCTGGACTCTGTGTCCTTTCGTCCTGACAAGTGGAAAAGTTTCTGTCAACCCTCGACTCTGATTCTGCAACTGGACCTGACGGCATCAGCCCACGGGTCCTAAAATCCTGTTCTTCCACTCTTTCACTCCCTCTCTCTGTTCTCTTCACCCTCTCTTTTGCTCAAGGTCATCTGCCATCTGCTTGGAAATCTGCCAACATCACCGCTTTGCACAAAAAGGTGCAAAAACAGATCCCAGCAACTACAGACAATCAGCCTTCTCCCAATTATCAGCAAAGTCATGGAATCCATCATTGCTTCAGATATGAAATCTTTCCTCTTCTCCAATGGCTTGATCTCTGATCATCAATTTGGTTTCAGACCTGGTCACTCTACTCTGGACATGCTGCTTCTGCTTTCTTAACAATGGATGGAGGTCCTCAATGCCAAACAGGAAATTAGAGCTATCTCCCTTGACATATCACGTGCCTTCGATACGGTCTGGCAACCCGCTCTGCTCACCAAACTCTCCTCTTTTGGTATCCATGGAAATCTCCACGCATGGCTGGCGGACCTCCTCTCTAGTCGTAGTCAACGTGTGGCCCTGAATGGGTTTCTCTCATCTCCTCTTCCTGTTCAGGCTGGAGTTCCCCAAGGCAGTGTTCTGGGCCCTGTGCTTTTTCTGGTCTTCATCAATGATCTCTCTGACTCTCTTGAAAATCCTCTCTATCTCTTTGTTGATGACTCTTCTCTCTGTCGCTCCATTCCTCATCCCTCAGATCGGCAGACTGCAGCCTCCTCACTCTCTGCAGACCTGGACAAAATCACAGACTGGGCAAACAAGTGGAACATGTCTTTCAATCCTGACAAATCTCACACTCTTACGGTCTCTCCGAAAAGACCGACTGGACAACCCTCCCATCCACTTTCTGAATAATCCTCTCCAAGAAGTTCTGTCACTCCAGCTTTTGGGTCTCACTATCTGCCATGATCTTTCCTGGGAAAACCACATTTCAAATCTGGCCTCCAAAGCCAGTCGCCGACTGGGCATCCTCCGTCGTGTGAAGTCCTTCCTTGGCACACCTGAGCTCCTCACCACATACAAGGCTTTCATCCGCAGCTCAATGGAATACTGCTCTCCCCTCTGGTCTGGTGCTCCTGCCTCACACCTAGATCGTCTTCACGCTGTTGAAACCAAAGCATTCAGAATCGTTGGAATCTCCCGCGATGAAGCTAACTCCAAGGGCCTCTCACTCACTCACCGCAGGCAGGTTGGTGGTCTTTCCGTCTTCTACCGACTCCTCTCCGGCCTTGCCCCCCCCCCCCCCCAGCTCTCTCTGGGCTCTGTCCCGCAAATATTCCTACAGGTCGCACAAGATCTGCCTGCAACCCTCTTATGGTTAAACTGCCAAAATCAAGACTCTCTGCTCACCTTCACTCATTCATTTCTCTTTTTTCCTGCCTCTGGAACAAACTCCCTCACTCTCTTTAATCCCACTCCACCCTCCAGGTCTTTAAAACAGCTGTTCACCACCATCTCTTATCTTCCCCCATCCAAAACCTTGATCTTTTCTACCCCCGCTAATTTCACCCCAATTCCACGTTTTTGAAATAGCAACTTTTGTCCTGGAAGTCCTTGGTGTCCTTGTGTTTTATACTTCTCCCACCCCCCCCCCCCCCTTCCTACGCCTCCTCCCCCCAAGCCGTCTCCCTCCCACACATCTCCCTGCTCTCAAATGTTGTGTTTGTGTGCTTCCCCTTCTCTCCCCATCTTGTCTTCCGCTCCCTCTTTTTATATATTTTGTTTGTCTGGTTGATTTGTTTGTGAAGTAAATGTTAGCTCTTTCAGGAGCCTCGATTCAGTCTACAAAAAAAGAAAAGAAAAAGAACTCACCAGCAAGCTTTCATGCACTCACCAGCAAGCTTTCATGCACTCACCATCAAGCTTTCATGCACTCACCAGCAAGCTTTCATGCACTCACCAGCAAGCTTTCATGCACTCACCAGCAAGCTTTCATGCACTCACCAGCAAGCTTTCATGCACTCACCAGCAAGCTTTCATGCACTCACCAGCAAGCTTTCATGCACTCACCAGCAAGCTTTCATGCACTCACCAGCAAGCTTTCATGCACTCACCAGAAAGTTTTCATTCACTCACCACCAAGCTTTCATGCACTCACCAGCAAGCTTTCATGCACTCACCACCAAGCTTTCATGCACTAACCACCAAGCTTTCATGCACTCACCACCAAGCTTTCATGCACTCACCACCAAGCTTTCATGCACTCACCACCAAGCTGTGAGTCAGGGATTTTACCTGTATCCATTTTTTTTTTTTTTTTTTTGTTTTGTTTTGTTTTGTA
Source organism: Myxine glutinosa (assembly GCF_964187855.1). Lineage (NCBI taxonomy): Eukaryota > Metazoa > Chordata > Myxini > Myxiniformes > Myxinidae > Myxine > Myxine glutinosa. The sequence continues at coordinate 17,388,940 of NC_136261.1, read as the reverse complement.
TACAAGATCGAGGCTCGTGAAAGAGCGAACATTAATCACACAAAAAGACAAACCGACACATAAAACATATAACATAGGGAGCGGTAGACAAGATGGGGAGAGAGGGGGAAGGACACAAACACAACATTTGAGAGCAGGGACCGAGAGACATGGAGACATCGAGAGATCTGAGAGAGGGCGAGGGCTTTGGGGGGGGCGTGGGAAGGGGGCGGTGGGAGAGGTATAAAACATATGGACACTGCCAGGACTTCCAGGAAAGAAGTTGGAATTTCAAACAAGGTGGATCTGGGGTGAATTAGCGGGGGTAGAAAAGATCAAGGTTTTGGATGGGGGAAGATAAGAGATGGTGGTGAACAGCTGTTTTAAAGACCTGGAGGGAGGAGTGGGATTGAAGGGAGTGAGGGAGTTTGTTCCAGAGGCGGGAGAAAAGAGGAATGAAAGAGTGAAGGTGAGCAGAGAGCCGAGATTTCGGCAGTTTAACCATCAGAGGGTTGCTGGCAGATCTTGTGCGACCTGTAGGAATATTTGGGGGACAGAGCACAGAGAGAGCTGGGGGTGCAAGGCCGGAGAGGAGTCGGTAGAAGACAGAAAGACCACCTACCTGCCTGCGGTGAGTGGGTGAAAGGCCCTCAGAGATAGCTTCATCGCGGGAGATTCCAATAATTCTGAAAGCTTTGGTTTCAACAGCGTGAAGCCGAGCTAGGTGTGAGGCAGGAGCACCGGCCCATAGGGGAGAACAGTATTCCATTGAGCTGCGGATGAAAGCCTTGTATGTGGTGAGGAGCTCAGGTGTGCCGAGGAAGGACCTCGCACGACGGAGGATGCCCAGTCGGCGACTGGCTTTGGAGGCCAGCTTGGAAATGTGGTTTTCCCAAGAAAGATCATGGCAGATAGTGAGACCCAAAATCTTGAGCGACAGAACTTCTTGGAGAGGATTGTTGAGAAAGTAGATGGGAGGGTTGTCCAGTCGATCTTTTCGGAGAGACATAGTAAGAGTGTGAGATTTGTCAGGATTGAAAGACATGTTCCACTTGTTTGACCAGTCTGTGATTTTGTCCAGGTCTTCAGAGAGTGAGGAGGCAGCAGACTGCCGATCTGAGGGAAGAGGAATGGAGCGGCAGAGAGTGGAGTCATCAGCAAAGAGATAGAGAGGATTTTCGAAAGAGTCAGAGAGATCATTGATGAAGACCAGAAAAAGCATGGGGCCCAGAACACTGCCTTGGGGAACTCCAGCCTGAACAGGAAGAGGAGATGAGAGAAACCCATTCAGGGCCACACGTTGACGACGACTAGAGAGGAAGTCCGCCAGCCATGCGTGGAGATTTCCATGGATACCAAAGGAGGAGAGTTTGGTGAGCAGAGCGGGGTGCCAGACCGTGTCGAAGGCACGTGATATGTCGAGGGAGACAGCTCTAATTTCCTGTTTGGCATTGAGGACCTCCATCCATTGTTGAGACAGCAGAAGCAGCATGTCCAGAGTAGAGTGACCTGGTCTGAAACCAAATTGATGATCAGAGATCAAGCCATTGGAGAAGAGGAAAGATTTCATATCCGAAGCAATGATGGATTCCATGACTTTGCTGATAATTGGGAGAAGGCTGATTGGTCTGTAGTTGCTAGGATCTGTTTTTGCACCTTTTTTGTGCAAAGCGGTGATGTTGGCTGATTTCCAAGCAGATGGCAGTTGACCTTGAGCAAAAGAGAGGGTGAAGAGAACAGAGAGAGGGTGAGATAGAGCAGCAGAGCAGGATTTTAGGACCCGTGGGCTGATGCCGTCGGGTCCAGTTGCAGAATCAGAGTCGAGGGTTGACAGAAACTTTTCCACCTTGTCAGGAGGAAAGGACACGGAGTCCAGGAGCAGCAGGGTACGACTGGGTATGGTGGGTACAGAGAGGGATGGGTTTGGGACACAAGATTTAGAGGCAAACACAGAGTTGAGGCATTCAGCTTTTTCACGTGCGGAGTCAGCTGTGTAGCCGTTTGAGGTAAGGGAGGGGATGGAGGGGGAACAAACACCAGAAACGGATTTGACCAGACGCCACCAGGATTTGGAAGAGGGAGACAGATAAGAGAGTTCGGTCTTGAGAACGGAGAGATATTGTTTCCTGGCTCTCCTGAGGGTGGACACACACTTGTTTAGGGCTTTGTGAAAGGAAATGAGATTTCCTTCTGTTGGATTTGCTTTCCAGGAGACGAAGGCAAGTTGTTTCTGGGCAACAGAAAAGTTCTAATTACTCCTAATTACTTAGGAAATCACTTTAGAACTCCGGACAATGTACAAGAGAATTTATTCAAGATAAGGCTTACGTAAGGAAGAAATTCTGAGTCCCCACGACTCAGAAATCTTAGCCACACCAAGTCACACTGGCATTAATATACTTTGCACAAGGTCGAAATAACTGTCAACATGCTTTTTGTGTTCATTCCTTCAACCAATACGGATTGCTGCCTCGCAAAGAGAAATAGTACATAGTTGTCGAGGCGAGGTTAAATAAATGCAATGCTGTTTTAAAACATAACCAGAGCCTCAAATCTCACTCGTCTACAGGGCACAGTGCAACATGTAAACTTTTTGTGTTGTCCACAATTTGGCTCCATCTGTATGAGGAGTCTGATGAAATCCCCATCACACTCAGCCACAAGTTTTCATGCACTCACCACCAAGTTTTCATGCACTCACCACCAAGCTTACATGCACGAGTTGTAAATGTGGCCTGATTTCAGTTCGAACGTTTCTACCCATCTACTGCTTTACTTCCCGCACAAATCATTTCCGTACTTTTTGTAGTCCTTGAAGGACGAAAATTGGAGAATTGTAATCGTGATGACGAGTGTGTTTAGACATACGCATTGAAATGTGGTGCATCCACCACAGCTTGGTGTGTTCTGTGTCAAATTTTGTCCGAAGCCGGTCATCTCAATTTCAGACGACCCTAGTGTGTGCGATTCTCAGTCAACATTGCATGCTTTCTTGGTGGAGGCCATTCATGCAACACTATCAAAGGAATACGTGAAAAAATAGTGAAGGGAAACTTTTGAAGGTGGACAAGAAGATGTATAATTTTAGTCTTCATTGTCGAAGACTCATGGAGAAGCTTTTGCATAGTTCATGCAGGACAAGGAATGTCAAGCAGTGGCGTATGATGTGTTTTTAGCCTGTTTCCCATGCAGGGGTTTTGCAATCACTTCTGTGTGTATCTATCTGTCTGGCTGTCTGTCTGTCTGTCTGTGTGCCTGTCCGGGCTGTAACTTCTTTGCCATTTGAGCTTTTGTCATCAAATTTTCAACAAAGCTTTATCATGAGAACTAGTGTGGATCACTTCGCTACGCTTGCCTGCCCACACGTCACCACAGATGCATGGGCTTGTTTTAACTGAGGATAATGACCTGACAACTTGAGTTGCTGTGTTGTTATGATTCACACCAATCATAACATGGCTATTTTTTTCTGCACATTTATTTGTAATATTGGTGATATTATTGATTTGTAATTTGTGTAACTAGCAAAAGTAGCCGGCGTTGCCGGGCAACGCAGAGTTGCTTTGTGCCAGGAATTGGAAGAGAGGGGGGGAGAGAGGAGGGGAGGAAAAGGGTGATGGGAGGGTGGAGGGGAGGGGTAGGAGGGAGATGGAAAGGGGAGAGGGGGTGGTGAGTGGAATGGAGGGATGGGAAAGTGATGGGCAGAGGACAGGGGAGGGGAAGGGGATCAAGAAGGGTAGCGGAACGAGAATGGGGAGAGGGAGAGAGAAAGAGGGGAAGGAGGAAGAAAGGAAGGGGGTGATTATGGATGGGGAGAGAGAGAGAGGGGGGACATTGTTGTGAGGGGTGGAGAGGAGAGGAGAGTGAGGGGTAGAGAGGAGAGGTTAGGTATTGTGGTTATTTTGGGTCTTTACTGGTCTTGGGGATTTTAGGGGACTTAAAGGGTCTTCAAAGTTCTAAGGAGACTGAGCAGTCTAACTGGTCGAAATGTATATTCCAACAGTCAGTAATTAATTGATGTATGTAATTAATAGCCAGGATACAACTGATATTCAAACTGTACGTAATTAATTGATGCATAGTGTGGGAGCTAATGGTTGCTTTGTCAAACTTTTCTCATTAGTCTGCTGAGGATGCACATGTCATGCTCTGTGATCTTTTTTTAATCTTGCTTTTGTTGTTCTGACCACAAAGCTTGTCTGTGCTTCTCTCTGCTTATCTGAAGATTTTAAAACACATTGTGGGTTTTTCAGGAGAACAGGCCATTCCGTGTTGGAATCTGACCTTCAAGATTGTATGCGTGGCATACTCTTGGACGAAAAACACTTACAATATTGTTCTTGCCTGCTTATAAATGAAGCTCACTGGGAAATATATTTCGAGAAAGGACGGCCAGTTTCGTGCCCTCCTAATCTCCCGCACGTGTTGTACCGGCTACGTAATAAAGACAGCTCATATTCTCAAGGAGTTTGTCCTCCATTCTTATTGAACAGCGGACAACGAACCCTGACAATAGTAACACAGCCTCGCCGCCTCATGGCTTCACGGACCGTGTTTTTTGGTGTTAATATGTATTTGAAGAAGACGAGGAAAAAGAAAAAAAAAATCGACATTTTTACCCATAAAAAATGAAAAGCTTAAATGTCTTGAGTCAATAAGTATTCAACCCCTTGACGATGCCACTCCAAATTGAGCTCAGGTGCATCCAATTTCCTTCGATCATCCTCTGATGTCTCTACAACTTGATTGGACATGATTTAGAAACAAACACACCGACATAAGGTCCCACAGTTTACAGTGCACTTCAGAGCTGAAACTCTACCATGAAGGAACTGTCCATATAATTCCAAGATAATTGTGAGGAGGCATAGATCTGGGGTAGGGTACAAAACTATTTCTAATGTTGAAAGTTCCCAAGAGCACAGTGAGCTCCATCATTAGGAAATGGAAATAGTATGGAACTACCCAGACTCTTCCGAGTGCTGGCCGTCTGAACAAATTGAGCAACCTGGCAAGAAGGACCTTGGTCAGGGAGGTGACGAAGAACCCAATTGCCACTCTGACAGAACTACAGAACTCCTTGGCTGAGATGGGAGAACCTGATGGAGGGACTAGTCTCTGCAGCACTTCACAAATCTAGGCTATATGGGAGAGGGGCCAGACAGAAGACACACATGAGAAAAAGGCACATGACAACATGCCTGGTGCAAAAAGGTATGTGAAAGACTCAAAGCATGAGGTAAAATATTCTGTGATCTGATGAGATGAAAATTTAACACGTACTTGAATGCAAAGCGCTACGTCTGGCAGAAACCGAGGACATCTCATCACCCATCTAACACCATATCCCTACCGTGAAGCATGGTGTTGGCAGCATCAGGTTATGGGGATGCTTTTCAGCAGCAGGGATTGGGAAACTTGTAAGGATAGAGGGAACAATGAATGGAGCCAAATACAGGCTTGAGAAATTATTTGACAAGAACCTGCTTCAGAGTGCAAAAGACCTTATGCTGCGGCGAAGATTTATGTTCCAACACGACAATGACCCCAAGCATGCAGACAAAGCAACACTGGAATGGCTTAAGTACAAGAACCTGAAAGTCCTTGAGTGGCCCAACCAAAGCCCAGACTTGAATCCCATTGAAAATCTGTGGAAAGACTTGAAGATTGCTGTTTTTTGTGGAGAGATTGCCAAGTGGTTAAAGCATTCGAGCAAGCACTCCATTCAAACCCCTTAAGGAACGGCTGGCTTGGCTGGTCAAACACAGACTGGTCAAACAAGTGGACCATGTCTTTCAATCCCAACAAATCTCACACTCTTACCATGTCTCTCCGAAAAGACCGACTGGACAACCCTCCCATCTACTTTCTGAACAATCCTCTCCAAGAAGTTCTGTCACTCAAGCTTTTGGGTCTCACTATCTGCCATGATCTTTCTTTGGAAAAACACATTTCCAAGCTGGCCTCCAAAGCCAGTCGCCGACTGGGCATCCTTCATCGTGCAAAGTCCTTCCTTGGCACACCTGAGCTCCTCACCACATGCAAGGCTTTCACCTGCAGCTCAATGGAATACTGTTCTCCCCTCTGGGCTGGTGCTCCTGCCTCACACCTAGCTCCTCTTCACGCTGTTGAAACCAAAGCTTTCAGAATCATTGAAATCTCCTGTGATGAAGCTAACTCCGAGGGCCTTTCACTCACTCATCGCAGGCAGGTAGGTGGTCTTTCTGTCTTCTACCGACTCTTATCTGGCCTCGCTCCCCCAGCTCTATCTGTGCTCTGTCCCGCAAATATTCCTACAGGTCGCACAAGATCTGCCAGTGTCCCTCTTGTGGTGAAATTGCCCAAAATCAAGACTCTATGCTCACCTTCACTCCTTCATTCCTCTTTACTCCCGCCTCTGGAACAAACTCCCTCACTCTCTTCAATCCCACTCCTCCCTCCAGGTCTTTAAAACAGCTGTTCACCACCATCTCTTGTCTTCCCCCATCCAAAACCTTGATCTCTTCTACCCCCGTTAATTCACCCCAGATCCACTTTTCTTTTTTGAAATCCCGACTTCTTTCTTTCTTGGAAGTTCTCGCAGTGTCCATGTGTTTTATACCTTTCCCACCCCCCCCCCCCACCTTCCCATCCTTCCTCCCCCCAAGCCCTCTCCCTCTCATGGATCTTCCGTTGTCCCTGTTCTCTGCTGTTGGACTTGTGTGCTTCCCTCTCTCTCCCCATCTTGTCTCCCGCTCCCTTTATTGTATGCTTTGTGTGTCAGTTTCTCTTTTTTGTGATTGATGTTAGCTCTTTCAAGAGCCTCGATCTTGTATACAAAAAAAATAATAATAATAATAATAATTGAATTGCCTCACCAATAAGATGCTGGGGAATGCAGTTGTTTTGAGGTCAAAGGTGAAGGCCACAAAATTGTTGATATCCATGTGATTGACTTTAAGGTCAAGGAGGGTTTACATATTGGGTGATTGAAACCTTTTTGTGTTGATGTCTGAAGGGTAAGGTCGCATAAAATCGTAATTTTTTTTTTTTTTTTTTGCTGTTTTTGTCATGTTTGGCATACGGAAGAGGAAGTCCGAATACAAAGTGAATGCGGACGGTCTTCACATCATCAGATGCTTTCTGGTTACCTCCGCCACCATAGGTGGATGGAGGTTATGTTTTCACCCCTGTCTGTTTGTCCGTTTGTTTGTGAACAAGATATCTCAAAAAGTTGTGGATGGATTCGGACGAAATTTGGCAGAGATGTAGCGTATGTCACAAGGCCAAAATTGTTAGATTTTGGTGAAGATCCGGATTCGGATCCGGCTTCTCGAATTTTTTGAAGTGATTCTTCACCATTGGGAGACAGGGCCAAAAACGATACACAGCAGGATATCTCAAAACGTTGTGGACGGATTTGGGCGAAACTTGGTGGACCGGTTGGGTGTCTGACAAGGACGATTCAATTCGATTTTGGTGAAGATCTGTATGTGGATTCGGATATGAGAATTATTTAATTTCATAAGTGACTTTTCGCCATTGGGAGATAGCGCCAAAAACTATACATTGCGGGATATCTCAAAAAGTTATGGATGGATTTGGACGAAACTTGGTGGACAGGTTGTGTGTGTGACAATGACGAATCAATTTGATTCTGGTGAAGATCTGAATATGGATTCGAATATGAGAATTATTTAATTTTTCAAGTGATTCTTCACCATTGAGTGATATGGCCAACCAGGCGGAGGTCTCCTCTCTGCTGAGTGCCGTTCTAGTTTCCTTTTAGAATGATGTGTTTTTCTTTCATTGCAACAAACTTCCATATTTATGTAATAATCAGATTGTTTCAGAAATGTTGGACATTTGTGAAATTGGACATTTGAGATGGACTTTAACTGTCCACATTGCATTTACAAGGATCCTTCATCAACCAATTCAAATTCATGTCTGTGATTTGTTTCTGCCCCTTCAACCCCTTCTCAGGCAGTCAAAGTGAGCATACTCAGAAGAATTCTGACATAAATGTTCCAGGCTGCTTTCCTCATGTCCAAGTCAGACTTCACACAGAAAAGCAAGAACAGCAACCATGGAACAAGAAACCTAAACACAACTTTGAAAGAACTGATTGTGTTCATTTGTTGAGGAATCATGGAGAAAAATCTGTTGTTGCTGAAAGGTTATCCCATACATCAAAGTTTTTGCAAGGAGAGCTGAAAGGATACATCGTGGGAAAACTCTACAAGTGCAAATTTTGCAACAAATCATTTTCAAAATCAAGTCATTTCAAAAGCCACATGTTTAATCACACAGGAGAAAAGATGCACAAGTGTTCCGTTTGCAACAAGACATTCATGCGGAGACACCATTTCCAATCTCATCTTAGAATCCATACAGGAGAGAGGCCTTACAAGTGCACAACATGCAACAAGACATTCACACGGAGATACAATTTCCAATCTCATGTTCGAATTCATACAGGAGAGAGGCCTTACAAGTGCACAATCTGCAACAAGACATTCACACATTCAGGCAGTTTGCATTCTCATCTTAGAATTCATACAGGAGAGAGGCCTTACAAGTGCACAATCTGTTCCAAAACATTCACATGGTCAGGCAATTTGCTTTCTCATCTTAAAATTCATACAGGAAAGAGGCCTAACAAGTGCACAATCTGCAGCAAGGCATTCATGCATTCAGGCAATTTGCAATCTCATCTTAAAATTCATACAGGAGAGAGGCCTCACAAGTGCACAATCTGCAGCAAGGCATTCATGCATTCAGGCAATTTGCAATCTCATCTTAGAATTCATACAGGAGAGAGGCCTCACAAGTGCACAATCTGTAACAAGGCATTCACGCATTCAGGCAATTTTCAAAGTCATCTTAAAATTCATACAGGAGAGAGGCCTTACAAGTGCACAATCTGTAAAAAGACATTCACACATTCAGGCAGTTTGCGATCTCATCTTAAAATTCATACAGGAGAGAGGCCTTACAAGTGCACAATCTGTAACAAGACATTCACACAGTCAGGCAATTTGCACACTCATCTTGGAATTCATACAGGAAAGAGGCCTTACAAGTGCACAATCTGTAACAAGACATTCATGCATTCAGGCAGTTTGCAATCTCATCTTAAAATTCATACAGGAGAGAGGCCTTACAAGTGCACAATCTGTAACAAGACATACACACAGTCAGGCAATTTGCAGTCTCATCTTAAAATTCATGCAGGAGAGAGGCCTCACAAGTGCACAATCTGTAACAAGACATTCACGTGGTCAGGCAATTTGCATTCTCATCTTAGAATTCATACAGGAGAGAGTCCTTACAAGTGCACAATCTGTATCAAGACATTCACGCTGTCAGGAAATTTACAGTCTCATCTTAAAATTCATACAGGAGAGAGGCCTTACAAGTGCACAGTCTGTAACAAGACATTCATGCATTCAGGCAGTTTGCAATCTCATCTTAAAATTCATACAGGAGAGAAACCTTACCAGTGCACAATCTGTAACAAGACATTCACGCAGTCGGGCAGTTTGCATTCTCATCTTAGAATTCATACAGGAGAGAGTCCTTACAAGTGCACAATCTGCAACAAGACGTACACGCAGTCAGGTAGTTTGCAATCTCATCTTAAAATTCATACAAGAGAGAGGCCTTACAAGTGCACTATCTGTAACAAGACATTCACGCAGTCGCGCAGTTTGCATTCTCATCTTAGAATTCATACAGGAGAGAGTCCTTACAAGTGCACAATCTGTATCAAGACATTCACGCTGTCAGGAAATTTACAGTCTCATCTTAAAATTCATACAGGAGAGAGGCCTTACAAGTGCACAATCTGTAACAAGACATTCACGCAGTCAGGACATTTGCAATCTCATCTTAGAATTCATACTGCAAAGAAGCCTTACAAGTGCACAATCTGCAACAAGACATTCACACAGTCAGGCAGTTTGCAATCTCATCTTAGAATTCATACAGGAGAGAGGCCTTACAAGTGCACAATCTGCAACAAGACATTCACACATTCAGGCAGTTTGCAATCTCATCTTAAAATTCATACAGGAGAGAGGCCTTACAAGTGCACAATCTGTAACAAGACATACACGCAGTCAGGCAGTTTGCATTCTCATCTTAGAATTCATACAGGAGAGAGGCCTTACAAGTGCACAATCTGCAACAAGACATTCACACAGTCGGGCAGTTTGCATTCTCATCTTAGAATTCATACAGGAGAGAGGCCTTACAAGTGCACAATCTGCAACAAGACATTCACACAGTCAGGCAGTTTGCATTGTCATCTCAGATCTCACTCAGAAGAGATTTGCCAATGACTTGGAACTAAATGCTGCACAAACCAAGGATCTGAAAAATGAGGTCAAGAACTCTTGGAAATTGAAGAAAGTTGAAATTGTACCAGTGATAGTCGGAGCAACAGGGATGATCAAGACGACCCTTACTGCGTCATTAAAAATACATTCCAGGGAATATCACGACAAAAGAGCTACAAGTGGAGGCTGTCAGTGGTACAGTGAGGATGCTAAAAAGACCCCTTGGAACAAAGCTATGAGAATGAGGTTTCACAATCTGTTTTATGAATTATGATCCCTTCCCAAAGAAGGAGGTGGAGATTTTCAGTTCTGGGAGAACTTTCTTCCACCTCCTTGAACCCTCATATGGAGACAACAATCAACAAGATATTCACATTCTCAACATAGAAAACAAAGAATTACAACTTAGCAGATGACTTGTATACAAAAAGAAAAGGTGGCCTTGCTATTGAGGTGTCTGTATCCACATACTTTTGTATAAACAACCTGAAAATCAGGAATATGGCCAGGTATTAGAATTTAACAAGCATCACCGCACTGTGGTCACATCCTGCAACACAAGGAAAAGTGCAACTAGCTTCAGAACAGCTGAATTTCATGTCAGTCAGACCAACGGTTGCCGAGAAAATGCATTTTTAAAATGCAGACACTCACATGCGCAACTGATTGCCTAACCCTGCTTTTTGCTTCGTGAGCACAGGGTAAAAATTAGGACCACGTCTGATGTGCATCAAAAGGTAAGGGTGCGTCACAAGGATGTATCCATCGATGGTGAAGTGGTGTATCTCAGACTTCTGGCTGTGAATGCACACACGAAGGTGCTTTTTAAAAGAGCTAGCATTTGTGAATGCTCCACTACCACTAAGTCTCTTTTCTGAGGATGGTGCCATTATGTCCTGCACCCAGTCATATTTAATGCAAAAACTTAAAGAGTTAGTACCTGGGCCAAGATTGCAGAAATCCAGAGATGCAATGCTATTATCTTTGATGGACATGCAACCATGCAGATTATGGTACCTCCTACCACAGTGACCCTGGTGAAGATATGTTTTAGAGACATGGCTGAATGTTTTATTGGCCGTATCATGCACAACAGCAGAGTCACACCAGAGGACGATGTCAAGCAGATACACATCATCATAAACAAGTTAATGGAGAACAATATCAAGGGCCAGACCCATGGAAAGAGAGGTGCGTGCTGAGGCCAGGTATGCCCTGTACATTGTTTTGTCAAACATTATTAAATAATTGTAATCGGAATAATTCTAATTCCAATCAAAATATATAGAATGAAACTATTCCATGAAACTAAATAATTGGGTCTGCTCAGCAACAGTTGATGCTGAACAAACTGGCAAGCAGGTGCAGTGTAATTGGGGCTGAGGAACATCACCCGAGCACGAGTGGCCGGTGTGTTTTGCCTCGGGGAAGGAAAGCTGTGAGCCGGCTGGAAGGTCACAAATGGGTCAAGGTTTTTGTCAACCATATAAGGAGATGTTGCTTTCAAGCTGGCACGCAAACCGAGGTGTTGGGCCTTTGTGTGCACGCAAGCCAGCAGTAATCAGATGAACTGGGCTCGACATTTTATCCACACAGGGAGCAGTTACATATTTTGGTTGTGATTCTCCTGCACTAATACTTGGGGCGCTGTAAGGCCCATCTTGGAGTTTTGTTTTTAAATGATGAAGGGTTTCCACATTATTTTGGAGTTTGGCTTGATGCTTGAGCCAAACCAAGCTCCCCACATGTGTGATGTAATAAACTATCTTATTATTTGAGTTTTGCATTTTCAGTTCAATAAAAAGATTGAATAGTTTCGACAAAATGGCGCAGTGACCAGGGCTCAACAGATCCGGAGGAGAGGAGAAGGAATTGTCACCGGGTGGAACAACAAGCACTCTGGCCGATCCAACAGGGTGAAAAGGAAGGAGACCTCTTGAAATGCCTTTAGCTGAGGGCGTTGCTGTCACCTGGTGATCTGTTCTGCCTTTCCCTTCCCCGACAAGTATGAGGCCGGACCATAATTTAACGGTAAGAATGGACAAAGATTGTTTGTTTAAACTAATTGGGGTGGATTCAGATTGAAATAAGTTAAGCCAAGGAAGAAAGGAATGCTTTCGCTCGCTGTATGCTGATGTGGGAGTTGTCCTTCTGTCTCAAAAATAAGACAACTTTCACTTTGTTGACAAAGGACCATTTATTAATTAGCACTTCTTGCTAGCCCTTTTTGATTAAATAATTTTAGCCAGCCCTTTTTGATTCCTCCTCTCTGCGGAGGCATTCTTCCATCCATAAGATAAATACTTTCCAATCTACCTTACTTTTTGTTCCTACAGCCTTTGCTCTTTTCCCAACTCCTTCCGTATGTTTTCAATGCACTTTCTCCTGAACAATCTTTGAACATTTTTTTTTTTTAATTTAAATGGATATTGCCCCAGATAAGGTGTACAGCCACTCTAGGTAAGGGGCTAAGAGAAAGTGAGAAAAATATAAGGATAAATAACAAGAAAACATCCAAGACATCAGAAGTAGCAGATGTCCGGTAAAATGCAATTTAACCTCAAATATGTAAGAAGTATGAATTGACATTCCTCTTTGGCAGAGTAAATCGCAGGATAATGGGAAGCATGTTACAGGTAGTGAATTCCAGAGCAAGACAGCACGAGGGATAAAACTATCTGCATCGCCTTTTGTTCTGCACTTTGGATCAGCTCGAGTGGATGGGTGACCGGAGATGGCAAACCGAGTCTTGCATCTAAACACTTGTATGGGAGGAACCAAGTTAGAAAGTCCAACAGAACATTTGCCATGAAAATATCTGTAGAACAAACCAAGAGTGGCAATCGACCTATTGTGAGAGAGTTGTTGAAGAGTTGAACCCATCTCCACACCAACCAGGTTGACTATGCGTTTCTGGAGCCCATCAAGTAAAGATAAGTGGCAGGCTGGTGCTCCAGCCCAAATGTAACAACAGTACTCCATGAGGGGACGTACACTCATACAGTTGCCTTATACAGGTACATAATGGCCTCAGGAGGTAAATACCTCTGCGCTCGATAAAGACAACCAACCTGCTTGGAAGCACTCTTCGCAATACCAGAAATGTACTTATCCCAACGAAGGTTGGAAGACGTGTTCAGACCAAGAAGCCGAAGCTCCGATGAGTCTGTTAAGGTTGAGGATCCCACGTGCACAGATGGGCAAGACCTGGTTAGCATGTAGCGAGGAGATGTCTTGCAAAAACCTCCTTCTTGGGCTTTACATACAGTGCTTTGAGAACGTCGATAGCAATGTCGTATGTTTGGTGCGTTTTGATCAATGAGCATGTTCAGCTTGTCCAGGTTGTGAGTAGCTATGTTCGAGAAGTTCAAGAGGTTGCGGTGCCAACTGTGCTCGAGTTCGGATCAGCAGCAAATCTCTCCGGTTTGAGGAACTTGTCTATGGTGGATCGCATTGAGTGGATTAAATTGTTGTAGAATAGAAACAAGCCGACTTCAGTACAAAGGCTTTAATCCACCCAATCAAAGCGATATCTGAAGCACAAACAAAACATGTATAAACACAAGCATAATTAAAACTGCGAGCAGTGATTATCCGGGGACCAAGACGCCCCACCCTGATTGGACAAGTGCGCGCCAGAGTCTTTGACAACGGCAGCCTGGATCCGATTGTTTAAAGTTTTAACTGAATTGATCGAAAAATGAAGGAGGAGATGCATTTTAAAAGTTTGCATGAAATTCAATATGGCCACCAGGTCACATGACCTATGACGTCATATTTAAGATATGCATCTAATCAAGTGATATTAAAGGGAGGCGCAAAGCGCCCCTCCCTTTATAAAAGGGATCATTTCTCTGTATGCAGTTTTAACTTGAGTACTAAAAATACGTAACTCAGCTTCTACTGGACGAAATTGGCTGCAAATTTCAGAAGTAAATGCTTTGTACATTGGGGTAATATGTTCCAAATTTCAGCAACGTCTGTGTCCACATTCTTAAATTTTATTTATAAAACCCTCAAAATCACGTTGGTGTCTGTCCGTCCATCCGCCCAAAATGTGTTTGCTCTTACATCTCAAGGACTATACATTGAAACTAGCTGAAACTTGGGAATATACATTGGCCAATAGATCTAGTTAATGGCTTTCGAAACAAATTCCACCGAAGTGCTATAGTTTTGGTTTAAAATTAAATATATAAAATACATAAATATATAAAAATCAGGTGTAATAAAAGAATAATATAAATAAAATATATAATAATGAAAATAATAATAATAATAATAATAATAATAAATCAAGTATAAAGAATTAATAAAAAGGGGCACCCTCCATCTGGCAAATAAAATACATTCACTTCATGCACCTGTGTGAATCAAATTGGCGCCCCTTTATGTGAACTTTCCTGGAGCATTACTTGGTTCCTCCTCAGAACACAGGGGTAGTACAGCATGCACATGAGATTTTTTGAATGCGTATTTTGTATTATTTAGCATTTTCTACAAGCTATGGAATGTCCATTCTTTTCTATACTTTGCCACATGGCACAAACCCTTGTATAAAGGGGCCTTTTCTGTGCCCCTTGCATTTTACCCAAGAATACTATAAGTGGTCAAACTTTCAACTCAATCGAAAAATGAAGGCAGAGATGCATTTTAATAGTTTTAATTAAATGCAATATGGCCGCCATGCCACGTGACCTGTGACGTCATATTTAGGATATGTATCCGATCACATGGCGTATTAAAAGTGGTCAAAGTTTCAACTCAATCGATCAAAAAATGATGGCAGAGATGCATTTTGAAGGTTTGCATTAAATCCAATACAGCCGCCATGCCACGTGACCTATGACGTCATATTTAGGACTAGCAGGAATACCCGGCATTGTTGGGGTGGGGGTGGAGAGGGAGGAAGCAGGAGAGGGAGGGGTGAGGAAGGGAGAAGGGGGAGGTGAGGGAAGAGGGAGGAGAAAGATGTACCACATATGCATATTTGGGGGGTGGGGCGGGTTGCTTTGACAGGCTCCTCCGTTTTGGGGGAGGGGAGGGAGGGAAAGAGGAAAAACGTTCCTGTGCAAAGAGTGTTTCATAACCTCAGTGTTGCACAAGTAAAACAAGGTAATTGTTGTTGTAAAAATCAGATCTACAACATTGTCCCAATAGTAGGTTTAATTCAGAATCGATCTCTAGTAACACCTGTAAGAAATCAGCAAGAGTAATATCAGTATACCGTTATCATAGAAGTAATAATGAATTGGCAATTGGTACAAGCAAACAAGCAAGCTTGGAACATCTAGCAATACACACCATTCGTATATTCACTACCACACAGGATAAATGTCACAGGAATGAATCGGAGCGATGTCCGTCCGAGTTCTTATGGAAGCCCCTCAGTGGTCGGAGCCAGCATAGCACCTGGGTTCAACGTAGACACAATTTCATTGCAGTCTCCCCTCCATTAAAACTACACTACCACTCGGGCTGAAATCAAGCTAGCAAAGCAGAGTAATCAGTTAGCAACGGTCCATGTCAGTCAGTCCAACCATTGTGGTCGGGGCGGCAAATTTCTCTCCTGGCGCGGGTCCGTTAACCACCGGATACCACATACCCGAGGCTGGAATCCCCCGCATCGGAGTATCTGCCTAAATCGGGTGACGGCGGTGGCCCCACAGGGCCAGCCGGATCGGGTGCATGTAGCGGTGGGGAAGCCGGTAGAGGCTCCATTGTCGGATCAACTGTGTCGTAAGCTGGCTCGTCAACATCCCCGCATGGGGCCAGATGGCGCACCGAGACCGTAGACTCCCGTCCATTGCGCAACAGCACACGAGCGTGCTCGGGATTGGCTTGGAGAACACGCACCTTGTCTACAAACGGGTCATATTTACTCGTGCGAACCACGCTTTTGAGAAAAGCCGGTCCTGGCTCAGCAAGCCAGCCCGGTAGAGGTCGGGTACTGCCCGAACGCCACGGATAACGAAACATATGGTCATGGGGAGTTTGATTTGTAGCAGTGCACAATAAAGTCCTGATCGAGCTTAATGCCCCGGGTAGCGTCCAAGCCCATTGGTCCAGTCCTAGTCCGCGGGACTTAAGGCTCAGAGTAACGGCCCTCCATATAATGCCATTAAAGCGTTCTACCTGTCCATTCGCCTGTGGCCTATACTGAGTAGTATAGCTAGAAGCGACATTATGCTGGAGCAAGAAGTTCCTCACATCCTGGGACAAGAACACCGCGCCTCGATCGGTGTGCACGTGTGCAGTAGGCCGGATTCCCAAACATAGAAAACAAGTTCCACAGATACCGGATAACCATAGCAGCGGACATATCACCACACGGGAAAGCAAAAGGGAATCAAGAGAACTCATCAACGATCGTGAGTAGATAACGAGAATTACTCGAAGCTGGTGAAGCCGGCAGGGGTCCTTTGAAGTCCATTGCTAATCTCTCCCACGGCCGAGTGGCCTGGACCAGCGTACCCATCGGAGGGTTGTAGAAGCGAGGTTTGAGTTCAGCGCAAACAGAACAAGTGCGACAGAGCCGACGAACATCCTCAACGGAATAGGGCAAGTTACGACTGCGCACATAATGAGCGAAACGCATCACGCCGGGATGGCACAAGGTGTCATGAAGAACTCGCAGATCCTCAAAGGAGGTGAGGCTCGCACACAGATTATCCCGCCCCAGGCGATATTTGATTGTGTAACAGAAATCGGCGAGCTCAATCCACCAGCGAGTGATTTTCTCATTCTTAATGCGTTGAGCATGCTGCGTGTCATAAATAAAGGCAACACTCTGTTGATCGGTGATGATTTGAAAACATCGTCCGAGCAAATATGGATGCCAACGCCTGATCGACTCGACGATGGCATACGCCTCGTTTTCTACAGATGAGTGTCTCCGTTCTGCGGAGGAGAGAGTCCTTGAAAAGAAGGCCACAGGTCACCCCCCTTGAGAGAGCGTCGCAGCTATCGCATGGTCCGACGCATCGCTTTCCAAAACAAAGGACTTGTTTTCGTCAATCGTCGACACAGCGGCACCAGCGATGTCGGACTTCAGGCCATGGAAAGCGGCCTTAGCAGCGTGACTCATGGGGAACACATCACAATCCACAAGCGGACGAAGCTTCTCGGAAAAATTTTGAACCCACTTAGAATAATGAGCAAACGGCCCGAGAGCACGCTTCAATGAAGCACGATCGTGGGGCGGGGCCATGTCGAGCAAGGGTTGCAGACGCTCCTTATCCGGAGCGATAGAGCCGTGGGTCACGGTGTACCCCAGGAGATCTATCGTGCGAGCAGAATCGCGACATTTAGCCTCGTTCATAGTCAGTCGATACTTGTGCGCAACCTCGAGGAAGCGCTTCAGATTAGCATCATGATGTTTTTTGTTGTACCCGCAAACCGTGAGATTATCCAGATAAACAAAGACATCGGTTAAATTCTCCTTAGCAATGAGGTCGTCCATAGCCCTTTGGAAGCACGAAACCCCATTCGTGACCCCGAAAGGTAGCCGGGTGAACTGGTACAACCGTTGTCCGGATTCAAACACAGTGTAGATGCAATCTGCAGCGGAAATGGGAATCTGATGATACGCGCTACGTAGGTCGAGAATGCTATCGACCGAGTACTGTGCCACCTGTCGTACCAGGGCATCCATTCCTGGGAGTGGGTAGGCATCCAATTGGGTAAACCGATAAATCGTCTGCGAATAGTCGATTACCATGTGTTTGCGGTGTGATTCAGTTCGTACCACCAAAACTTGGGCCCGCCAGGGCGACCGACTAGGTTCTATGATGCCTTCCTTTAAGAGTTGCACAGTCTCTTCAGCAATGAATTGCGTGTCAGCCCGTGAGTAGCGTCACGATTTAACAGCAACCGGTGTACAGTCATTCGTCATATTGGGAAACAGCGACAGTGGCTCAATTTCCATCCCTGCAAGAGCACACACAGCAAGAGTATCAGCACCACCAAATTCCATTTCAAAATGCCCATGTCGCCAGAGAAAATCGTGTCCGAGCAAAGCTTCTGCACATAATGCTGGTAAGACCATTAAATGCACATCCGGAAACATTCGACCCTTAATCACAAGCTTTAGTCTACATTCTCCCCGAGTGCTGATCCATAGCCCTTGAGAAGCCATGAAAATTCTGCGTTTTGTCCCGAGAATCGGCCAGCCATGCTTCTGAACAAGTCGTAAATCGACATAACTATCAGTGGAGCCCGTGTCGATTAAAGCATTTGCAAATTTCCCCTCTATCATGAGTGGAATAACAGCACTGGCCAGGCCCGGTGGCCCTGCAGTAGTTGAGACGTTTAGAGGTGGCGCTCGAGCCTCGTGTGTGGATCCGACGCCCGCTAATGTCTCGTGTAGTCAAAGTCAAACGTGGGACGGTCGGACCATCGGTAGGGGGCACTCGAGCCACGAGTGGAGATCCCTGCTGTCGTGTAGTCAAAGTAGATCGTAGGTCGATCGTGCCGCCACTGGAGGGCGCTCGTGCCACGCGCGGAGATTCGACGCCGGTGTACGCGGATCGGGAAGCCAAACCCGGAAGTGTGCTGGGCGTCGAAAGAATTCCCGTCACGGACGGTCGAGCCGCGTACCGCTGTGATTGCGCGACTTGTTTAGTCGGTGCGGCAAGTCTCATCAAGGTCGAGCACTCAGCTCAGGGCCCACGGAGAGGGGCGATTCCAATCAAGGCCGTGTGAGGCGCCGATTGTTTAGCGGGCGAAGAGAGAAGCACATTCAGCGTCGAGCGAGTGCGCCGGCCCCGTGACGAACAACATACTTTTGCAAAGTGACCTTTCTTTGAACACAAATGACACGTCGCCTCCTTAGCCGGACAAACTGACCTGAGATGGTTCCGGTTCCCGCAGAAATAGCACTTCGCGTTACTTCCTGGCTTGGGTCCCACAGCGACGGCCGCTGTCAAACTCGGGTCGGGGTCCCCAAGTGCATCGGGTACCTCCAATTCCAGCAAGGATGCAGCATCCTCTAGCTCGGCGGTAGCTCTCTCCGGTCGTGTCGGTCGGGATATCCCTGCAGTGACGTATGGGCATTCATACGCGTCGGCTTGTTCCTGCACTTCGGTGTACAGGTGAGATAACCGAAGGGCTGTTTTTTGGGTCAAATCGGCTTCTTCAAGTAATCTTTGTCTGATGACCTGCGATCTAATGCCTGAGACAAAAGCATGGCGAGCAAGGTCATCACAAACTTGTGCATGGGTGCGTGTCTCGGTGGTACAGTTCTTCAATAATCGTCGGAGGTCTTGAGCGAATTGGTCAATGGTCTCCGTGGGTTCTTGTCGACGAGACGCGAGCAGATATCGGGTGTCGACCACGCTCCGAGTTTTGTTCGTCCACAGCAGATGGACGTGTACACAGTATGGTTCACTTTGGAATGCAACACCGCAGGTTTCATGGCAGCGGTGAGTTCCTCCTGCGCATCCAGATGACTGGTCAGGAGCTTCAACCAGTGTAGCAGTTGTGCAGACGCATCTGCCGCTTCGGGGTCCGCGCTGAAAATTGGAACTTGTATCAGCTTATGAGCCTTGTTGTTCTCGTTCAGGACGAAGAGCCGATTCTGAATTAATTGTTGTAAAAATCAGATCTACAACATTGTCCCAATAGTAGGTTTAATTCAGAATCGATCTCTCGTAACACCTGTAAGAAATCAGCAAGAGTAATATCAGTATACCGTTATCATAGAAGTAATAATGAATTGGCAATTGGTACAAGCAAACAAGCAAGCTTGGAACATCTAGCAATACACACCATTCGTATATTCACTACCACACAGGATAAATGTCACAGGAATGAATCGGAGCGATGTCCGTCCGAGTTCTTATGGAAGCCCCTCAGTGGTCGGAGCCAGCATAGCACCTGGGTTCAACTTGGACACAATTTCATTACAATTGTAATACCCTCTGCCACCATCACCTGGTGGCACTACACGGTGCACATTTAAATAGAGAATGCACACCCCTCTCCCGCCCCCCACACCACTGAATGAGGCTGCGGCCACATAGCCTATGTTACCCCCAGACAAAGTTGTATTTGTACCCCGAGTAAAGTAGAAAAGCATTTCAAGCTGGAGCACCCGGCGTTGCTCAAGCGAAAAAGAAACATTAACATATTTGTAATGAGAGCAAATATAATGGAAAATGAATTGCATCCAAATCAGAATCCATCACAAATGTCAAATCACCATTTTACCTTTTTGTTGAATATATGCCGGTGATTGTGACGTTCATCATGTTTCTGAGTTAAGTATGATGACGTTCGGGAAGAAGGAGAAGAAGAAGCCTTACACCAACTTTGACCGCTTCTGGAATTTTAATTATTCATGTTCAAATGTCTGGTGATTGTTTTGTATTTATTTATGCGAATGTGTACTGGTATATAACTGTCATTATTCAAAACGGCTAAGGCACTGTAGTGATTTTTTTTAAACCAAAAACACTCCCAGGACTCACTGATGAACCTCTGAAAGTTTGACGAAGATCTGTTGAGCCATATCTGAGAAAAATCGTGACACACTCACAGACCAACGGTTCTCTTATAGTCGAAATACATCCAATCAAGTGACACACGACATATAATTGGTCAAGGTTTCAAGTTCATCTGACTAACGGTTTGGCTTGTAGGTCGATACAAAATTCATGGAATCATGACATGAATTATTTTAAACTAGTGAGATACCCGTGCTATGCACGGGTGGGAGGCCAGAAGCAAACAGGCAATGCAGATATGGCGAATGCTAAAGCATGAAACCAATAAATTCCACATTCCTGTAGCACCTTCAGTAGCACGTCAGACATGGACAGCAGGTTCGTGAAGGACTTCCATGAAAAACGTACCCGTTCGCAAACAAACGGGTACGTTCATGTATATAAACATCGATCGTGGGACCCTGGCGAATCTGCATATGGCGATGGCAAAATATCAGAAATTGAAATATTGTTACGGAAACGGAGTACGGCGCTCCCCTTAGTGGGGGGGGGGGGGGGGGTGGGATTCTATTTGCACTGGCCGTCTCCGATCCTGAAGCTACCCCGCTCCCCTGCGGGGTGGGATTGCCCGAAGTGATTGGTCAAGGGATTCCCGTACACCTCCGTCAATCCCATCACAAGGCAGGTGGGTAACTCCGCTCGAACACCGGACAAGATGTTATTTGCCGAGCGGTTTTTAGCAACATGACGTTCGAGCCATTTAACAAAGACTAAACCCGATTCATATGCGTTGGCCGAAATCGCACCACAGGGACTCAATGTGGAAATCTCTAAAGCGAGCGAATGTGAAGAAGCAAAAGGAGTAAAGAAAGAACACAGGTATTTATTAATTATTTACACACAACCAAAGCAAGAGAAGAAAAGAAATGTAATTTACAGGGACAATGGAAAAGCAGATACACAGTGCAGTGGTTAACTTAAACAAGCTTACTTATACCCAGGACAATACAGACAGAACGAACTCACTCACACGAATAGGGAATTGCAGATTGGATTGGCTGGAGGGAGAAGAAGGTGGGACCACAGGGCTGGAAGGTTTGGCAGGGCGGCACAGCAAGCAGGTCCGCTCCAGGCTGGAAGCGAGCAAGGCGGCGGCGGCAGGCACACGTATCTCGTTCCACGCGGCAGGCACATGTATCTCGTTGCACGCGGCAGAGCTGGTTTTTGCTTTGACACGCCTCTGGCTCCCTCGATCATCTGCTCGGTGGGGGCTTCCCTCGACGGGTTATATAGCCACGCCCTACCAAGCCATAGCCACACCTTACCAAGCCGTGCCCACCGAGTCCTGGTTGGGTGCAAGGGCTTCCTGGCTCCACCTCCTGATGACGATGGGCAGGCCACGCCCTTCTTCCCCGAGTTGACCGCGTGCGTAATGGAGGGCGAATGCAGTTGGCAATGGAGGTTCTAGCGCAATTGAAAGGGGATTCTACCTTATTTCATTTGGTGCAATGCAGAGTCAACTAATGGAAAACAGAGCCTTAAACTGGAACACATAATAATGAAATAACTATTTAGAAGGGCCTATGATTTTCTACGTGTGTGCGATGGACTAACTAAAAGGACAACCTTTGACTTTTACCAAATGGAGGTATTTACAAAGAATTACTATTATTTACAGAGGGTGATATTTACAACAATTACACCAAGTGCAGGGTTTCCCAAATCCGTTACAATATTATTCCATCGTGTTTCAAATCGTGATCGACACACTATGATTGTGATGATCGTGATCGTGAATCGTGATCGATAATCATGTTCACAATCGCTATGTCGTATGTACTCCCGATATGTGTACCAAATTCCCGAAACGTGTAACTGTACCAAATCAACAGTTAAACGGATTTTGAGCCGATAGCTGTTACGGCCTTGGCAAGATCGATGGAGACAGCGATCTGTTAGATCTGATCCTCCTTCATGCCGAAGTGCAGATCCTCCTTCATGCCACATCCGATCGATGCAGCCGTGCAGCGATCGGTGCAAACGTGGACTCCCACACTGCCACATCCTCCTGATACTTGCTCCCGCATGACGTTATTGTCCCGGGTGCCACACAAACGGCTGCACCGATCGAGATTTTACGGATGTTTATATAAATAGTTTAAAAGAAAAAAAGCCTTCAATTTCCGATATTTAGCCTTTTCATTTGGGCCTCCCAATTGAAGCCCCACCCTTAGGGCGGGTACCGTTGCTCGTTGTCACAATGAGAACAATGGACGTCATGCGACCATGAATGTTATGCGAGAGTCCAAACCTGAGAATACTGGAGACCAAAGCTGAAATTGTAAAAACTAAATAGCCTATTTTACTCCTGGAGATCCCAGGATTATCCACCCAAAATATCGTTTTGATCGGTTGAGCCGTTTTTGCGGTACCTTCGAACAGACGGACAGACATTTGGTGAATTATAGTGAGAAGACGTCACAATGAGAACAATGAACGTCATGCAAACGCGAATGTTATGCGGGAGTCCAAACCTGAGAATGCTGGAGACTAAAGCTGACATTGGGAAAACTAAATAGCCTATTTTACTCCTGGGGATCCCAGGATTACCCACCGAAAATATCTTTGCAATCGGTTCAGCAGTTTTTACGGTACCTTCGAACGGACAGACAGCATCTTACTATAATTCACCAAATGTCTGAGTCAGCACTTTTGTAATTGGTGCGCTGTTGACTAATTAGCCAAAAAAATCAAAAAACCGGAGAAAACAGCGTTTGCCTTGAGGTGGACTGCATGTATGCCAAGTTTCAACTCAATAGGTCGAAAAATGGAGGAGATCGATTTTTAAGATTTTCAATAAATCCAATATGGCCACTAGGTCATGTGACCGATGACGTCATACTTGGGAGATGCATCAAGTGAAGTGGTATACCATACATGGTCAAAGTTTCAAATTCCTATGATGAATGGTTTGACTTGTAGGTCACCAACAAATTTCATGGAATCAGAATAATAATAATAATAATAATCTTAGCAATTTCAAAAGGGTAGCAATGGTTCCCTAATAAAGTTGTAAATGGTAAAATGTAAACTGTAAATAAACCTCAATGATTCACTGATGTCTCACCGAATCACATTACGGTTACGCGGGATCTCATCACAGCTCCACACTCGGATAACGGCAAAACTCCCAACAACAACACCAAGTCCCGGAAATACCAACAATAACACATAAACAAAAGCCTCTTGGGTTTCTGCATTCCCAGAACTTCCTCTCCAAGGAGGGAGAGATGTCCGCCATGAAGTTTTCTTCCTAAACTTCCTGAATCATCAAAGTTACGAGATTGAAGCTGTGTATTGTTCATCGTTCACTTGAAACATACAGAACAAGAAAGAGCAATCAAAAATTGCAGACCCTCGCCAGGACGATTTTGTGTGGTGTTTATTGGCAGCTGTGTTTGTGTGGTTTATTGATGATGCAGATTTATGTTCAATCCAATATAGCCCAAGCATGTGACTGATGACCATCAATTTCTCCCATACAATTTTTCGCAAGAAATTAAAAACTGATCGGATCGAGTCTTCTTGTCTAATTATGACGTCACAATGAAGGCACCTTTGACATCATGAATATATGTTGATCCCCATGGGGAGTACTTGCAATGAGACATCTTTCAATTTTTTTTCCCATGGAGCGGTTTCGGAGATATAGAGGTGCAAAGTTTTTCGATTTTCCCAAGATGATGCCTGAACCACGTGACATATGACGTCATAACTATCATAAAAAATTATACAGAAGGAGTCGCTCCAATGGTGAAAATTTATTGGCAATCGGTCCAACGGTTGAAGAAAAAGCATACTCACGTTATGTTTAGAGAAACAGCCAGACAGACAAATGAAAAATTACTCATCGAGCGACATTTAGCAAAACAGAACAAGGCAGAATGGCACTCGGTAGAGCATCCTTTTGACCTCAAAAATAATTGGTGGTTGAATCGAGTCACCTGATATGCAAACCGTCTTCAAATTTCAGGTCAATCAAATGAAAATTGAGGATTTTAGAGATTTGAAACGGTTGTTGGCCTTTGGCCTATTTGACCTTTTGGCCTTCGATGACCTCAACAATAGCTGGTGGTTGATTTCAGTAAGCTGATGTGAAAATACCATTCAAATTTCAATTAAATCAGATGAAATTTTAGG
Source organism: Myxine glutinosa (assembly GCF_964187855.1). Classification (NCBI taxonomy): domain Eukaryota; kingdom Metazoa; phylum Chordata; class Myxini; order Myxiniformes; family Myxinidae; genus Myxine; species Myxine glutinosa. The sequence continues at coordinate 17,363,994 of NC_136261.1, read as the reverse complement.
AATTTGAAGTTAAGTGGTTGACCTTTAGCCAATGTTGACCATGTGACCTATGAATGAATGATCGTTTTAAGGCCATTTTCCCTGCTAGAGCAGGGGTTAGCCTTGCGGGCCCCATGACAATCATGGTTCCCTGTTTAGGGCAATGTTTTTATGGCCGGATGCCCTTCCTGACGCCAACCCTTAGTCGCCTCTTACAATGCGCAGGGGTACAGTGTACCTATTCTAAATCTGGGTACACACCGGGATCATTCATCCCAGCAAGCTAGTACTCAATTTGCCGACCTCGGAAGGATGACAGGCTGAGTCAACCCCCCTGGCGTTAATTCAGCGATCGACCGGGATTCAAACCCAGGATCCTGGGATCCCACGCCTGCGTCCTAACCGCTCATTGTAGAAGAGCTAGCACATTAAACACACATTAGCGCATAAAACGCAAAAACAAACGGACACATGAAACATAATAAAGGGAGGGGGAGACAAGATGGGGAGAGCGAGGGAATCACACAAGCACAACAGAAGAGAACAGGGACATCGGGAGATCTGTGGAAGGGAGCGGGCTTGTGGGGGGGGGGGGGGAGGGAGAGGGGGAGGAAGGGGTACACGGTAAAAAACAAATTGACACTACTAGGAATTTCAGGAATTAAGTCGGAGATTGAAAGAGGTGGAATTTGGGGTGTATTAACAGAGGTAGAAAATATCAAGGTTTTGGATGGGGGAAGCAAAGATATGGTGGTGAACAGCTGTTTTAAAGACCTGGAGGGAGGAGAGGGATTGAAGAGAGTGAGGGAGTTTGTTCCAGAGGCGGGAGAAAAGAGGAGTGAAGGTGAGCAGAGAGTCTTGATTTTGGCAGTTTAACCATAAGAGGGTTGCAGGCAGATCTTGTGCGACATGCAGGAATATTTGGGGGACAGAGCCCAGAGAGAGCTGGAGGAGCGAGGCCGGAGAGGAGTCGGTAGAAGACAGAAAGACCACCAACGTGCCTGCGGTGAGTAAGTGAAAGGCCCTCGGAGGTAGCTTCATCATGGGAGATTCCACTGATTCTGAACGCTTTGGTTTCAACAGCGTGAAGACGAGCTAGGTGTGAGGCAGGAGCACCAGCCCAGTTGACTTGTGAAGTTTCGTGAAGATCGGTTTAAAATTGTGACCTGCAGGCAAGTATAAGCGAGCAGACAGACAAACGCACAAATGAAAAATCACATGGATCGACACTTGGCAAAAGAGAACAAGTAGAATGGCACTCGGTAGAGAATCCTTTTAACCTCACAAATATTTGGAAATCTCCATGTATGGCTCGTGGACATCCTCTACCATCGTAGTCAACGTGCAGTAGCCCTGAATGGATTTCTCTCATCTCCCCTTCCTGTTCAGGCTGGAGTTCCCCAAGGCAGTGTTCTGTGCCCTGTGCTTTTTCTGGTCTTCATTAATGATCTCTCCGAATCTCTGGAAATTCCTCTCCATCTCTTTGCTGATCACTCCACTCTCTGCCACTCCATATCTCAACCCTCAGATCGGCAGTCTGCAGCCTCCTCACTCTCTGCAGACCTGGACAAAATCACAGATTGGTCAAACAAGTGGAGCATGTTTTTCAATCCTGACAAATCTCACACTCACTTTGTCTCTCCGAAAACACCGTCTGGAAAACCCTCGCATCTACTTTCTGAACAATCCTCTAGAATAAGTTCTGTCACTCAAGCTTTTGGAGCTCACTATCTGCAGGATCTTTCCTGGGAAAACCACATTTCCAGCTAGCCTCCAAAGCCAGTCGCTCTTGCACATCGTCTCTTGGACATGCCCTCTTGGACATGCTCTCTTGCACATCGTCTCTTGCACATGCTCTCTTGCACATGCTCTTGCACATCGTCTCTTGCGCATGCCCTCTTGCACATCGTCTCTTGCACATTGCTCTCTTGCACATCGTCTCTTGCACATTGCTCTCTTGCACATCGTCTCTTGCACATCGTCTCTTGCACATTGCTCTCTTGCACATCGTCTCTTGCACATGCTCTCTTGCACATCGTCTCTTGTACATCGTCTCTTGCACATCGTCTCTTGCACATACGCTCTTGCACATGCTCTCTTGCACATGCTCTCTTGCACATGCTCTGTTGCACATGCTCTGTTGCACATGCCGTCTTGCACATGCCCTCTTGCACATGCCCTCTTGCACATGCCCTCTTGCACATGCTCCCTTGCACATGCTCCCTTGCACATGCTCCCTTGCACATGTTCCCTTGCACATGCTCCCTTGCACATGCTCCCTTGCACATGTTCCCTTGCACATGCTCCCTTGCACATGCTCTCTTGCACATCGCCTCTTGCACATCGCCTCTTGCACATCGCCTCTTGCACATCGCCTCTTGCACATCGCCTCTTGCACATGCTCTCTTGCACATCCTCTCCCTGCCCGTTTCACCCTCTCATTTGCCTGACGTCATCTTCCATGTTCTTGGAAATGAGCCAACATCAATGCATTGCATAAAACGGTGCAAAACCGAATCTCCTTAACTTCAGACCTACCAGCTTGCTTCTAATCATCAGCAAGGTTATGGAATCCATCATCACAGTTGATATGAAATCCTTCCTTTCCTTGAACAACCTCATCTCAAATCACCAATTTGGCTGCAGACCAGGTCTCTCCATCCTGGACCAAAAGGAATTTGACTTTTTGTTGTGTCCCGGCTCCGCTTCAACAACCTCCGTCAAGGTTGTGGCCCATGGCGTGATGGTCCAGACTCAGTGGTTCGGGCTCGACCCCTCACTGGACCTCACTCCACCTGCGGCAGCACCCGGGACATCTGGGGAAACTTTTCAGGTCGAATTTCTAAACTTATCATTTTTCATCAGATTGACTTGAAAATTCAACAGCGTTTGTATATTGAGTTAATAAATTGGGAAACCAACTATTTTTATGAGAACAGCAGACGAGGAATTGTGGGTAAACAGTCAATATTTATGTTTCGTTTTTGATCATGACGAATCTGCTTCCGCAAAACCCCGAATATGTGTTGATCGTGTCCGGCGGGTTTTTGTTCACGTGGTTTTCCGTTTAAATCCTCATCGAGTCCCGAGAGAGATGGAGGTTGTGGAAGGTGAACCCGATACCTGTGGACTACAAAACGCACCTTACCATTATTCAGGTAAGAGAACAAGTTCAAAAACAATGTTATTGTTTTCATCACGTGGTAATGTTGGGATAACGTGACGCGTCCTTCGTACAAGAACCAATGAGATTACGACCTTCCTTTGTGTTCGGATCGACCTCGCCAGGTACCTGACGTCACAAGGTGATGTTTTGTGGTGTAAATCAGTGTACCTACCTTCTCTGTGGAGAACATGATCGGGCAATCGTGTTGGTAATGTCCACGTTACAGGTAGCTGAACTGAAAAGTCGGCTCTGGAATGGAGGGTAATACTAATAGTGAACTGTGGATCGAGGAATAATGACGGGATCAATCGGTTTGGATCAGACGAGACACCAAATTTCCTTTTATGCACAACGATTTAATAAAGCAAGGTAAAGATGGCGGTAACAACGTCACTCACCTGAGGCTTAAGCAAGAAGCCGGTTCCCAACTAAAATGTTGTCAAGGCGTGAAAAATGGACCAAAAGGCGCCAATTTTTTTTTATTGTTCAGAATCGCCTGAGGGCGTTTTTTATTTTAAAAATACATCATTTGGGGTTTTACAAAAATATAACAAGGTGCTCATCGTTAAGGTGTGGATAGGTATGCTCTTTAACATTGATCATTTGTTTCGCTTGTTCTCCTTTGTACACCACCTAAAGTGTGTTTCGCTCGTTCTCGTTTATACACCACCCAAATAGTGTTTTGCTTCTTATCGGTTATACACCACCTAAAGTGTGTTTTGCTCGTTGTTCTTTATACACCACCCAAAGTGTGTTTCGCTCGTTCTCGTTTATACACCACCCAAATTGTCTTTCGCTCGTTCTCGTTTATACACCACCCAAATTGTCTTTCGCTCGTTCTCGTTTATACACCACCCAAATTGTCTTTCGCTTTTTCTCGTTTATACACCACCCAAAGTGTGTTTCGTTTGTTCTCGTTTATACACCACCCAAATTGTCTTTCGCTTTTTCTCTTTTATACGCCACCCAAATTGTGTTTCGCTTGTTCTCGTTTATACACCACCTAAACCTAAAGTGTGTTTCACACGTTGTTGTTTATACACCATCCAAAGTGTTTTGCTCGTTCTCGTTTATACACCACCCAAAGTGTGTTTCGCTCGTTCTGGTTTATACACCACCCAAATTGTGTTTCGCTCGTTCTCGTTTATACACCACCCAAATTGTGTTTCGCTTTTTCTCTTTTATACGCCATCCAAAGTGTGTTTCGCTTGTTCTCGTTTATACACCACCTAAACCTAAAGTGTGTTTCACTCGTTGTTGTTTATACACCATGCAAAGTGTTTTGCTCGTTCTCGTTTATACACCACCCAAATTGTGTTTCGCTTGTTCTCGTTTCTACACCACCCAAAGTGTGTTTCACTTGTTCTCATTTACACACCACCCAAAGTGTGTTTCGCTTGTTCTCGTTTATACACCACCCAAATTGTGTTGTGCTCGTTTTCTTTCCCAGGCTGCGAAAACCGTTGATCATTTCGTCATTTTGATCATTTCTCCGAGTTACCAATCATTGCCATCCTTTGTCACACACTGTGTGTGTGTGTGTGTGTGTGTGTGTGTGTGTGTGTGTGTGTGTGTGTGTGTGTGTGTGTGTGTGTGTGTGTGTGTGTGGTTTGTGGTGCTGGGCACACACGTTAAACAAAGGTAGGCCACAACGCTTTGGGTTAACTCGAGCTCTTTATTGCTTGCTCACTCGTCAGCACTGCCGTGCTCTGGACTGCGAGCCCGCGTGTATATCCGGAGGCCACGCCTCACCTGGGGCGTGGCCGACACCCACTGGTGCTCGGAATTATGTCACTGCGCCAGCGAGTCATCGTGTCCGCCACACGCGCCCCCCCCCCCCAGAATTCCCGCGCACCTGAAGGGTCAGTTTGCGGGGCAAACGGATGACCCGGCCGAAGCGCCCTCTGGCAGCTGGCGGCATCTGGGATGCCTGGATGCCATCTGGGATGCCTCTGGCGGCATCTGGGATGGGTGCAGGGCAGGGAGGTGGCGTGACGGCGGGGTTGGGCGGTGCCGGGGGTCCGCCCTTGGGGGGCAGCCCCGATGCGGGGGCAGAGCCGCTGGCGGGGGGTGGTCCAAGTCGAGGTGGGCCGGCTAGAGGCGGTCCACGGAGACGCGGTCAGGAGTACCGCCGATGTCCAGGGTGAAATGCTTCGCCCCGGTCTCCAGCACGCGGAAGGGCCCGTCGTACGGGGACCGCAGCGGTGTCCGGTGGGCGTCATGGCGGACGAACACGTACTGCGCCATGCGAAGCTCCGGGGCGACGTGCGTTGGCGGGCAACCGTGCTGCGCCGTCGGCACCGGGGCGAACCTCCGGGCGGTCTCCTGCAGGGCGGAGCGCTGCTGCGCCGCGGACCATGGTGCCGTGGAGTCGGGGAGGAACTCGCCCGGCACCCGCAGCGGTTGTCCGAAGACAAACTCTACCGCGGATGCGCGCAGGTCGTCCGTGGGCGCCGTCCTGAGGTCTAGCAGGACCCAGGGGAGCCTGTAGACCCAGCCGCCGTCGCGGAGGCTGGCCCGGAGCGCGGCCTTCATGGCGCGATGGAAGCGCTCGCACAGGCCGTTGGCCTGGGGGTGGTAGGCCATGGTGCGGTGCAGCTGGACGCCAAGCCCCCGCGCTACCGCCCCCCAGAGCTCCGAGGTGAACTGGGGGCCGCGGTCGGACGAGATGTCCGAGGGGGCGCCGAACCGGGCAACCCAAGTGGCGATGAACGCCTGTGCGACGTCCGCCGCCGTCGTTGCTGCCAAAGGCACGGCCTCCGGCCACCGGGTGGTGCGGTCCACCATGGTGAGGACGTGGGTGAAACCCCGCAAGGGGGGCAGAGGTCCCACCAAGTACACGTGAACGTGGTCGAACCGACGTTCGGGCACTGCAAACGGGGCCAGCGGGGCCTGGGTGTGGCGGTTAACCTTCGCGCGCTGGCACGCGAGGCACATCCTGACCCAATCGCGGATGGCCTTCCGGAGGCCATGCCAGACGAACTTGTCGGCGACCAGCTTTTGGGAGGCCTTCGTGCCCGGGTGGGACAGGCCGTGGATGGCGTCAAAAACCAGCCCGCGGGCACGATGGGGCGAGGCCGGCCGAGTGAGACGTCGCACAAGAGGACCGCGCCCGCGCCGTCGAACGGTACCTCGGTGACGCGGAGGCCCGTGACGGCGGTCCGAAAAGCCTGGACGGCGGGGTCGGCGGACTGGTCCGCCGCCATCCGGGCATAGTCGATCCCGAGGTGGACCGCGTGGGCGACGGACCGGGAAAGGCAAATCCGCCACTGGGTTGTCCTTCCCCGCGACATGCCGGATGTCCGTCGTGTACTCAGACACGGCCAAGAGGTGACGCTGCTGCCGGGCCGACCACGGCTCGGCGACCTTGGCCATCGCGAAAACCAGGGGCTTGTGGTTGACGAAGGCCGCGAACGGGCAGCCCTCGAGCAGATGGTGGAAGTGCCGGACCGCCAGGTGGAGCCCGAGCAGCTCGCGGTCGAAGGTACTGTACCGCCGTTCGTGCGGGCGGAGCTGCCGGCTGAAAAACGCCAGCGGCTGCCAAGCTCCCTTCACCCATTGCTCGTGCACCGCGCCCACTGCGTAGTCCAACGCGTCGGTGGTGAGGGCGATCAGTGCATCGGGCGCCGGGTGCGTGAGCATGGTGGCGTTAGCCAAGGCGAGCTTCGCGCCCGCAAACGCCGCATCCATCGGCTCGGTCCAGGCAACGTCGCCTTTGCCCGGCTTCCCCCGGAGGGCCACGTGCAGGGGGCGCAGGAGCTGGGCGATGCGGGGCAGGAAACGGTGATAAAAGTTCACCATGCCCAGGACCTCCTGGAGCCCCTTGATCGTGCGGGGGCATGGAAAACCCCTGACCGCCTCCACCTTGGCCGGTAAGGGGATGGCCCCGTGCCTGGTGACGCGGTGCCCCAAAAAGTCGATTTCGGTGACGCCGAACCGGCACTTGGCGGGGTTGATGATCAGGCCATGTCGGCCCAGGCGTTCGAAGAGCGTGCGGAGATGGCGGAGGTGCTCCTCACGGGACGCGCTTGCGACGAGGATGTCCTCCAGGTAGACGTACACGAAGTCCAAGTCACGCAAGACGCTGTCCATAAGCCGCTGGAATGCCTGGGCCGCATTCTTCAACCCGAAGCGCATCCGCAGAAACTCGAAGAGGCCGAATGGTGTGATGACGGCCGTCTTCGATATGTCCTCCGGCCTGACGGGGACCTGATGGTATCCGCGGATGAGGTCCACCTTGGAGAAGAGGGACATTTTCGCCAACCCGGTGGAAAAGTCCTGGATGTGAAGGACCGGGTAGCGGTCGGGGGGTGGTAGCATCGTTGAGGCGGTGGTAGTCTCTGCACGGCCGCCACCCGCCACCGGGCTTGGGCACAATGTGCAGCGGCGATGCCCATGCGCTGTTGGAGCGCCGGATGATGCCCAGTCGCTCCAGCGTGGCGAACTCCCCCTGCGCCACGGCGAGCTTCGCCGGGTCGCGGCGGCGCGCCCGGGCGTAGACCGGCGGCCCGACGGCTGGGGATGTGATGCTCCACCCCGTGCTTGACGGCCACCGTCCGGAAAGTGGGCCGCGTAAGGGCCGGGAAACTGGTGAGGAGGCGGGTGAACTCGTCCGCTGCCGGAAGCGTGCAGACCAACCTCGCCGGGACCGAACCGCTCAGCAAGCCGCTTGGCGAGCCGCTCGGCGAGCCGCTCGGTGAGCCGCCCAGGGAGCTGCTCAACGAACTGCTCAGCGCGCAAGCAAGCGAGCTGAAGGTTTCGGCTTGGACAAGGCGTCTGTGCCTCACGTCCACCAGCAGCCCATGCGCACAGAGGAAGTCCGCTCCGAGTAGGCCCATGGGGACACTAGCGGTAACGAACGACCACTGAAAGCGCTGCCCCCCGAACCGCAGCGAGAGACAACGCTTTCCGAACGTGCGGATGGGCGTGCCTTTGGCGGCAAGCAAAGCGGGGCCCCGGCCCTCAGCTTGCTTGTCGGACGCGGAGGCGGGGAGGACGCTCACCTGCGCTCCCGTGTCACACAGGAAGCGATGACCCGAGGAGGTGTCCGTTATGAACAGCAGGCTGCCAGTATGGCCGACGCTCATGGCAGGAAGCGAGCGCCGGCCTGGCCGTTTCCCGACCTGCCAAAAGTACAAGGCGGGCGGCAGGACTTGGCCTTGTGGCCGAACCTGGTATGGAAATGACACCAGGTCTGGCCCGGTGGTGGTTGTCGCGCCGGTTGTGATGACGGTGGTGGGCGGGGCGTGGCGGCGGCCACGCGCGGATCCGCCAAACCTACGCCGTGTTCGGGAGGATCCGAATGCCATGCCACGTAGCGATCCGAACCACTCGCGCCGTGGGCGGCGCTGGGATCCCCGACGGCCGTGCTATATGCCGGTCGTGGGCCGCGAAAAACTTGTCCGCCTCCCTGGCCAGGGCGCGCGGTTCCTTAATGGTCGAACCGGCAGGCGCGAGCCGTACCTGTACAGGTAGCTGGCGGAGGAAGAGAGCACGGAAGAGGAAATCTGCGTGGCCATCGCCGAGCAGGGACAGCATGTAATCCATGCGGGCGGACGGTCGTGTGTCGCCGAGGACGGGAAGGTCCAAAAGACGGTCAGCGCGGTCGGCCTCTGTGAGGCCAAACGTGTCGAGGAGGAGTCGCTTGAGCGCCGTGTACTTGCTCTCGTCCGGCGGGTGCCGGAGGAAGGACACGACTCGGGCGGCCGTGCCGGATCCAAGGCCAGCGACCACGTAAAAGTACCTCGTGTCGTCCGCCGTGACGCCCCGGAGCTGGAATTGGGCCTCGGCCTGTAGAAACCAGGTGTCGGCCTGCGCTTCACAGAACTCCGGTCACTTGATCGCGACAGCGTTGGTGGCCATAGTGCGTTCGGGGAACAGCAACGGCTGAACCAGTCGGAGGTCACCAGTGTGGTGCTGGGCACACACGTTAAACAAAGGTAGGCCACAACGCTTTGGGTTAACTCGAGCTCTTTATTGCTTGCTCACTCGTCAGCACTGCCGTGCTCTGGACTGCGAGCCCGCGTGTATATCCGGAGGCAACGCCTCACCTGGGGCGTGGCCGACACCCACTGGTGCTCGGAATTATGTCACTGCGCCAGCGAGTCATCGTGTCCGCCACAGTGTCATGTTTTTTGTGGAGTTGCACTGGAGCGTTCTGATGTGGAATTTGATGCACAAGAAATAATCGTCATGATCTGAGTGGATTAGGCTAATTGACTACAAATAATCCGGATGAAATTCCCATGTTTTAAATGTGCATCTTGTTGAGGAGTAAAGGGAGTAGTGGCATAGATAGAGTAGACGAGCAGTTTAATCGGCCCTTCCACCACGTGATATTCTAATTACAAAATAAATAACAAAAACAAAGATAACATTGTGACAAAGCCTATACTCATTAGCACTAACAATATTAACCACGATAATAATAGTTGCATAATTTGACAACAATAATATCGAACGGGAACACATAACGCCTCTCCCCCCAAATCCCAACCCTGAGAGAGATGGAGTCCCGACTCCCCAGCGGCCACGCCCGCGGCCCACCCTGACCCAATCACATGAGCCAATCATCGTGACGTTATCGTGCTCGGTTCGACTTCGAAAATATGCTCCAGTTGTTTTCACCGAATGACGAGTGTATGAGTGCACTGCAAAGAGAAATTGAAAAAGAGTGCAGCGCCTTCATGGAGAGCAAAATAGCCCCATTTTTGACGATGCACGGCACTTTTTTCTGTGGCACGGCAGGCAAGCCCCAAAGGAGCCCAATTGTGCGCTTCGGGCACGGTGTTGGCAACCCTGGCAACAAGCCTGACCCCCTACCCACTTTCAGGTGGAAATAAATGATAATAAAAAGGCAAAAATCACAGGCTCACACGACAACGACATGGCATCAACAGATTCCATGAAAACATTTCTAAGCACAGCAGGAAAAAGGTTCCTGCTTTGCTTTTGAACGTGACGAATATGCTTCCGCGGAATCCCCAATATGTGCTTGCTCGTGTCCGGCGGATGTTTTATCACGAGGTTTTTGGTTAATATCCTCCCCGTGTCCTCAGAGAGAGACAGAGAGATGGGGGTTATGGAAGGTGAACCCGATACCTGTGCCTGTGGACTGCAATTCCCACCTTCCGATTATTCAGGTAAGAGGACAAGTTCAAAAACCATGTTGATGTTTGCACCACGTGGTAATAATGTTGGGTTAATGTGACATGTCCTTCCAACAAAGACCAATGATATTACAGCCTTCCTTTGTGTTCTGATCGACCTCGCCAGGTACCTCACTTCACAAGGTGATGTTTTCCAGTGTAAATCAGTGCACCTTTGCTGTGGAGAATATGATCGGGGAATCGTGTTAGTGAGGTCTGCAGTACAGGTGAACGTTACATGTCACTGCTGTACCTTGAAGGTCCTTTTACATTTTTCGTTCCATGACCAATAAACCATCTTGCCTTCCCCAAGTTGGTTTGTCCCAGCCAAAGTTTCCCATTGAATTACGTTTTGGGATAAGGATTCTTGTCCACCTCTCCTTTCCTATTCCTCTCCAGGCGCTGCATGACGTCATTACTGGGCCCCGAAGGGGTATGTGTCGGAATTTATGACTCCCGAGATTACGTCATGGTTCCTTTACTCCTATCTTCTGTTCTCCCAAAGTCCCAAACCTCGTTTCCTTCTGCTCACCTCCACTCATTTGTTCCTCTTTTTTTTTCCAGCCTGTGCAACCAACTTCGACATTCTCTTAATGTTATTCTTCTCTCCATGTTTTCAAAACAGCTGTTCACTATCATTTCGGATCATCCCTTGTACAAAACCATGATATTGTACACCACACCTTTCCTATGCCATCTCCAGGCATTGCAAATCGTCATTGCCGGGCACCGAAGGGGGCTCGGCAGTGACGCACGCTGAAACGGAGTACTCAGTTTTCACTCTGGTTGTTTTCTTTTCTTTCTTGTTTTCTTGTTTTCTTGTTTGTTTGTTTGTCCGGGCGATATCTCAGCCACCTTTGAGCTTGGAAGCTGAAATTTTGGCACGATAGTGAGCAAGTCCTTTGTCAAAAACGCTTTTTTGTTTTTTGATTAATCAATTAATTGAGGAGTTATTTAATTATTAGCGATTAATTAAGTACTTATTTAATTAATCAAATTTCCTTTCTCTTCTGACCATTAACTCAGGCACCTTTTGAGTTAGGAAGCTGATATTTGGACATGCCAATGACCAGGTGATTTGGCTGCAAATGCTATTTTTGATTTATTAATTAATCAATTAATCAATTAATCGATTAATTATTTAATTATTCGATTAATGACTAAAACATTTTTCCAAGCTGGCCTCCAAAGCCAGTCGCCGAAGTCCTTCCTTGGCACCTCTGAGCTTCTCACCACATACAAAGCTTTCATCCGCAGCTTGATGGATTACTGCTCTCCCCTCTGGGCTTGTGCTCCTGCCTCACACCTAGCTCGGCTTCACGCTGTAGAAACCAAAGCTTTCAGGATCATTGGTATCTCCCGCGATGATGCTGATTCTGAGGGCCTTTCACTCTCTCACTCAGGCAGGTTGGTGGTCATTCTGTCTTCTACTGAGTCCTCTCTGGCCTCGCTTCCCTAGTTCTGTCTGTGCTATGTTCCCCAAATATTTCTGCAGGACACACAGGAATTGCCAGCAACGCTCTTCTGGTGAAACTGCAAAAATCAAGACTCTGCTCTCTTTCACTCTTTTATACCTCTTTTTTTCCACCTCTGGAACAAACTCCCACACTTTCTTCAATCCCACTCCTCCCTCCAGGTTTTTAAAACAGCTGTTCACCACCCCCCCCCTCCCTCCTCCCCAGCCCTCTCCCTTCCACCCGATGTCCCTGTTCTCTACTGTTGTGCTTGTGTGCTTCCCTCTCTGTCCCCATCTTATCTCCCCCTCCCTTTATTGTTTCATGTGTCCGTTTATATGTTTTGTGTTTTACGTGCTTATGTGTGTTTAGTGGGCCAGCTCTTACACGAGCCTCAATCTTGAATACGAAAAAGAAAAAGTTAATTGCTTAATCAAAAAAGAAAACATACTGTTTTGCCAGAGCATTTGCTCACTATTGTGCCAAAATTTCAGCTTCCGAGCTCAAAGGATGGTTGAGATATTGCCCTGACAAACAAACAAACAAATGAAAAATCGGTCAGAGACCGAGGATTTGCCGGCATGTACTTTTTTATCGCCAATTTTGGATCAAAATGGCAGGAAATCTATACATGTATATACGCTAAGCAATGGAAGGTAACTGAGTCAGTGTATGCATTTCTCTTGTGCTTTCAGAGTTATATTGGTTTTTTTTTTGGTTTTTTTCTATACTGAATCGAGGCTCATGAAAGAGCTGACAACCGCGAGGGAAATACAGCACAGGGGGACCACGAGGGGAAGACAAAGACAGCACATGGGGACCGCGAGGGCAAGACAAAGACAGCACATGGGGACCGCGAGGGAAAGACAGTACAGGGGGACCACGAGGGAAAGACAAAGACAGCACATGGGGACCACGAGGGAAAGACAAAGGCAGCAGGGGGACCACGAGAGAAAGACAAAGAAAGCACAGGGGGACCACGAGGGAAAGACAAAGGCAGCAGGGGGACCACGAGAGAAAGACAAAGACAGTACAGGGGGACCACGAGGGAAAGACAAAGACAGCACATGGGGACCACGAGGGAAAGACAAAGACAGCACAGGGGGACCACGAGGGAAAGACAAAGACAGCACATGGAGACCACGAGGGAAAGACAAAGACAGCACAGGGGGACCACGAGGGAAAGACAAAGACAGCACATGGGGACCACGAGGGAAAGACAAAGACAGCACAGGGGGACCATGAGGGAAAGACAAAGACAGCACATGGGGACCGCGAGGGAAAGACAGTACAGGGGGACCACGAGGGAAAGACAAAGACAGCACATGGGGACCGCGAGGGAAAGACAGCACATGGGGACCACGAGGGAAAGACAGCACAGGGGGACCACGAGGGAAAGACGAAGACAGCACGTCTACACACAAAGACAAAGACAGCACTTTTACAAGTACATAATATATGTATGTATGTATGTATGCAAGTATGTATGTATGTGTTCATATAAATATACGAGGTCCAGTCAATAAGTAACCTTAAAATGGCAATATAAATTTGAAAATGTAATGTGTGTAGTTGGAGACAACATATGATATATCTATGGGACTATGGGTAAGTCATGTCTTGCCTGTTTTAGATCTGGCAACATTGAGCGTATGACGTCAGTAGAGCAGTTCCAAGATGGCGGCTCCCTTCGAAACATGCACCAGGAAGGAGCAATGTTCTGTCAAACACGAGATATGTTTGAAATCTATTTTCAATGAAAACTTGGTCCCCTGACCTTTGACCCCAAAAAATTATTAAAACTAAGCATTGTTGAGCATTTGCATAAGCATTTGCATTTATCGCAACTATATTTTGGGTGGGTAATCCTGGGACCCCCTAAAGTAAAATAGGCTATATTGTTTTTCCAATTTCAGCTTTGGTCTCCAGCATTTTCAGGTTTGGATTCCCGCATCACGTTATTTTCCCGGGTGCCGCACAAACGGCTGCACCGATCAGACTCGGTGACCTCGGACAAAGACCTTTTATAAGGACGTGGGTTGAATCCCTGCTTGAGAGAATGCCAACCCCGTCATCACGGTCATCTCTCCAACTCACAATCCCACGAGATATGTGGAAAGGACGACCCAAAACCAATTATCTTCTTTTTGAATCGTATATAAACATTGTTAAAAGTAAATAATGACCTTTGCCAAAGTTCAAACGACGTGGGTTTCTTCTCTATATGAGAGAATTCCACATAGCTATTTGGGCGGTGTATAAGCTAACAGATCGCTGTCTCCATCGATCTTGCCAAGGCCGTAACATCTATTGGCTCAAAATCCTTTTAACTGTTGACTTCGTAGTTTTTACAATGAAGGAAACACATATCGGGAGTACATATGACATAGCGGTTATGAATGTGACAGCTCTGAGGCGTCTTTCGCTTCACATCGCAGTGATGGCGAGCACCAACATGGCGGCTGTAAGATTAAAATCTGGCTTCAAGCCCCCTCACCACCCAAAAGCCTTCAACCAGACATATTAACATGCTCCTCCCCCTTCATTCCCGTTCTTCAAAGCAAAGCGGTAAAAATTGTTGTGTCGCCATTATATATTATGAGCAACGGTACCCGCCCTAAGGGCGGGGCTTCAATTGGGAGGCGCAAATGATTATTTAAATGATTTGCACTACCGGTAAAAAGTTTTAGAACACCTCAATTTTTCCGGTTTTTATTGAAATTTACGCAGTTTAATGTCCAGTGAACAACCTGAAATGGTACAAAGGTAAGCAGTAAACTGCTCGAGGTTTAAAAAAAAGTTTAGGTTCGCAAAAACGGGAAAATAATGTAAATTGCACAGTTATATTGTAAAAATAGGCCTTCTTCAGTGAACAAGTAATGGGTTAACAACTTACAGCTGTTCTGCAGCAATGTAAGTAAATTATGCCTTGAAAGTTGATGCAAACAATTCCTTCAGGTGTTCCAACCTCTGCTGATTACTTGATTACAAACCCCCTGTCTGTATAAAAGCAGTATTGGAACAGACTGTTATTACACCCTCTGAAGCATTATTTGGACAATATTGCACTGCAGGAAGTAGTATGTTGGAAACTGCAGGAAACTCTGACAGGAAGAGGTCTGGCAGACTCAAAGCCACAACAGAATCAGAAGACAAGTTTCTGAAAGTCAACAGCTTGCGTGATAGGCGGCTCACAGGACAACAGCTTCAAGCACAGCTTAACACTGGTCAAAGTAAGCATTTGCATTTATCGCATTTATCGCAAAGGTTTTCTCGCGAGATCTTGGAGACGGCGGCAGGGATTTTCGAAGCTCCACACGGTCTCCACGTTTTTCGAAGTTAAGTCTGTTCACAATTGTATTTTGTCGAAACTGTATTTATCTTTCGGTGTGTGAAGTTATTGTGTGCAACTTTGGTTGTTTCTCGGTGTTTATCTTTCATAAATTGATCGTCTGTTTGCCGTGTCGCGAGCAAGGCCTTGTACAGTGTGCACTGTACAACCTTGAGGCTTTGTTTTTCTCTCAGTGGTCCGTCGTTTGTGATCCAATAACTTTCGTTCTCTGTATTCCCAGTCTTTTCACCCATAGCCTACTTCCTTGTGTAAATCTCAACTAAAAAAAAAACAAAAAAAACAAAAAAAACATTTCCTTCTCTGTTCTCATTCGTTTATTCATTCTTATTCGTTCGTTCGTTCTTCGACCACGTGTTTCTCCCCCATTTCCCCAGATAGTTTTCACTCATTAACCTTCAATGTTTACACTTTCCCCTCAAGTTATGTATTCCGTCATATTTTATAACACCTTTTTCTTCTTCTTCTTTAAAAGGCTGCTTTCGACTTGCTCACCAAATCAATTCATCCCAAAAAAAATATCCATCTCCTATAGTGCCTTTGTTCTACATTCCCTAAACTCTCCTGCACTCCATCCTCCATCCAGCGTCCTTAAACGTATTTTTAACTCGAAGGTCACAAGAAACTCATTTTGCAATAAATGTTCGTTTCCCATAAATCGTACACTTTCAAAAATCCAATCTCACCCCTCCCCTCCAAATCTTCCCCATAACCCCTCCCCTCCAAATCTTCCCCATCACCCCTCCTCTCCAAATCTTCCCCATCACCCATCCCTTTCAAATCTCCCCCCTTGCCCCCTCCCTCCTAAACTACTCCCTCACCCCTCCCCGCCAAGACGCCCCCTCGCCCCTCCCCTCCAAATCTTCCCCATCACCCCTCCTCTCCAAATCTCCCCCATATCCCATCCCTTTCAAATCCCTCCCCTTGTCCCTTCCCTCCCAAACTCCCCCCTCACCCCTCCCCTTCAAATCTCCCCACCCTCATTGCTTCTCAATTTCCCCCCGCTCACTCCCCCTCCTCAAAGCGTCCTCCCCGCTTCTTCCCCCTTCAAACTCTCACCTCCATCTCCCCCAACCTTCTGCCTCGCTCTTCCCCCTCCTCAAATAACACCTCATTGTGGCTCACCCAATCACCATCAAACCTTTTGTCCGCCCCATCCTTCCCTTTCTCCGAGCTATTCTGAAATCTCTGACACACCTTCAACAGCTCTCCCTACCTCTTCCACCTCTTCCACATCTTACCCTACCCCTCCTCCCCCTTGTTCTGTATCTGATGCTCCCCCTTCCTCTTCATTAACGGTATGGACCTCAAACATCCGGGGCCTTCGTTCAAACTTAACTGATCTCTCCATACAGGTTGCTTCTGTCAAACCAGACGTGATCTGCTTAACAGAAACTTTCCTCCTTTATGATGTCTCTGATTCCATAGTATCTCTCCCGGGCTACTCCCTCCTCCGGTATGATAGACCTGAGCCTCGTCCTGGAGGCGGGGTTGCTATCTTTATCAAAAACTCTCTTCCTCACTCGCCCTGCACTGCACTCTCTCCACCTCACCCCCAGGAATACCTCTGGCTACGGCTTCCCCTTCGCTCCCACCTCTTGTTCATATGTGTGTTGTACCGTCCACCAAACAGTGATGACTCCATCTACATCTCGCTGTCTGATGATATGGACCAACTTCTATCTACTCATCCCAACTCTCTCTTCCTCATATGTGGTGATTTCAACTGTCATCATGCCAGTTGGCTGGGTGTGGGTACCTCTCTCACCAGCCATGGCTCCTCAGCAAAGGACTTCTGCGACTCACTGGGACTGACACAATCTGTCAATTTCCCGACCCGGATCTCAGTCAACGGAACATCTTCTCTTCTGGACTTGGTTATGACTAACTTCCCTGAAAATGTCTGCTGCTCTTCTTCTGCTCCGATCGGATCATCTGATCATGTCCTTGTTAAAGTGGACATCTCTCTGACCATCCTCAGGGAGCCTGCTCAGCGTCGACGAGTCTGGCATTTCACTCAGGCCAACTGGCACGGTCTTCAAGCAGCCATCAATCATCTGGACTGGTCTCCCATCTCTACCACCTCTGACATCAACTCATCCTGGGAATTCTTCCAAAGTAAATTGCTCTCTCTCATGCACAGATTTATCCCATCTCGTCTTCAGTTGTCATACCCTTCCTCCCGTCCATGGTACACGGAATCTTGTGGTGAGGCTGTTGCCCAGAAACAACTTGCCTTCGTCTCCTGGAAAGCAAATCCAACGGAAGGAAATCTCATTTCCTTTCACAAAGCCCGAAACAAGTGTGTGTCCACCCTCAGGAGAGCCAGGAAACAATATCTCTCCGTTCTCAAGACCGAACTCTCTTATCTGTCTCCATCTTCCAAATCCTGGTGGCGTCTGGTCAAATCCGTTTCTGGTGTTTGTTCCCCCTCCATCCTCTCCCTTACCTCAAACGGCTACACAGCTGACTCCGCACGTGAAAAAGCTGAATGCCTCAACTCTGTGTTTGCCTCTAAATCTTGTGTCCCAAACCCATCCCTCTCTGTACCCACCATACCCAGTCGTACCCTGCTGCTCCTGGACTCCGTGTCCTTTCCTCCTGACAAGGTGGAAAAGTTTCTGTCAACCCTCGACTCTGATTCTGCAACTGGACCCGACGGCATCAGCCCACGGGTCCTAAAATCCTGCTCTGCTGCTCTATCTCACCCTCTCTCTGTTCTCTTCACCCTCTCTTTTGCTCAAGGTCAACTGCCATCTGCTTGGAAATCAGCCAACATCACCGCTTTGCACAAAAAAGGTGCAAAAACAGATCCTAGCAACTACAGACCAATCAGCCTTCTCCCAATTATCAGCAAAGTCATGGAATCCATCATTGCTTCTGATATGAAATCTTTCCTCTTCTCCAATGGCTTGATCTCTGATCATCAATTTGGTTTCAGACCAGGTCACTCTACTCTGGACATGCTGCTTCTGCTGTCTCAACAATGGATGGAGGTCCTCAATGCCAAACAGGAAATTAGAGCTGTCTCCCTCGACATATCACGTGCCTTCGACACGGTCTGGCACCCCGCTCTGCTCACCAAACTCTCCTCCTTTGGTATCCATGGAAATCTCCACGCATGGCTGGCGGACTTCCTCTCTAGTCGTCGTCAACGTGTGGCCCTGAATGGGTTTCTCTCATCTCCTCTTCCTGTTCAGGCTGGAGTTCCCCAAGGCAGTGTTCTGGGCCCCGTGCTTTTTCTGGTCTTCATCAATGATCTCTCTGACTCTCTCGAAAATCCTCTCTATGTCTTTGCTGATGACTCCACTCTCTGCCGCTCCATTCCTCTTCCCTCAGATCGGCAGTCTGCTGCCTCCTCACTCTCTGAAGACCTGGACAAAATCACAGACTGGTCAAACAAGTGGAACATGTCTTTCAATCCTGACAAATCTCACACTCTTACTATGTCTCTCCGAAAAGATCGACTGGACAACCCTCCCATCTACTTTCTCAACAATCCTCTCCAAGAAGTTCTGTCGCTCAAGATTTTGGGTCTCACTATCTGCCATGATCTTTCTTGGGAAAACCACATTTCCAAGCTGGCCTCCAAAGCCAGTCGCCGACTGGGCATCCTCCGTCGTGCGAAGTCCTTCCTCGGCACACCTGAGCTCCTCACCACATACAAGGCTTTCATCCGCAGCTCAATGGAATACTGTTCTCCCCTATGGGCCGGTGCTCCTGCCTCACACCTAGCTCGGCTTCACGCTGTTGAAACCAAAGCTTTCAGAATTATTGGAATCTCCCGCGATGAAGCTATCTCTGAGGGCCTTTCACTCACTCACCGCAGGCAGGTAGGTGGTCTTTCTGTCTTCTACCGACTCCTCTCCGGCCTTGCACCCCCAGCTCTCTCTGTGCTCTGTCCCCCAAATATTCCTACAGGTCGCACAAGATCTGCCAGCAACCCTCTGATGGTTAAACTGCCGAAATCTCGGCTCTCCGCTCACCTTCACTCTTTCATTCCTCTTTTCTCCCGCCTCTGGAACAAACTCCCTCACTCCCTTCAATCCCACTCCTCCCTCCAGGTCTTTAAAACAGCTGTTCACCACCATCTCTTATCTTCCCCCATCCAAAACCTTGATCTTTTCTACCCCCGCTAATTCACCCCAGATCCACCTTGTTTGAAATTCCAACTTCTTTCCTGGAAGTCCTGGCAGTGTCCATATGTTTTATACCTCTCCCACTGCCCCCTTCCCACGCCCCCCCCCCCCCCAAAACCCTCGCCCTCTCTCAGATCTCTCGATGTCTCCATGTCTCTCGGTCCCTGCTCTCAAATGTTGTGTTTGTGTCCTTCCCCCTCTCTCCCCATCTTGTCTACCGCTCCCTATGTTATATGTTTTATGTGTCGGTTTGTCTTTCTGTGTGTTCATGTGATTAATGTTCGCTCTTTCACGAGCCTCGATATTGTATACAAAAAAAAAAAAAAAAAAAAAAAAAGTAAGCAAGTCTCAGTTTCAAATGTGAAGAGAAGATTTTGAGCTGCAGGTTTGACAGGTCGAGTGGCAGTAAGAAAGCCATTGCTAAGATGGCAAAATAAGAAAAAGAGGCTTGCCTGGGCCATGAAGCACCGCCAGTGGACTACTGAAGACTGGAAGAAGGTCTTATGGACCGATGAATCAAAATTTGAAATCTTTGGTTCATTATGCAGGGTTTTTGTATGCCGTCGAGGAGGCGAAAGGATGGTTCCTCAGTGTGTGACACCAACTGTCAAACATGGAGGAGGAAGCGTGATGGTCTGGGGCTCTTTTGCTGGATCCAGAGATGGCGACTTGCACAGAGTGACTGGCACCCTGAACCAAAAGGGCGACCACAGCATTTTGCAGCGCCATGCAATACCCTCTGGTATACGCCGAGTTGGTCAGGGGTTCATCCTACAGCAAGATAATGACCCTAAACACACCTCCAGGCTATGTCAAAACTACCTTCGAGGAAAAGAACAAGACGGTCGGCTTCAAATCATGGAAAGGCCAGCACAGTCTCCAGACTTAAACCCCATCAAACTGGTTTGGCATGAACTGGACAGAAGGGTCAAAGCAAAGGAACCTACAAGTGCAACACATTTGTGGGAACTGCTGCAACAGTGTTGGGAAGAACTTCCCGAACAATATTTGATTTCCATTGTAGAAAGAATGCCATGCGTGTGTTCGGCGGTTATACAGTGGAACCTTGACTTACGAGTGCCCCAACTTACGAGTTTTTCGAGATACGAGCCGTCGCTCGGGCGGTTTATTGCTTTGAGATGCGAGCCGAGATCTGAGTTACGAGCTTTCGCCACCCGGTCACGTGGTTATCTTGCCGTGCAAGTACAGTATCTCTGTCGTATAGCGCTGCATTTTTGTTTTCGCATGTTGGTTATTTTGAGTTTACGCCACCAGGTGAGTTCTGGTCACGTGGTTATCTTGCCGTGCAAGTACAGTATCTCTGTCGTATAGCGCTGCATTTTTGTTTTCGCATGTTGGTTATTTTGAGTTGACGCCACCAGGTGGGTTCTGGTCACGTGGTTATCTTGCCGTGCAAGTACAGTATCTCTGTCGTATAGCGCTGCATTTTTGTTTTCGCATGTTGGTTATTTTGAGTTTACGCCGCCAGGTGGGTTCCGGTCACGTGGTTATCTTGCCGTGCAAGTACAGTATCTCTGTCGTATAGCGCTGCATTTTTGTTTTCGCATTTTGGTTATTTTGGAAAATTTCATGTTCATGTCGAACATTTCATGTTCATGTTCATGTTTTCATGTTCATGCCATGCCAGGCCACAACTTGTTCAGAGTGCCGGCGATAGCTCGCCTTCTCTTTGTGGAAAACACGGTGAGATCCTTAACATCCAACAACTAATGGGACGCAAACGGGGCGCCCAGTTTAGCGGTACACACATTGATGAATCACCCTGCCTGTGATTCACCCATGACAGGTTATAGCTGGGTCGGGATTCAAACCCAGGCTGGACAGTTTAGACTTTAGAGGCAAGTGTGCGTACCTCCAGTCCAGGCCATCCTGCCAACTTGTATGCTGCATAAAGGTGAAATATAAAGCGCGAGATATTTTTATATATACTGTATATTTAAAAAAAAATTGGTGTGGTTTTTGGCGGGCTGGAACGGATTAATAGCATTTCAATGCATTTTAATGGGGAAATTTGATTTGAGAAACGAGCAATTTGAGTTACGAGCTCGGTCACAGAACGAATTAAACTCGTAAGTCAAGGTTCCACTGTATCTGCAAAAGGTGGCTACTTTGCTGAGTCCAACATTTAAATTAAATTTTGTTAAACAAAATGATTCTATGATGTATTTTTTTTAATCTCCAATTGTTTATTTGTCCTGTGTTT
The DNA here is from genome assembly GCF_964187855.1 of Myxine glutinosa. Lineage (NCBI taxonomy): Eukaryota > Metazoa > Chordata > Myxini > Myxiniformes > Myxinidae > Myxine > Myxine glutinosa. Next base: position 17,342,535 of record NC_136261.1, on the reverse strand, counting down.
AATTTCAGAGTACATTGAGACATTAAACTGCGTAAATTTCAATAAAAACTGAAAAATTGAGGTGTTCTAAAACTTTTGACAGGTCATGTAAAAAACATCCGTTAAATCATATCACACGCAAACAGTGATGTGGCTTTTATTGAAATTCTAAAGATATTGTTTCGATTTTGATGATTTCCGTGTGATATGACAACGGATGTTTATGTAAATCGTTTAAAATAAAAAAGCCTTCAATTTCTGATATTTTGCCTTTTCATTTGGGCCTCCCAATTGAAGCCCCACCCATAGGGCGGTTTCCTTTGCGAGTTCGCAAAAAAACGATTTTCACGTTTTGGGTGACCTTGAGCTTGACCTTGGGCCTAGAGAGTTAAAAATTGGGCACAGTCTATTCCAGGGCAAGGCAAATATGTGTGTAAAGTATGGCGATGCAACGATGTTGACGTAGTACTGCACACAAACAAACCAACCAACCAACATACTTGACGGAATCTATTCCGGCAAGTAACAAGAAAGAAAGAAGACAAAGAAACGGAGTGAAAACTGAGTCCTCCCTTTTGGCGTGCATCATTGCCAGGACTCCTGCACCTGGTGATGATGTCATGTACAAAAATCGGTAATACAAGCGATGCACACAAATCTACTCCATCCAGAACGACTGTACAAATTTAAGCAAAACTTCATACGTGTGGTCGACTCGCCATTGGGAATATCGTTTGAATTTTTTTTCAAATACAGCTTTATTGATACAATCTACTTTGTAAGAGAGATGTCTGTCTGTGTGTCGCCATTTTTCTCAGAGATGGCTGAACGGATCCCTCCCCCTACCTCCCTCCCCCCTCCCTTCCCCCCTCCCCTCCTCACCTCACCTTCCCCCCTTCCCTTTCTCCCCCCTTTCCCACCCTCACCTCCCATTCCCCCCCTGACCTCCCATTCCCCCCTCGATCCCCCTTCCCTCCCTCACCCTCTCCCCCCATCACCCCCTCCTCTTCCCTTCCCTCTCCTCCCCTTCCCTTCTCCCTCCTCCCCTCCCCTTCCCTCCCTCCCCCCCGCCCGACAACGCCGGGTACTTATGCTAGTCTACTATTTAAGGGAGATGTCTGTCTGTGTCGCCATTTTTCTCAGAGATGGCTGAACGGATCTTCGTCAAACTTTCAGAGGTTCATCAGTGAGTACTTGCGAGTGTTTTAGGCAAAAAACTAATAAAATAAAAAAATTGAAAAAAAAAGTTCATTTTTTTGGGAGTTTTAAAAATAAAATCGCTCGATAGTGCCTAAGCCTTTTTAAATTAATGACAGTTATATACAACTACACATTCGCATAAATAAATGCCAAACAATCACCAGACATTTGAATACAAATAAATCAAACAATTCCGGAAGTGATGAAATGAATGACGAAATGCGGTGAGGGTTTACACTTTCAAAGTGTGACATTCGAGGATCGCCATATGCAGATTCGCCATTGCCTGGGTACAGAACCATTCAAACGGGTACGTTTTTCGTGGGAGTCTTTCACGAACCTGCTGTCCACGTCTGACGTGCAACTGAAGGTGCTACAGGAATGTGCAATTTATTGGTTTCATGCTTTTGCATTCACCGTGTCCGCATTGTTTGTTTGCTTTCAGTTCCCCAACCATGCGTTGCACGGGCACCTCGCTCGTAATCAATAAAACCATGGATAATGGCAATGTATGTGTCATAATGGGGTGCATATGAATGATATAGATAGATATATGGGCTATAATATCATTGTGCCATAATAATAGTGTGTTCAGTTCACGATGGTATTTTTGCTCAGAATGAGCGCACGAGGCGAGACTGTGCGCTCTACCGAGTTCCGTTGCGGTTTGTCCATTTTTTCCTCGATTTCATCGTTAAGCGCTGCCATTGGTGTGTCAGCCCCTCCTTCAACTGGTTCTTTTGTTTTGTTACGCTCTCGCTATTTTAGAGCCTTGACTTTGTGTACAACAACAAAATACAAATTGGAGAAAGAAGAGGGAATTGTTTGTAGTAATGAATTTGTTGTAGTAATGTTTGAATTGAATTGTAGTAATTGAATTGTAGTAATGAATTTCTGCTTTAACAGTTTTGGATTTTGTCTGCACACAAACGTTATTATTAGTCTATAATGTGATGTGTTTACAGATCTTCACATTATAAAGGTTGAACCTGAAGCTTTGGAAGCTTTGGATCAAAAAGGTGATGAGAGTTTTGCACTCTTTAAATACATTTTATTGTTTTGTAAATCACTTTGTGGAGATTTCATGGTATTGTTGAATTGATTCACTTGCATTCCTACTCAATGCTGTGCTCTTTCCATTATATTTTCTTGGGAAGATGGAGTGGGAATATTTGGTGGTTGGGTTGGATGGTGGAGGTGGTGCAAATTGCACTGCAGAGGTTTGCTTAAAGTAGCTGTGGGAGAGCTCGTGAATGAGTTGTTCTTCATCACTATTTATCAAATTTATATATTGTTTTGAAATTGACTTGAGGGGGGAGGAGGGATAAAGGGATTAATTAAGTAGTAGTTATCTGCAAATGAATGTTTCCATTCGTCATCTCAAAATAACCCCAATTAGCCATCAGGATTATTGTGTGGAATGTAGATATTCAGGCCCAAAAATATATATTGCTGGTCTCTGGTCAGATCAAAGTTCCAGAATTGATGCGGCGATGCGGTTTTTGTGCTTTTCTTTTTTTGAAAAGCATGGATTGCACATATAAAGGTGTTGTTTTTTGTGTCCTCATGCCTTGCGGTCCTCCTCATCTGCTGTGGCGCCGTCCAGAGAAATTAAAGACAGCCAATGGGACTTGTAGGCCTTTTTTTGTAAATAATGAACACAAGCTTAAGTTATTTTAAAATGTATTTATTCTGAAAATTATTAGGTTCTTCAAGCATATTATAGACTGCCATTTCGTTCTCGAGATCACCTCGCCGTACCGTCAAACATTCCAATGCGTCGATCGCATCAACACTGCGCACGCGCAAGTGGTCTAACAGGCCGATGGTCTCCCACGATCTCTTCTCCCAGTCCACCAGATTATCACAGACACTTACAACTTCATGCAAACGAGATAGGATCCAGGCCTAACTAACGAAACCATCCGCAGCTCTCTAGGCCTTCTGGTTGCTTCACACGAACCCGACAAAGAACGTCTTCGTTTCAATAAATGACAATATCCAGCCGATAGAGGCCTTGCATCACGTGAGCGTCGTCCATGGCAACCAGTTCCGTCCGCCATCTTGGGTGGCATAAACAACATGGCGGGAAAGCTCTCGTTTGATCAGTTTGGGGTGTACTTACTTTTTCACCTGACTATGTTACATCAGGTCAACGAAAAGATCAGACCGTGCCTCATCATTCGAAATTCCCGATAATAAAATTTACTTCCATGAGGGTGTTGGGGAGAGGGTGGCAATATCGCAAGTCAAAAAAAACTTGTGGAGTGGGGATATTGTTTCGTCATATCAATGATATTATGATATCATAAACGTTGTTATTACCCTCACCTGAGGAGAGGGTATTGCATTTGAGTCTGTATGTCTGTTTGTTTGTCTGTCTATTTGTCTGATTGTTTGTCCGCACAGAATAAATATGATTTTCTATGCAACCGCTAGTCCGATTGACAGGAAATTTCCACGACAGGTGCAACTCCACCTGCAGAATTTTTTAATGATAATGATGACGTCATAGGTCAAGTGGTTTGGCCGCCATCTTGGGAAAATCGAAAAACTTTTCTCCTCTATATGTCCGAAAGTGCTGAATATAAAAAATTGAGACATGGCTCGTTGTAAAGAACTCTCCATGGGGAATAAAATATGTTAATGATGATGCCATTATGATGTCAAAATTCGACAAGTACAAAACTTCATCCTATCAAGATGAAATTTATTGAGCGCCATGTCGGTAAAAATTGGTGGAGGAAAAAATTAATGATGACGTCATCGGTGACGTGGTTCGGCCGCCATATTTGTTTTTAACACAAAAGCCTTAAAAACCACTGAAAATACATCCTGGTGAGTGTTTACAATCTCTGATTGCTCTTGCTTGTTACTTTTGTAATGAGAAGCAGCTTTGGAAGAACACCACAAAAAACGCCTTGGAAAAATTCCACATAAACGGCAGGAAGGGTCATGTAATTTATCTTTGTGGTGTATATAGACTGCAGTAGATCTTCGTCAGGTGCGTTCTTCGACGTAATAAGCATAGATTGATGCACAGATTCCTCCAAATTTATTTTAGTTTAGTGTTAAACAGCATTAGTGCCTGTTTATGAAGGTAATTAAACATGTTTGTGGTTTACAATATTTTTTCTTCTGGTTGGGGTCGTTGCTGCCACAAACACTGCAAGACAAGCTATTTATAAACGTTAACCCGGCATTTGGCCAATGAGGAAACACTCCTTGGGGAAGTGGGATATTATTTGTGTTAATATCATTATATAATAACATTAATATTACGCTATGATCACAAGTTTTGTTATGAGAAGAGTCCTTGTCAAACCGCTGCGATTAAGCCAACTTTTAACACTGAAATACACCTCAACACGCAACCCCATTGGCGGGGAAGATCCCCTTGGCGGAGAAAACCCCCTGGCGGAGAAAACCCCCTGGCGGAGAAAACCCCCTTTGGGAATGAGGTAAATGAATTTGCGACAACCTTCATTGTGTGACCTGGTGTTGTTGGCTTAGCAGTTAGGGTGCAGCTTGGGATCTTAGGATCCTGGGTTCAAATCCCAGTCGATCGCTGAATTAACGCCAGGGGGTTGACTCAGCCTGTCATCCTTCCGAGGTTGGCAAATTGAGTACCAGCTTGCTGGTAAGTCCCTGTGTGTCGCAAGAGGCGACCAACAGGGTTGGCGGCAGGGAGGGCATCCAGCTGTAAAACATTGCTTCGAAAAGGGGACCACGGTGCCAGAAAAAGGCCAACCCCTGCTCTGCGGGGGAAAGTGGCCTCTAAAGGTGGTTCTTCATTGTATGACCCTTCGTTTGTCCTCCTGTCAAGTTTGGTTGAGATTGGATAAGTAAAGACCAAATGCATCAAGGTCAAAAATCGTCAGACAGACAGACACAAAATTGCGTATTTTAGTATGATGGCGTGTTTGAGTCCTGTTGTCAATTGTGTCCTCTTGTCAATTTTGATGAAATACACATAACGGCCAATCAGAAACAATAAAACTGACCAGTCGTGCTTCTCCTTTTCTTCTCAGTATTTTTCCACCCCAAGATCCCACCATTTCCTTTCATTTGTTCATCTCATTTAATTCAACACCTTGACGTGAAAAGTGGGGTGAAGCAATTGGTTCATGTCCGTTCGTCTGTCTGTCTGTCTGTCTACCAATGCCAGTTTAGAATTGAGGAACAACTTGTTTAAATCTAATGTTATATTATGAACACGAATCGGAATATGAATCAGAAAACAATCCTGCTATTTCACAGTACCTTGGTTCTGAATTTGTCCCAATCCCGCATGTACAGATAGCATTGAAATAATTATTTTAATCTGTCTGCCTGTCTGGCTGTCCAACAAAATTGAAAATCATTCCTGATTGATTTTAATCTGTTTTAAACTATGTCATATCGACATTGCTTCAACGGTGTTAAAACAGGAAATTCCAGAATTAATTAATTTCGATAACTTTTACACTCTTTATTTTATTTAAATTGGATGACATACTTGATCACTGAAGAACACAAATGTTCTCCTTTGCACCTCCAAGAACCTCCAGTTTTGCAGTATTTGGATATGTTAAACGTAATTAAGAGACGCACTCACATGGGTCGACCAAGGGTTTATCTCGACAAGGATTCACCGTCTGCCCATGTTTTTCAGTTTCATATCCAGAAAATACACAGAGGTAACAAATGAATCAAATGAAAATTGACGATTTTGTGACCTAGACCTTTTGACGTCTTGGCCTCTTGACCTTTTGCCCCTCACAAACAACAGACTTTGAGTTTGTCACTGCCTCCACTGGGTGTTAAAATTTTGTGAAGATCAGCGTACATCTCCTGCAGGCGATTAATATACATTCAGACAGACAGAGGTAAAATGATAACCTCGTCAACCTTTAGTGGTTGAGGAAACAACAAGGATGTAATACAGTTTCATACAAATTAATTTCATTATTTTCTCATCCACATTTTCTTGAATTACAAGTCTTCATTCAACTCGGTCCTTTCAACCTGAAGCTGTTTACCTGCAATGTCGAGAATTCCGAGTGCAATTCACATCTGTGCAGGTAATTCGTGCCCTTTTAAATACATGCTTGCCGTGCATTACCTGTCCAGCATCTGTTGTTTTTGGTAAAACGTGGAGAATCTCTGATTGTTGGGGAAAGAAAATGTCACTGTTAAATGCAGGAATGTCTGTTTTTATAATTTTAGATTTTATCTGCACACAAACTTTGTTATTAGTGTCTCATGTGATGTGTTTGCAGGTGTCCACATTTTAAAGGTGGAACCTGAAGCTTTGGATCAAAAAGGTGATGAGAATTTTTGAACTTTTGGACTTGTTGCCCATCGATTTATGAATCACTTTCTGGAAATTACACAGTAATGCTGAAAGTATTTAACAACATTGTGATTCAATTCTTTGCTTTTGCCATGATATTCTGCCAGGGAGGGGAGTGGGTATGTTTGAATGAGTGGTGCTGGGGGAGGTCGTGAGTGGATGGTTATTCAATAAAATTTTCACATATACAGTGCCAATGAAAGTCTACACCCCCTTTCAAAAATTTGACCTTTTGTTGCCTGAAATCCTGGCATTAAATTTCATCAAATCAGACTTTTCCACCTTTATTTACACATCGTAAACCCACAACTTCCAAGTGAAACACAAATTCTACAAATTTCAAAACATTAATCAAAAATACAAAACAAGGATACAGTCACGTGAAAAAGTAAGTACACCCCATGTAAAGTTTTGACTTTTTCAACATATTTAAACATACAGATATTTGATCTTCATTTCAACAATATTGATAGATAAAGGTGATATAATATAACAAATATCATGAAACATTTACATTTTGTAGTCCATTGTATAATTTAAATAAACATAAATGCAAATTTCGCGTGAGGTAAAAGTAAGTACACCTTTGGCTCTAATAGGTGGTATTGCCCCCTTTGGCAGAAACAACCTCAAGTAGGCGTTTCTTATAACTGTCTCCCAGTCTCTGACATCGACTGGGAGAAATTTTTGCCCACTCCTCCATGCAGAATTCTTTTAGCTGTGCGATGTTTGAGGGGTTTCTTGCATGCACAGCTCGTTTCAAATCCCCCCACAACATCTCGATGGGATTTAGATCCGGGCTTTGACTTGGCCATTCCAGAACCCTCCATTTCTTTCTTTTCAACCATTCCTTGGTGGATTTACTGGTATGTTTAGGGTCATTGTCATGTTGCAAGGTCCACCTTCGGTTGAGCTTCAACTTACCAACAGATGGCCTCACATTATCCTCAAGCACCCTGGTACAATGAAGAATTCATAGTGGATTCTATGATGGTGAGCTGCCCAGGCCTTGATGCAGCAAAGCTGCCTCAAACCATAATATTTCCACCACCATGCTTTACAGTTGGTATCAGGCTCTTGTGGTCAAATGCTGTCTTTGGTTTTCACCAAACGTGTCTTCTGGTACTGTGGTAAAATAGCTCTACCTTTGACTCATCTGCCCAGGGCACATTGTTCCAGAAGTGCTGGTCTTTGCCGAGGTGTTCATTGGCAAACTTTAGTCTTGCCCTGATGTTCTTTCTGGACAGCAAAGGTTTCCTCCTGGCACACCTCCCATGTAGATCAAATTTGTGCAGCCTCTTTCTAATGGTAGACTCGTGCACTTTGACATCAACAGTGGCAAGAGCTACCTGTAGGTCCCGTGATGATATTCTGGGAATTCTTAGAGACTACTTTCAGCATCTTGCGGTCTGCTCTCGGGCTGAACTTGCTGGGGCGGCCTGGCCTGAACAAGTTCGCAGTTGTTTGGAATCTTCTCCACTTGTAGATGATCTTCCGGACAGTCGAATGATTGATTTCAAATTGTTTGGAGATCTTTTTAAATCCCTTCCCAGACTCGTAGGCATCTATAACCTTTTTTCTGAAGGCCTCAGAGAGCCCTTTTGATCTCGGCATGGTGACGCCGCACACTTCAACAATAAAGAGCAAACCAAACTAAATGTCTGAGGTTTAAATAAGACAGGTTCCTCCAAGATCCTCTCTAACGATGTTCTAATCATTTGCACCTGAGCTGGTGCACCTGATTCTAATTTTAGGTATTTGAAGTAGTGATAAATGTAGGGGTGTACTTACTTTTTCCACATGCGAAATTTGCATTTATGTTTATTTGTCCCCCGTCGCTCAGCGGAGCGAAAGGGGGACTATGGCTTTCCCCTCGTCCGTGTGTCCGTCCGTGCGTGTGTGCGTGCGTGCGGCGTGCGTGCGTGCGTAAGCGAAGGACCGCATTCGAATTTGGTGTGTGGGTGCAACCCACGTCAAAATCCAAGATGGCCGCCGCCATGTATGTCTGATGCCATGTATGTCTGAACCTTGTAACCTGCATATCTTGAAAAATAAGCGAAGTACCAACTTCTAATTTGGTGTGTGGGTGTATCTCGGCATAAGGACGAAAACTATTGAAAATTGGGTCGCCATGTCAAAATCCAAGATGGCCGCCACCATATATATGTCTGAAACTTGTGAGCGAAATATCTCGAAAAATAAGCGAAGTACCAACGTCTAATCTGGTGTGTGGGTGTAACTAGGCACAAGGAAGAACGCTGTTTAAAATCGGGTCGCCACGTCAAAAGCCAAGATGGCCGCCGCCATGTATATCTCTGAACCTTGTGAACGAAATATCTTGAAAAATAAGCGAAGTACCAACTTCTAATCTGGTGTGTGGGTGTATCTAGGCACAAGCAAGAACGCTGTTTAAAATTGGGTCGCCACGTCAAAATCCAAGATGGCCGCCGCCGTGTATGTCTGATGCCATGTATGTTTGAACCTTGTAACCTGCATATCTTGAAAAATAAGCGAAGTACCAACTTCTAATCTGGTGTGTGGGTGTATCGAGGCATAAGGAAGAACGCTTTTGAAAATTGGGTCGCCACGTCAAAATCCAAGATGGCCGCCACGATGTGTGTCCGACACTTGTGAGATGAATATCTTGAAAAATAAGCGAAGTACCAACTTCTAATTTGGTGCGTGGGTGTATCTAGGCATAAGGGAGAAAGCTATTGAAAATTGGGTCGCCACGTCAAAATCCAAGATGGCCGCCACCATATATATGTCTGAACCTTGTGAGCGAAATATCTCGAAAAATTAGCGAAGTACCAACTTCTAGTCTGGTGTGTGGGTGTATCTAGGCACACGGAAGAACGCTGATTAAAATTGGGTCGCCACGTCAAAATCCAAGATGGCCGCCGCCATGTACGTCTGAATCTTGTGAGAAGAATATCTTGAAAGATAAGCGAAGTACCAACTTCTAATTTGGTGTGTGGGTGTATCTCGGCATAAGGAAGACCGCTATTGTAAAGTGGGTCGCCACGTCAAAATCCAGGATGGCCGCCACCATATATATGTCTGAACCTTGTGAGTGAAATATCTTGAAAAATAAGCAAAGTACCAACTTCTAATTTGGTGTATGGGTGTATCTCGGCATAAGGAAGAACGCTATTGAAAATTGGGTCCCCACATCAAAATCCAAGATGGCCGCCTCCATGTTTGTCTGACCCTTGTGAGCGAAATATCATATCATAGCATGTTTTCTGCGTGTTCCACTTTGTCAACTCACATCACTTCCCCGACGGGGGACCTGGGCTTAACGCTTGTTAAATTATACAATGGACTACAAAATGTAAATGTTTCATGATATTTGTTATATTATATCACCTTTATCTATCAATATTGTTGAAATGAAGATCAAATAGCTGTATGTTGAAATATGTTGAAAAAGTCAAAACTCTACGTGGGGTGTACTTACTTTTTCACATGACTGTGTCTCGGTTGAATTATCCAGGCAATGCCATGTGCATCCTCCAACCCCTTGCCCTCCCTCATTCTATCCTCTCCCCTTGCCCTCCCTCATACCGCCCTCTCCCCTCGCCCTCCCTCATCCTGCCCTCTCCCTTTGCCCTCCCCCATCCCACCCTACCCTTGCCCTCCCTCATCTCACCCTCTCCCCTAGCCCTCCCTCATCCTATCCTCTCCCATTGCCCTTCCTTATCCCACCCTCTCCCATTGCCCTCCCTCTTCCCATCCTCTTCCCATCCCCTTCCCTAATCCCACCGTCTCCCCTGCCTCTCTTCTCCCACACCCCTTCCCTCAGACTTGCACCCCACCGTTTCCATCCCCCTCCCTCCAGAATCCACCCTACCGCTTCCCCCTCCCTCTTCCCGCCGCCTCCCACCCCACCCTCAGGACTCCCAACCCAACCCTTTACCCCCCTCATCCCACCCACTCCCTCTGGACTTCCTCCCCACCCCTAGCCTTCCCCCCTCCCTCCAAACTACCAACTCCCTCCTCCACTTACCCTTACTCACCCCTTGCCTCCTTCCACCCCACCCCCTCCAGAATCTCACTCCTTCTACGACTTCGTAGTCAACCTCCCCCTACCCCTCTCTCTCAACCCATCTACCCCTTCCCTTCCCTCCTCCCACTCCTTCCCGGTCCTGCTTTGTTCCACATGCCCCTTAATCCCCTCCTCCCTCACACCCCTTCCTCCCCATCTCCCACACGCCCCTTCCTCCCCTTCTCCCACACGCCCCTTTATCCCCTCCTCCCTCACACCCCGCCCTCCGGACTCCCACCCCGCCCTCTGGACTCCCACCCATTCCCCATGACAGCTGGTGGTTCAAATGTTTATAAGTTCTGATTAGTGAGACGATGACTGTTTAAAACCCATCGTAAGGTGTATCATGGTAAAAAAAAAGAATGTGATCCTACATCTATTGCCAACATTCGCACAGTGTCTGTGTGCTATTTGGGTATTTTTCATTCATAAAACATATTTGCTTTTTTGCTCTTCACCCCTCAGCCCAAATTGGGCTTTGGGGTATTGTCGTCACGGGCGTCGTCCGGGCATCCGGGCGTCCGTCAACTTTTGGTTTCCATCAATTTCAAGGAGAACGGCTTGTCCAATTAAATCCATTTTTGCAGTGTGTGTTGGGGTTGAGTCGAGGAAGCTTCCTTTCGAAAATGGGCGCTCTGCTATTTTCAATATGGCCGCTATGGCAGCCATCTTGAAATTGGTTTCCATCAATTTCGAGCAGAACGGCTTGTCCAATTAAATCCATGTTTGCAGTGTGTGTTGGGGTGGAGTCGAGGAATGTGCCTTTCGAAAAGGGGCGCGCTGCGATTTTCAATATGGCCGCCACGGCAGCCATCTTGAAATTGGGTTCCGTCAATTTCAAGCAGAACGGCTTGTCCAATTAAATCCATTTTTGCAATGTGTGTTGGGGTTGAGTAGAGGAAGGTTCATGGGCGCGCTGCGATTTTCAATATGACCACCACGGCAGCCATCTTGAAATTGGGTTCCGTCAATTTCAAGCAGAACGGCTTGTCCGATTAAATCCATTTTTTCAGGGTAAGTTGGGGTTGAGTAGAGGAAGGTTCCTTTCGAAAATGGGCGCGCTGCGATTTTCAATATGGCCGCCACGGCAGCCATCTTGAAATTGGTTTCCACCATGCATGGGCTGAGGGGTTACGCCCGCTTTGCGGTGCTATTTTTTTATGCATTATAGTCCTTACTTTGTAACGTTATACCGATTTGATTTGTTTATGCCTGGAATATTTCCTTACATTTTAACTCGATACCAATTTGCTCTATTTTTTCAGTTTCATTTGTGAAGATTGAGCGACCTGATTGGGATGCTGTGGACACTGCAGGTAATAATAAAGTTCCTTTCCTTGTATTTTTATCCTTGTTGAGGTTCACACTTGCACATTTAAAATCTAAGAACTTCAGGTTCCCCTGCACTTGATGGAGTTTTGGTAACTTGCAAGTGGTGAACACTTCAAGCCCAGAATTGATCCTGGATTGGTTATGCTTTGTCGCTTAATGCTGGAATATCCACTCAGCAGCCATGGAGATCAAACCCACACCATTGACAGAAATGGAAAAGCTTACATGCACTCACCATCAAGCTTACATGCACTCACCACCAAGCTTAGATGCACTCACCACCAAGCTTACATGCACTCACCACCAAGCTTACATGCAGTCACCACCAAGCTGTCATGCACTCACCACCAAGCTTTCATGCAATCACCACCAAGCTTTCGTGCACTCACCACCAAGCTTACATGCACTCACCACCAAGTTTACGTGCACTCCCCACCAAGTTTACAAGCGCTCACCACCAAGCTTTCGTGCACTCACCACCAAGGTTCCATGCACTCACCATCAAGATTTCATGCACTCACCACCAAGCTTTCATGCTCTCATCACCAAGCACATAAGCACTCACCCCCAAGCTTCCATGCACTCACCAGCAAGCTTTCACGCACTTGCCACCAAGCTTTCGTGCACTCGCCACCAAGCTTTCGTGCACTCACCACCAAGCTTTCGTGCACTCACCACCAAGCTTTCGTGCACTCACCACCAAGCTTTCGTGCACTCACCACCAAGCTTTCGTGCACTCACCACCAAGCTTTCATGCACTCACCACCAAGCTTTCATGCACTCACCACCAAGCTTTCATGCACTCACCAACAAGCTTTCGTTCACTTGCCACCAAGCTTTCGTGCACTTGCCACCAAGCTTTCGTGCACTCGCCACCAAGCTTTCGTGCACTCGCCACTAAGCTTTCATGCACTCACCATCAAGCCTTCATGCCCTCAACACCAAGCTCATGTGCACTTGTTGTAAATGTGGCCTGATTGCAGTTCTAACGTTTCTACCCATCTACTGCTGTACTTGCAGCACAAATCATGTCCGTACTTTTTATAGTCCCTGGAGGACGAATATTGGATCGTTGTAATCATGATGACGAGTGTGTTTCGACATACTCATTGAAATGCGGTGCATCGCCCACAACTTGGAGTGTTCCATGTCAAATTTTGTCTAAAGCGGGTCATCTTAATTTCAGATGAACCGAGCGTGTGCGATTCTCTGTCAACATTGCATGCTTTCTTGGTGGAGGCCATTAATGCAACACTATAAAAGGAATACGTGAAAACATTGTTAAGGCAAACTTTTGAATGTGGATAAGAAGATGTATAATTTTAGTCTTCATTGTCGAAGGGTCATGGAGAAGCTTTTGCACATTTCATGCAGGACGAGGAATGTCAGGCAGTGGTGTATGATGTGTTTTTAGCCTGTCCTCAGTGCAGGGCTTTTGCAATCACTGCTGTGTATCTATCTGTCTGTCTGACTGCCTGTCTGTCTGTGTGCCTGTCCAGGCCGTAACGTCTTTGCCATTTTAGCTTTTGTCATCAAATTTTCAACAGAGTTTTATGATGAAAACGAGCGTGGATCAGCACGCGACGTGTGCCTCCCCACACATCGCCAAATAGGCACGGGCTTGTTTTAACTGAGGATAATGACCTGACACCTTGAGTTGCTATGTTATGATTTACACCAATCATAACACAACTATTTTTTTCCTCCATATTTATTTGTAATATTGGTGATATTATTTATTTGTAATTTAAGTGTAACTCGCAAAAGTAGCCAGCGTTACTGGTCAAAGCAGAGTCGGCCATCCGAACAAACTGATCAACCGGACAAGAAGGACCTTGGTCAGAGAGGTGACCGAGAACCCAATTACCACTCTGACAGAACTGCAGAACTCCTTGACTGAGATGGGAGAACCTGATGGAGGGACAAGTCTCAACAGCACTTCACAAATCTATGATTTATGGGAGAGTGGCCAGATGATTGGGAAAATATGGGAAAATTTTTATTTTTGTTCAAATGGTCAAGAATGCATACAATCGTGAATTCTCATCCGATTGACTTGATTAAATTTGAACACAATTTGCATATTGCATCATTGAATTACTTCACCAATAAGATGCTGGGAAATCCAGTTGTTTTGAGGTCAAAAGGTCAAATGTGAAGATCACAAAATCGTCGATATCCATGTGATTCACTTGAAGTTTGAGGAGTGTTTGCACAATGGGTCACTGAAACCTTTTGGTTTTGATTGTCTGAAGGGTAAGGTCGCATAAAATTGTCAATCTTTTTTTTTTATCGCTGTTTTTGTCATATTTAGCATACGCAAGAGGAAGTCTAAACACAAAGCTAACGCTGACGGTCTTTGCATCATCAGATGCTTTCTAGTTACCTTCGCAAAAGCGGAAGGTTATGTTTTGATCGCTGTGTATTTATTTGTATGTCTGTGTGTGTGTGTGTGTGTATGTTATTCGCATAACTCAAAAAGTATTCAACCGAATTGCATGAAATTTGGTGGGATGATTGGTTATTATACGGGACACATTTGATTAGATTTTGGGAGCAATCGGGTCAAAGGTCAAGGTCAAGGTCACGAAAAGGTCAAAATCGTATTTTTACCATAGCGCGGTCAATTTTTATCCAATTGGCATGCAACTAATGCCAAAATGTTCAGAATTCAATGCCCGATCTTGTGATATACGACATGACCCAGTGAAGACATTACCCTTGTTAGCGGTTGGGGGTCAAAGGTCAGGGGGGTCACGACCTTGCAAAATGTGCGTTTTTTGTCATAACTCGGTCAATTCTTATCCGATTTGCATGAAATCAGCACCAAACTGTTCACTGTTCTGTTCCCTACACTCCCATGCCAAGTACAGAACAGTAGCTGCGGCGAAGGTATGCGCTCTACCGAGTGCCCGTTCTAGTTTCTTTTAGAATGATGTTTTTTTCTTTAATTGCAACAAACTTCCGTGTTTATCTAATTCATCAGATTGTTTAAGAAATTTGGACATTTGATAAATTGGATATTTGAGATGGACGTTAACTGTCCACATTGAACTTACAAGGAATAAAGATAATTTGTGTTAAAACTTTGAACAACCCTTTATTAAAACCAATTCAAATGTATGTCTGCATTGTTTGTGCCCCTCAACCCCTCCTCAGGCCGTAAAACTGAGCATACTCAGAAGATTTCTGACAGAAGTGTTCCACGCTGCGTTCCTGATGTCCAAGTCAGACCTCGCTCGGAAAAGCAAGAACAGCAACCCTGCAACAAGAAACCTAAACACAACTTAAATATAACTCATTATGTTGATAAGTTCAGGCAGCAGAGAGAAAAATCTGTTGTTGCTAAGAAATCATCCCATACATCAAAGTTTTTGCAAGGAGAGCTGAAAGGATACATCGTGGGAAAACCTCACGAGTGCAAATTTTGCAACAAATCATTTTTAAAATCAAGTCTTTTCAAAAACCACATGCTTAACCACACAGGAGAAAAGACGCACAAGTGTACAGTTTGCAACAAGACATCCACACGGAGACACCATTTGCTATCTCCTCTTAAAATTCATGGAGGAGAGAGGCCTTACAAGTGCACAATCTGCAACAAGACATTCATGCAGTCAGGACATTTGCATTCTCATCTTAAAATTCATACAGGAGAGAGGCCTTACAAGTGCACAATCTGTAACAAGACATTCACGCAGTCAGGCAGTTTGCAATCTCATCTTAAAATTCATACAGGAGAGAGGCCTCACAAGTGCACAATCTGCAACAAGACATTCACGCAGTCATGCAATTTGCAATCTCATTTTAGAATTCATACAGGAGAGAGGCTTTACAAGTGCACAATTTGTAACAAGACATTCACGCAGTCAGGCAGTTTGCAATCTCATCTCAAAATTCATACAGGAGAGAGGCCTCACAAGTGCACAATCTGTAACAAGACATTCACACAGTCAGGACATTTGCATTCTCATCTTAAAATTCATACAGGAGAGAGGCCTGACAAGTGCACAATTTGTGACAAGACATTCACACGGAGAGACCATTTGCAATCTCATCTTAAAATTCATACAGAAGAAATTTGCCAATGACTTTGAACTAAATGCTGCACAAACCAAGAAAATGCTCAAATACCATCATACAATTAATCTCCGAGGGTCTTCACGGTTTGGTTCCATGTCAATTACGAGTCTGACTGACAGCTGGACTGGGTCTGGTTTGAGGCAGCTAGTACACCCACTCCGAACAGGAGCGGCAGGAAGGGTTATGTTATTATCCTCTGTGTGGCTATGTAGATGACAGTAGATCTGTGCTTGGGACTCAAGAATGTCAGATGTATTCTGTTAGCAAGTTTCTGCCGTCACGCTTTCTCTGTGGTAATATACCTTTTGTCCTTAAAAACCTGTATATGGTCGTTTGATGTTCGGGACTTTGTCATTAAGCGCGAGAGAATTGGCTTTAAAAATCCAGCAACATGTATTTTGGGAAACGCGCATATGGTACTGCTCAAAAATTACGTAACTATTTTTGAGGTGCACATTGACTTGATTAATGCTTACTCGGAATTTTACATGCAACCCAAACAAAGCCAATGGAAATGTGATGCAACAAAGCCTGACATTGTGTTATAATCAACAGAGGCCGACAAAGGCCGAATGTGCTCAGCACAGATACAAGATGGTGGCCATTTTATTCCTCTCGGCTCAATGGTGGGTGGAGTCAATCTACAGATATGGGTGTGGTCCAGCAGCTGTCCGACCAATGGATGCACATTTCAAAAATCGACCCCCAACAATAATCCCAGCAACAATAACACAAAGCTCTTGTAAACTTGTGACATATTGCTGGTAAAAATGAAGTCAAAAGTACCTGGAAGCTGAAGAGCACCGACATTATGCCAGTGATAGCTGGAGCAACATGAGTGATAAAGAAGACCCTCAGTGAGACTTTGAAAGCTGTCCCGGGGATTATTACGACAAACGTAATCGGGGATCCCGATTCCGGGGATCCCGGGAATCAGGGATCCCGGGGATCCCGATTACTGTCCCCCCTTGGTCAATTAATCCGCCGTCATGGTCTCCAATTCCACTGCTTCGCCGATGACATCCAGCTTTTCATCTCCACCAAGTCCATCTCCACCGCCACCCACTCTATCCTGACAAACTGCATCACTGAAATAAAATCCTGGCTTCAAATCAACTTCCTCAAACTTAGCTATGATAAATCTGAAATAATCATCATTGGCCCAAAAACGCTCACCAAATCCACCCATAACTTTGCCCTCAACATCGACGGTTTCCCAGTATCCACCTCCCCTCACATCCGGAATCTTGGCATCATCTTTGACCAAACCCTCTCCTTCGACAAATACACTAAACAGATCACAAAGACAGCCTTCTTTCACCTGAAAAACATCGCCTGTCTCCGTCCATCCCTCTCCTCCACGGCTGCAGAAACCCTCATCCACGCCTTCATCACCTCCCGTCTGGACTACTGCAAAAGCCTCCTCTTTGATTCACCCACAATAATCATCAATAAACTCCAATACATTCAGAACTCCGCTGCCCGTCTACTCACCCATTCCCGGACCCGTGACCACATCACCCCCGTCCTTTACAAGCTTCACTGGCTCCCCATCCCCCAGAGAATCCAGTACAAAATCCTCCTCTTGACCTACAAAGCCCTCCATAACCTGGCCCCATCCTACCTGACTGACCTCCTCTCCAGACACACTCCCACCCACAACCTCCGCTCTGGGTACCAACCTCCTGACGCCCCCCCCCCCCCCCCCCATGCGGACCAAATTCAAATCCTGGGGGGACAGGGCTTTCTCCATCGCTGCTCCCACCCTCTGGAACTCACTACCTCACACCATCAGACTCCTCCTCACTCACCACATTCAAAACATCACTCAAGACCCACCTGTTCAACACTGCATTCAACATTTAACCCACAGCATTTAACCCCTGACTATCTCTTCTCCTTCTCCTTCCTCTTGCTTTGATTATTTACCTGTTGATTTTTGTCTTTTTGCACTTGTTTTTTGTACTCTGTCAAAGCGTCCTTGGGCTTCTTGAAAAGTGCTATATAAAATAAATGTATTATTATTATTATTATTAAACAAGCTGTCGATCGAGGCTGTCTGGGGTTCAGTGCTGATCCTGACAAGAACAAATATGGAAACAACAAAACTTCATAACTTGATCCTTGAAATGTGATTCTTGACTGAACTGGAGGTGTTCGAGTCCTGGGAGGACTCCTTTCCACCTACTGAAATTCCCCAAATGGAGAATACAACCAACGAGAAAGGCCAAACAAGTGCATGGTTTGCAACAACACATTCTGCAATCGAGCAATTTACGATCTTGTGACAACATTCGTACCGAAGAGAGGCCTAACAAGTGCACAATCTGTTACACGTCGTTTTTGGAATCTTCTTCTTTGACATACCACATCAGAATCCATACAGGAGAAACGAAAGAATGGAGGTGAATACTTTGAGGCCTGTTTGGTCTCCATTCCATCTCCTGAAACATACGCAGGTGTGGATATAGCAGCCAACAACGACCACAATTTACACGTCTATGCATATAAGGGCTCACACACACACACACACACACACACACACACACACACACACACACACACACACACACACACACACACACACACACACACACACACACACACACACACCTGGTGAGACTTGGGAGGGCTCTGGTCCACCTTCCGAAATCCGCATATGCAGACACAGCAACCAATGAGCGAAAAACCTTACGTTTGCACCCGTTTGCAAAAAGTCATTTTCTTTATCCGGTGGAGACCCAAAAATAAATTCACAAAGCATTGCGTCCGGACATCGTGCTCAAACACAAAAAGGAAAAGACAGCATTGCTGATTGAGGCTTCAGATAACAACCAAGGAGAGACCGCACAAGCGCACGCTTTGCAACAAGACATTTATAATATCGATCAGATTGCAGCCTCATGTGTGAGCAGCTTCACAAATGCAAAGTTTGCAGAAAGTAGTTTCCATGGTGAACCAGCATGTTTACAATCTCACATGATCATGCAAAGCGTAAAAATGTCCCACTGTTGTACAACCTTTGGCATTTTCACATTTAAAAGATTAAAAAGCTGATATGTGAATTTATACAAGAAATCAACCCAACAGAAGAAGAAAAAAATTAAGAGCGCAACAAGTGAAAGACGAGGCTAAAATAAGTGAATGGTCACCCTCAAATGGGGAACTTCCCCCAATGCCACAATGGATGGCCATGACACTTGGGATGGACATCTGAGAGCAAACTTTTAAAGAGAATGAAACATTCACGACCCACAAAATCTTGTACAACTAGAACGACACTCAGAAGAGAGCATACCTCCAGAATCCGTCCCCAACTTTTCAGATATTGTGCTGTATGTCGGATTTAGCCCGATCACTCAATAGTGAAGAATCTATTCCAGCAGCTGGATCCGGATATTCACCGAAATCGAATCATTTAGTCCTCGTCACACACCCAAACACTCCATATTTCGTCTGAATCCGTCCATAACGTTTTGCGATATCCTGTTCACAGACAAACAGACAGGGGTGAAAACAAAACCTTCACTGGCAGAGGTAATGACACATACTGTATGTGGGATGGGTCACACATTGATCCATTTAACGTTTCTGCAGAGTCATCAACAAGGTTCATCAATTTATGTAACTGAAGCAGTTGCATCACCGATGGTAGAGGAACGCATGTGTTATGCTTTGACCAAGGGAACCATTATGGCCACAACATTCATGACTGAATGCTTCGTTAAACATGAGGACGAAAAACTTCCCCAAAAGAGTCTCTATGATGCCATCACAAGATCAACAAGGTGGTATTCATAGAATACTTACGCTGCGCAGTCAACTTGCTGCAAGCCAACTCTTCTGTTTCTGAAGGTTTTTTTTTTTCTTTGATCCAATATGGCTGCCAGACCATGTAAGCGATGACATCATATATTTCTATTCTCTAATGTAATTGTTGTGTAGATCACACTTAATACATTTCAAACTGGTAAGGCCAAGTGCTGTCCTGTCGAATCATGACGTTGAAGTGTGGTGCTACACACACAACATGTTTGCCAAAAAAGGTAAGCCACAACACGTAGGATCAAAACCAAAAGAGTTTATTGTAAAGCTCAAACTGTAGCACTGACTTGCTCGGGGCTGCGAGCCCCGTGTATATCCCGAGGCCACGCCTACCCCTCGGGCGTGGCCGACACCCCATTGGTGCGCGGAATGATGTCACCGCGCCAGCGAGCCATCGTGTCTGCCACACGCGCCCCCCCCCCCAGAATTCCCGCGCACCTGAAGGGTCAGTTTGCGGGGCAAACGGATGACCCGGCCGAAGCGCCCTCTGGCGGCTGGCGGCGTTTGGGATGCCATCTGGGATGCCTCTGGCGGCATCTGGGATGGGTGCAGGACAGGGGGGTGGCGGGGCTGGGCGGTGCCGGGGGTCCGCCCGCCGGGGGGCGGCCCCGACGCGGAGGCCGAGCCGCTTGCGGGGGGTGGTCCACGTCGAGGTGGGCCGGCTTGAGGCGGTCCACGGAAACGCGGTCAGGAGTACTGCCGATGCCCAGGGTGAAATGCTTCGCCCCGGTCTCCAGCACGCGGAAGGGCCCGTCGTACGGGGTTCGCAGCGGTGTCCGGTGGGCGTCGTGGCGGACGAAAACGTACGATGCCGTACGAAGCTCCGGGGCGACGTGCGTTGGCGGGCACCCGTGGTGCGCCGTCGGCACCGGGGCGAACCTCTGGGCAGTCTCCTGCAGTGCGGAGCGCTGCTGCGCCGCGGACCATGGTGCCGTGGAGTCGGTGAGGAACTCACCCGGCACCCGCAGCGGTTGTCCGAAGACCAACTCCGCCGCGGATGCGCGCAGGTCGTCCTTGGGCGCCGTCCTGAGGCCCAGCAGGACCCAGGGGAGCCTGTCGACCCAGCCGCCGTCGCGGAGGGTGGCCCGGAGCGCGGCCTTCAAGGAGCGATGGAAGCGCTCGCACAGGCCGTTGGCCTGGGGGTGGTAGGCCGTGGTGCGGTGCAGCTGGACGACGAGCCCCCGTGGTACCGCCCTCCAGAGCTCCGAGGTGAACTGGGGGCCGCGGTCGGATGAGATGTCCGAGGGGGTGCCGAACCGGGCAACCCAGGTGGCGATGAACGCCTGCGCGACATCCGCCGCCGTCGTCGCTGCCAAAGGCACGGCCTCCGGCCACCGGGTGGTGCGGTCCACCATGGTGAGGACGTGGGTGAAACCCCGCGATGGGGGCAGAGGTCCCACCAAGTCCACGTGAACGTGGTCGAACCGACGTTCGGGCACAGTAAACGGGGCCAACGGGGCCTGGGTGTGGCGGTGCACCTTCGCGCGCTGGCACGCGAGGCACGTCCTGGCCCAATCGCGGACGGCCTTCCAGAGGCCATGTCAGACGAACTTGTCGGCGACCAGCCTCTGGGAGGCCTTCGTGCCCGGGTGGGACAGGCCGTGGATGGCGTCAAAAACCCGGCGCTGCCAGCCCGCGGGCACGATGGGGCGAGGCCGGCTGAGGGAGAAGTCGCACAAGAGGGCCGTGCCCGCGCCGTCGAACGGCACCTCGGTGAAGCGGAGGCCCGTGACGGCGGTCCGCAAGGCCTGGACATCGGGGTCGGCGGTCTGGTCCGCCGCCATCCGGGCATAGTCGATCCCGAGGTGGACCGCGTGGGCGACGGACCGGGAAAGGCAATCCGCCACCGGGTTGTCCTTCCCCGCGACGTGCCGGATGTCCGTCGTGTACTCGGACACGGCCGAGAGGTGACGCTGCTGCCGGGCCGACCACGGCTCGGCGACCTTGGCCATCGCGAAGACCAGGGGCTTGTGGTCGACGAAGGCCGTGAACGAACGGCCCTCGAGCAGATGGCGGAAATGCCAGACCGCCAGGTGAAGCCCGAGGAGCTCGCGGTCGAAGGTACTGCACTGCCGTTCGTGCGGGCGGAGCTGCCAGCTAAAAAACGCCAGCGGCTGCCAAGCTCCCTTCACCCATTGCTCGTGCACCGCGCCCACCGCGTAGTCCGACGCGTCGGTGGTGAGGGCGATCGGTGCATCGGGCGCCGGGTGCGCGAACATGGTGGTGTTAGCCAAGGCGAGCTTCGCGCCCGCGAACGCCGCGTCCTTCGGCTCGGTCCAAGCAACGTCACCTTTGCCCGACTTCCCCCGGAGGGCCTCGTGCAGGGGGCGCAGGAGCTGGGCGACGTGGGGCAGGAAACGGTGGTAAAAGGTCACCATGCCCAGGAACTCCTGGAGCCCCTTGACCGTGCGGGGGCGCAGAAACCCCCTGACCGCCTCCACCTTGGCCGGTAAGGGGATGGCCCCGTGCCTGGTGACGCGGTGCCCCAAAAAGTCGATTTCGGCGACGCCGAACCGGCACTTGGCGGGGTTGATGATCAGGCCATGCCGGCCCAGGCGTTCAAAGAGCGTGCGGAGATGGCGGAGGTGCTCCTGACGGGACGCGCTTGCGACGAGGATGTCGTCCAGGTAGACGTAAACGAAGTCCAAGTCATGCAAGACGCTGTCCATCAGCCCTTGGAACGCCTGAGCTGCATTCTTCAAGCCGAAGGGCATCCGCAGAAACTCGAAGAGGCCGAATGGTGTGATGACGGCCGTCTTCGGTATGTCCTCCGGCCTGACGGGGACCTGGTGGTATCCGCGGATGAGGTCCACCTTGGAGAAGAGGGACATTTTCGCCAACCGGGCGGAAAAGTCTTGGATGTGAGGTACCGGGTAGCGGTCGGGGGTGGTTGCATCGTTGAGGCGGCGGTAGTCTCCGCACGGCCGCCATCCCCCGCCGGGCTTCGGCACGATGTGCAGCGGCGATGCGCAAGCGCTCTTGGAGCGCCGTACGATGCCCAGCCGCTCCAGCGAAGCGAACTCTGCTTTCGTCGGCTCCAGGCGGCGTGCCGGGGCCTAGACCGCTGGCCCGACGGTGGGGATGTGATGCTCCACCCCGTGCTTGATGGCCACCGCCGAGAAGGTGGGCCGCGTGAGGGCTGGGAAACTGGCGAGGAGGCGGGTAAAGTCATCCACTGCCGGAAGCGTACAAACCAAACTCGCCGGGACAGAACCGTTTAGCAAGCCGCTCGGTGAGCCGCACAACGAGCTGCTCAGCGAACAAGCGAGCGAGCTTAAGGTTTCAGCCTGGACGAGCCGTCTGTGCTTCACGTCCACCAACAACCCATTTGCACATAGGAAGTCCGCACCGAGCAATGCCATGGGCACGCTGGCGGTTACGAACGACCATTGAAAGCGCTGCCCTCCGAACCGCAGGGAGAGGCAGCGCTTCCCGAATGTGTGTATGGGTGTACCGTTGGCTGCAAGCAACGCGGGGCCCCGGCCCGCGGTTCGCTTGTCGGACGTGTGGGCTGGGATGACCCTTACCTGCACTCCTGTATCGCAGAGGAAACGGCGCCCGGACAAGGTGTCCGTGATGAATAAGAGGCTGCCGGAATTGCCGACGCTCATGGCCGCTACCGAGCGCCGGCTTGGTCGTTTCCCGACTTGCCAAACGAGCACGGCGGGCAACACTTCTTAGCCTTGTGGCCGAACCTGGCGTGGAAATGGCACCAGGCTTGCGGCGGAAGCGGCGGAGGCCGCGGCTTTCGCAGCTGCGGTGGTGGTGGGCATGGCGGCGGCCACGAGGTGTGCATCCGCATCAGCCTCGGGATCCACGAGGTGTGCAGCCGCATCAGCCTCGGGATCCACAACGGCCGCACCGAAGCTCGCCCGCGTGTCACAAGCCGCGAAAAACTTGTCGGCCTCGACGGCCAGAAAATAGGGTTCCCCTATTTTGGAACCGGCCTACGCGAGGCGTACCTGTGCCGGTAGCTGGCGTAGAAAAAGCGCCCGGAATAAAAAATCCGGGGCTTTGTCACCCAGCAACGACAGCAAGTAATCCATCCGCACCGATGGTCGTGTGTCGCCGAGTTCGGGAAGGTCCAGGAGGCGGTCCGCCCGTTCGAACTCCGTGAGGCCGAACGTGGCGATGAGGAGACGTTTGAGCGCCTTGTACTTGTGCTCTGCCGGTGGGTGCCGCAGGATGGACACGACTTGGGCGGCTGTGCCGGGCTCGAGGGCGGCGACCACGTGGTAGTAACGTGTCTTGTCCGCCGTTATTCCTCGAAGGTGGAACTATGCTTCGGCCTGCACGAACCATACCTCGGCCTGTGCTTCCCAAAACTCAGGGAGCTTTACCGCGACCGTGTTGCTGGCCATGGCGCGTTCTGTGGTCAGCGACGGCTGAACCAATCGGGGTCACCAGTGAAGTGCGGTGCTACGCACACAACTTGTTTGCCAAAAAAGGTAAGCCACAACGCGTAGGACCAAAACCAAAAGAGTCTTTATTGTAAAGCTCAAACTGTAGCACTGACTTGCTCGGGGCTGCGAGCCCCGTGTATATCCCGAGGCCACGCCTACCACTCGGGCGTAGCCGACACCCCATTGGTGCGCGGAATGATGTCACCGCGCCAGCGAGCCATCGTGTCCGCCACAACATCATCGTTAACAGCACTTATTCCCCATGCAGTTGCAACGTTTTTCGATTTTTCCAGGATGATGCCTGTACCACGTGACCTATGACGTCATAATTATTATATAAAAATTATACAGAAGGAGGCGCTCCTCTGATCAAAATTTTGTGTCCATCAGACAAACAGTTGCAGAATTTGTTATTTTCATACTGATCGGATGAAGCGTTTGATCAAGAACTGCAGCGCATTTGTCGAATTATGAAGTCATAATGAAGGCAACGATGACATCTTCATTGGTATATCTCATTCCCCACTGGGAGTACTTGACAATGAAAATTATCATCCCCCAAAATTGAAAGGAAAATCCTGTTCAAATTTCAAGTCAATCGGATGAAAATTGACGATTTTCGTAATTTGAAAAGGTTGTTGATCTTTTGGCCAATGTTGACTTCAAAAATAAATAAGATTCTGTCGGACCACTAACTCTACCATTTGGTGAGGTTTCGTGAAGATCAGTTCAAAATTGGGACCTGTAGGCAAGTACAAGTGAGAGGACAGACAAACAAAAACGCACACAAACCGGAGTGATCAACATATTTATCAAAAAATATGTTTTTTGCCAAGTAACAAACAAACAGGCAAACAAACATGGACCCAAGTGCCATACCCTTTCCTCTGGCGAGGGAAATAAACCAGTGTCTCATTGCAATCTCTTCATTTCCTGGTGACAGACAGCTTCGAGACTCAGAGTACTTCAAAAAAATGTAATACTGTAGCGGCTACCGCTGGGTTTACACAATCGCCTTGCACCTACCAAGGACGCGGAGCGATCACCATGCCGGGCTCGTCCAGGATGCCCGGGCAGGCCCGCGCTCAACTTGCCAGGCCTCGGCCGGGACCAAGCCACCAAGCGTGGCCATGTCCGCCCTCGACTTGCCAGGCCGCGGCCAGGACGCCCGGCCAAGCCCCCTCTCGCCTTTCCCGGGCAAACGCTCCGGGATAATGTGTGTATATATATTGCTACCCGATAAACGGGCTTTTCAGAGTACCCGAGTTGTTTTGTGACAATAAAGAAACTCGGACGAATTCCAGCTTTTTGTCGCGTCCATTCTTGCGACTACGTGGGAGCACAGCTCCTTCATTGGTGACCTACCGACATGGACACGGCAGTTGCCCTTAAACTGCCTACCTTCTGGGAGGCACACGCGGCGGTTTGGTTCGCCCAGGCGGACTCCCTGTTCGCCCTGCGAGGCATCACGGCCGACGACACCCGCTTCCACCATGTGGTAGCAGCGCCCGTTTCAGCCACTGCGGCCCGCGCCCTGAGCCTCCTCGAGAGCCCGCCAGCCACTGACAAATACGGCGCGATTAAAAAGCTCCTCCTCGACGCTTTTGCCCTCCCATCGGCAGAACGCGCACGGCGCCTGCTCGACCTGCCCGAGCTCGGCGACACGCGCCCGTCCGAGCGAATGGATAACATGCTTTCGCTGCTCGGCGAGCACTCTCCGGCATTCCTGTTCCGGGAGCTGTTCCACCGTCAGCTGCCTAGCCCGGTACGCTTTGCCCTGGCAAGCACGACGATCACGGATCCCCGCGCCCTCGCCAGGGAAGCCGACAAGATCTCCGCGGCAGGCCAACGCATTGCAGCAGCGACCTGGGGCCCACCGCCGTCCGACGCAACGCCCATGGCGCCCGAGCACCCGGCACGGTCGACGACCGAACTGCCGACACAATTGGCGGCCGCTACGCCGAGCCGACCACCTCCAGCACGACGACCGGAGCCTCCACCTGACCAAGCGTGGTGTTACTATCATGCCAGGTTCGGACAGAAGGCCCGGACATGCCGACCCCCGTGCACCTTCGGCAGGCCGGGAAACGGCCGGGCCGGCGTTCATTACCAGCCATGAGCGCCGGTCACACGGGCAACTTACTTTTCATCACGGACAAAGCGTCCGGACGGCGCTTCCTGTGCGACACCGGCGCCCAACTGAGCGTCATACCCGCCTCTGATCAGGACAGGCAGTCCGCGGTTTGCGGCCCCTCCTTGGTTGCGGCCAACGGATCGGCCATCCACACCTTCGGCCCGCGCAACGTCACCCTCTGCTTCGGCGGCCAATGCTTTACTTGGACGTTTGTAACCGCAAACGTGCCCATGGCTCTGCTAGGCGTCGACTTCCTCTGCGCACACGGACTGCTGGTGGACGTCCAACGGCGTCACCTCATCAATGCCGAGACCTTCAGCTACCTCGTATGCACATTGAGCAGCTCCGCTCCGACCGAGCTGGCATGCACCCTCCCAGCGGCGAACGAGTTTGCTCGCCTGCTCACGGAGTTCCCGGCCCTCACGCGGCCGACGTTTTCGGCCGTCGCAGTACGACATGGGATCGAGCACCACATACCAACCACGGGCCCGCCGGTCTACGCCAGAGCCCGCCGCCTCGACCCAGCCAAGCTCGCCGTGGCCAAAGCCGAGTTCGACGCTTTGGAACACCTCGGCATCGTGCGGCGCTCCGATAGCGCGTGGGCTTCGCCACTACACATCGTCCCAAAGCCAGGGGGCGGCTGGCGCCCATGTGGCGACTACCGCCGCCTTAACGACGCTACCACCCCCGACAGGTATCCGATCCCGCACATCCAAGACCTCTCCGCCCGTCTGGCAGGACGGGTCATTTTTTCAAAAATCGATCTCATACGGGGATATCACCAAGTACCTGTCAGGGCGGCCGACGTCCCTAAAACGGCCGTCATCACGACGTTCGGCTTATTCGAATTCCTACGGATGCCGTTTGGCCTCAAGAACGCGGCTCAGGCGTTCCAGCGCTTGATGGACGGCGTGCTGCGTGACCTGCCGTTCCTCTTCGTTTACCTGGACGACATCCTCGTCGCCAGCACGTCCCGGGCCGAGCACCTCCTCCACCTCCGAACACTGTTCGGGCGCCTCAGCGAGCACGGCCTCATCGTCAACCTGGCCAAATGCCACTTCGGCACGACGGCCGTTGATTTTTTGGGCCACCACATCACCAAGAACGGGGCCGTGCCGCTGCCAACCAAGGTCGAGGCCATCAACACGTTTCCAAGTCCCCGCTCCATAAAGGCCCTGCAGGAATTCCTGGGAATGGTGAATTTCTATCACCGCTTCGTGCCCCGCGCTGCTCAACTCATGCGGCCCCTCTACGAAGCCCTCCGGGGCAAGCCGGCCAAGCACGACATCGTCTGGTCCGCAGCAATGGTCGCGGCCTTCCAAAGCTCAAAGCGGGCCCTCGCCGACGCAACACTGCTCACTCACCCGGTGCTCAACGCTCCCATCGCCCTCACCACGGATGCCTCCGACTACGCGGTGGGCGCCGTACATGAGCAAAGGGTGAACGGGGTTTGGCAGCCATTCGCTTTTTTCAGCCGGCAGCTCCGGCCGAACGAGCTTAAATACAGCACATTTGACCGTGAGCTCCTCAGTCTACACCTGGCCGTTCGCCATTTCCGCCATCTCCTGGAGGGCCGACCCTTCAGGGCGTTCGTCGACCACAAGCCGTTGGTTTACGCAATGGCCAAGGTCACGGAGCCGTGGTCGGCCCGCCAACAGCGCCACCTCTCCGCCGTGTCGGAGTTTACCACGGTCATACGGCACGTCGCCAGCAAAAACAACGCCGTGGCCGACTGTCTTTCTCGGGCCAGCGCGAACGTGGTCCACCTCGGCGTGGACTTCGCGCTTATGGCGGCGGACCAAACCACCGACACCACGGTGCAAGCCCTCCGGGCGGCGGACATGGGCCTCCGCCTGGCCGACATCCCATTCGCGGACACTGTCCTGCTCTGCGACGTCTCCCAAGGCCAGCCTCGCCACATCGTGCCCGTTACCTGGCCCCATCTTCGCCTCCCTCCACGGCCTTTCCCACCCGGGCCGGAAAGCTTCCCAGAAGCTGGTGTCGGCGCGATTCGTCTGGCACGGCCTTCGACGGGACGTCCGCGATTGGACCAGCACCTGCACAGCCTGCCAACAGGCCAAGGTCCACCGACACACCCAGGCCCCGCTGACACCTTTCACCGTGCCCGAACGACGTTTCGACCACGTCAACGTGGATCTGGTGGGCCTCCTCCCCCCATCACCGGGGTTCACACACCTGCTCACCATGGTGGACAGGACCACCAGGTGGCCGGAGACCGTTCCCTTCGTCTCCACCACCACCGCCGACGTGGCGCAGGCTTTCATCGCCACCTGGGTCGCCCGCTTCGGCGCACCGGCGGACATCTCGTCAGACCGCGGACCGCAGTTCACCTCTGAGCTGTGGGGCGCGGTCGCCTGCAACCTGGGGGTCAAGCTCCACCGTACTACGGCCTACCACCCCCAAGCCAACGGGTTGTGCTAGCGATTCCACCGCTCCATGAAGGCTGCGCTCATGGCCGGCCTTCAAGACGGCGGTTGGGCCGACCGGCTGTCGTGGGTCCTTTTGGGCCTCCGCACGGCCCCCAAGGAGGACCTCCGGGCATCCACCGCCGAGCTTGTCTACGGCCAGGCGCTACGCGTCCCGGGCGAATTCGTGCCCGACGCTACCAGTCCCTGGTCCGCAGCTCACCAGCGCTCGGACCTCCAGGAGGCCGCCCGACGGCTTGCCCCTGTGCCAACATCCCACCACGGTGACCCCCAGTCCTACGTCCCCCCAGCGCTTCGCACAGCGGAGTACGTTTTTGTGCATCATGACGCACATCGGGGGCCACTCCGGCCGCCGTACGACGGGCCCTTCCGGGTCCTGCGACGGGACGACAAGTCGTTCGTCATCGACATCGGCGGCAGGTCGGACCGGATTGCGGTGGACCGCCTCAAGCCGGCGCACGTGGACATCGACCAACCGCCACGGTTGGCCCTTCCGCCGCGGCGAGGCCGCCCCCCATCCACGGTGCCCCCCACTCGACCGCCCACCACCACACCGGACCCCTCCCCCCCCCCCCACGACCCGCCAGGGGTCGCTTCGGCCGGGTCATCAGGACCCCCCTCAAATTGACCCTGCCGGTGCAAGTCGATCCTGGGGGGACGTGTGTAGCGGCTACCGCTGGGTTTACACAATCGCCTTGCACCTACCAAGGACGCGGTGCGATCACCATGCCGGGCTCGTCCAGGACGCCCGGGCAGGCCTGCGCTCAACTTGCCAGGCCTCGGCCGGGACGCCCGGGCATGCCCGGGCACGCCCGGCCACGCCCGCTCTCGACTTGCCAGGCCACGTCCGGGACGCCCGGCCACGCCCCCTCTTGCCTTTCCCGGGCAAACGCTCCGGGATAATGTGTGTATATATATTGCTACCCGATAAACGGGCTTTTCAGAGTACCCGAGTTGTTTTGTGACAATAAAGAAACTCGGACGAATTCCAGCTTTTTGTCGCGTCCATTCTTGCGACTACGTGGGAGCACAGCTCCTTCAATACTTACATTGTTTACTAACTGGTATCTCCACCCAGGTTATATTATCCTCTTCAACGAAAGTATCAAACAAGCCCGGCTCCAACGCTGTTAGGCTTTCCGTCTTGTTTTAAATGCATCAAATCAATTGTAAGGAAAACTGGTGCATAATCCTTTGTGAGTACCGGATATACGTTGTTTTGTTGATGTGACCAAAAAAGTGAAGGGGACCAACTGTGAGATGGTGGTGTTGGTCTGACTGGATAAACACACCGGAGGCCTTTTCACGGAGGATTCTCATTGGCTTACGTACAGATAGAGATGTGGTCCGCCATTTGAGGACCCTTGGCACTCGAATTACACATTCCTCTCTGATGCAACAATAACGAAATAAGCTTTTCTTACATGAAAATTCCACAATTTGTGAGAAAAGAGGCACCTTCAGAATTTTTTTTAAAGCTACACAGTTATACAGAACTGCAGCGGAAAAGCGGGAATTCGTTTCCCTACTCATTGATCGTTTCGCTCCTCCTCTATCGTTTCGCCCCTCCTCTATTGTTTCGCCCCTCCTCGATCGTTTCGCCCCTCCTCGATCGTTTCGCCCCTCCTCGATCGTTTCGCCCCTCCTCGATCGTTTCGCCCCTCGATCGTTTCGCCCCTCCTCGATCGTTTCGCCCCTCCTCGATCGTTTCGCCCCTCCTCGATCGTTTCGCCCCTCCTCGATCGTTTCGCCCCTCCTCGATCGTTTCGCCCCTCCTCGATCGTTTTGCCCCTCCTCGATCGTTTCGCCCCTCCTCGATCGTTTCGCTCCTCCTCGATCGTTTCGCCCCTCCTCAATCGTTTCGCTCCACCTCGATCGTTTCGCCCCTCTTCAATCATTTCACCCTCAATCGTTTCATCCTCCTCGATTGTTTCGACCCTCCTCGATTGATTCACCCCTGCTCGATTGTTTCGCCCCTCCTCGATTGTTTCGCCCCTCCTCGATCGTTTCATCCCTCCTCGATCGTTTCGCTCCTTCTCGATCGTTTGGCCCCTCCTCGATCGTTTGGCCCCTCCTCGAGCGTTTCGCTCCTCTTCGATCGTTTCGCCCCTCCTCGATCGTTTCGCCCCTCCTCGATCGTTTCGCCCCTCCTCGATCGTTTCGCCCCTCCTCGATCGTTTCGCCCCTCCTCGATCGTTTCGCCCCTCCTCGATCGTTTCACCCCTCCTCGATCGTTTCGCTCCACCTCGATCGTTTCGCCCCTCTTCAATCATTTCACCCTCAATCGTTTCATCCTCCTCGATTGTTTCGACCCTCCTCGATTGATTCACCCCTGCTCGATTGTTTCGCCCCTCCTCGATTGTTTCGCCCCTCCTCGATCGTTTCATCCCTCCTCGATCGTTTCGCTCCTTCTCGATCGTTTGGCCCCTCCTCGATCGTTTGGCCCCTCCTCGATCGTTTGGCCCCTCCTCGATCGTTTCGCTCCTCTTCGATAGTTTCGCCCCTCCTCGATCGTTTCGCCCCTCCTCGATCGTTTCGCCCCTCCTCGATCGTTTCGCCCCTCCTCGATCGTTTCGCCCCTCCTCGATCGTTTCGCCCCTCCTCGATCGTTTCGCCCCTCCTCGATCGTTTCGCCCCTCCTCGATCGTTTCGCCCTCCTCGATCGTTTCACCCTCCTCGATCGTTTTACCTTCCTCGATCGTTTCGCTCCTCCTCGATCGTTTCGCTCCTCCTCGATCGTTTCGCCCCTCCTCGATCGTTTCGACCATCCTCGATCGTTCTGCCCCTTCTCAATCGTTTCGCCCCTCCTTGATCGTTTCGCTCCTCCTCGATCGTTTCGACCCTCCTCGATCGTTTCACCCCTCCTCGATCGTTTCGACCCTCCTCGATTGTTTCACCCCTCCTCGGCCGTTCTGCCCCTTCTCAATCGTTTCGCCCCTCCTCCATCATTTCGCCCCTCCTCGATCGTTTCGCTCCTCCTCGATCGTTTCGCTCCTCCTCGATCGTTTTGCCCCTCCTCGATCGTTTTGTCCCTCCTCGATCGTTTTGTCCCTCCTCGATCGTTTCGTCCCTTCTCGATCGTTTCGTCCCTCCTCGATCGTTTCGCTCTTCCTCGATCGCTTCGCCCCTCCTCGATCGTTTCATCCCGCCTCGATCGTTTCGCTCCTTCTCGATCGTTTGGCCCCTCCTCGATCGTTTGCCCCCTCCTCGATCGTTTCGCTCCTCTTCGATTGTTTCGCCCCTCCTCGATCGTTTCGCCCCTCCTCGATCGTTTCGCCCCTCCTTGATCGTTTCGCCCCTCCTCGATCGTTTCGCTCCTCCTCGATCGTTTTGCCCCTCCTCGATCGTTTTGCCCCTCCTCGATCGTTCTGCCCCTCCTCGATTGTGCTGCCCCTCCTCGATCGTTCCGACCCTCCTCATTAGTTTCGCTCCTCCTCGATCGTTGTGCCCCTCCTCGATCGTTTCGCCCCTCCTCCATCGTTTCGCCCCTCCTCCATCGTTTCATCCTCCTCGATCGTTTCACCCCCTCCTCGATTGTTTCGCTTCTCGATCGTTTCGCCCCTAATTGTTTGTTTCACCCCTCCTCGATCATTTCTCCCCGCCTCGATCGTTTTGCCCCTCCTCGATCGTTTCGACCCTCCTCGATTGTTTCACCCCTCCTCGGCCGTTCTGCCCCTTCTCAATCGTTTCGCCCCTCCTCCATCGTTTCGCCCCTCCTCCATCGTTTCACCCTCCTCGATCATTTCGCTCCTCCTCGATCGTTTCGCTCCTCCTCGATCGTTTTGTCCCTCCTCGATCGTTTCGTCCCTCCTCGATCGTTTCGTCCCTTCTCGATCGTTTCGTCCCTCCTCGATCGTTTCGCTCTTCCTCGATCGCTTCGCCCCTCCTCGATCGTTTCATCCCGCCTCGATCGTTTCGCTCCTTCTCGATCGTTTGGCCCCTCCTCGATCGTTTGCCCCCTCCTCGAGCGTTTCACTCCTCTTCGATCGTTTCGCCCCTCCTCCATCGTTTCACCCTCCTCGATCGTGCTGCCCCTCCTCGATCGTTCCGACCCTCCTCATTAGTTTCGCTCCTCCTCGATCGTTGTGCCCCTCCTCGATCGTTTCGCCCCTCCTCCATCGTTTCGCCCCTCCTCCATCGTTTCATCCTCCTCGATCGTTTCACCCCCTCCTCGATTGTTTCGCTTCTCGATCGTTTCGCCCCTAATTGTTTGTTTCACCCCTCCTCGATCATTTCTCCCCGCCTCGATCGTTTTGCCCCTCCTCGATCGTTTCGTCCCTCCTCGATCGTTTCGCTCTTCCTCGATCGCTTCGCTCCTCCTCGATCGTTTCATCTCTCCTCGATCGTTTCGCTCCTTCTCAATCGTTTGGCCCCTCCTCGATCGTTTCGCCCCTCCTCGATCGTTTCGCCCCTCCTCGATCGTTTCGCCCCTCCTCGATCGTTTCACTCTTCCTCGATAGTTTCGCCCCTCCTCGATAGTTTCGCCCCTAATTGTTCATTTCCCCCCCTCTACTCGATAATTTGCCCCTCCTTGATCGTTTCACTCTCCCTCCTCGTTTGTTTCGCTCCTCTCCGATCGTTTCACTCATCGTCATTTCTCTCTCACACGACAGATGATTATTCCCTCCTCACCTCTTAAGCTTCTCTCATTGTTGGTATTTGCAGAGATTTCTGTCATATTTTCGTATTTAATAAATAGATGCCTTCACTGAATGTCAGCGGTGTGTTATTTCTGGAGTCAATCGTTTACGCGAAACGTTTCCTCGGTATTGTTGTTTCATGTTTTGTCTATCGCTGCTGGTTGCATCGTTGTCTGTAAGCGCTGTTTATTTTCTGTGCCGCTGATGCAGTGCCCCTGTTGCTTGCAATCTGGTACTCATTTTACCCACCCCTGAAAGACCAGACTGGCAACCCACCTGGTGTTATTACAACCACACGACAGGTGCTCCAACTAAACACACAAACATCTTAAACGAGCCATTTTAACCGGAAAGAGAACACCAGACGAGGAATTGTGGGTAAAAAGTGCAGATTCCTGTTTCATTTTTGATCGTGACGAATCTGCTTTCGCGAAACCCCGAATTTGTGTTGATCGTGTCAGGCGGTTTTTTATCACGTGGTTTTCGGTAAAAATCCTCATCGAGTCCTCAGAGAGAGAGATGGAGGTTGTGGAAGGTGAACCCGACACCTGTGGACTACAAAACGTACCTTCCGATTATTCAGGTAAGAGAACAAGTTAAAAAAAACCATGTTGATGTTTTCACCACGTGATAATGTGTGGTAAACGTGGTGTCCTTCGTTCAAGGACCAATGAGATTACAATCTTCCTTTGTGTTCAGATCGACCTCATCAGGTACCTCACCTCACAAGGTGATGTTTTATCGTGTAAATCAGTGCACCTTCGCTGTGGAAAACATGATCGGGGAATCGTGTTACTTATGTCTACAGAACAGGTGAACGTTACAGGTAGCTGAACTGAAAAGTCGGCTCTGGAATGGAGGGTCATAGAACTGTGGATCAAGGAATAATAACAGGATCAATCGGTTTGGATCAGACGAGACACCAAACTTCTTTTTCTGCACAACGATTTAACAAAACAAGGCAAAGATGGCGGCAACAACGACGCTCACACGAGGCTCAAGCAAGAAGCAGGAAGCTTCCCTGACCCTTTACCGGTGGAAATAAATGATAAGAAAAAGGTAAAAATCACAGGCTCGCACTACAACGACATGGCATCAACAGAATGCATGAAAACATTTCTTAGCACAGCAGTAAAAACGTTCACGAATGTAAATAAAGCAGCAAAGACTTCCAAACAGCCATCCCCAAACTTGTGATGTAAATTTGTAGAATGAAGAAAGTCTTTCAGTCCATTCACACCTCATCCATTATCTTTAAACTTCGACAGTCGTACCAATTTAGCGAGGGGTCAAACAGTTCTTGTGACGAACTTGAATACTGGCAGTTCAAGCACGGTAATCTCGGGCCAAAAAGGTCTCCATGACCTCACCAACTGGGCACGAGGCAGCTGGGAATCGACGATCGGCACCACATCGTCCGTGGTCAACTCCATTCTCCTTCTGAAACATCTGTTAAAGCTGGGAGGTAATACGAAATAAAGTTGGACCAAAAATGATTGGCAAGGATCTGCTGTGACGCCAGCTGTGGTGCCGAGGAGCTCCGTAGCAGGATACACCACTTCAGTTAGTGATGCATCATGATATCCCATCAGTAGCACAGTGGCCATAACAGGAACAATATCAGCAATGTCGAATGACACATACAGACACGTGAAAAAGTAAGTACACCCCATGTAAAGTTTTGACTTTTTCAACATATTTCAACATACAGCTATTTGATCTTAATTTCAACAATATTGACAGATAAAGGTGATATAATATAATAAATATCATGAAACATTCACATTTTGTTGTCCATTGTACAATTTAAATTAACATAAATGCAAATTTCGCATGTGGAAAAAGTAAGTACACCCTTGACTCTAATAGGTGGCATTGCCCCCTTCGGCAGAAACAACCTCAAGTAGGCGTTTCTTATAACTGTCTACCAGTCTCTGACATCGACTGGGAGAAATTTTTGCCCACTCCTCCATGCAGAATTCTTTCACCTGTGCGATGTTTGAGGGGTTTATTGCATGCACAGCTCGTTTCAAATCCCCCCACAACATCTTGATGGGATTTAGATCCAGGCTTTGACTTGACCATTCCAGAACCCTCCATTTCTTTCTTTTCAGCCATTTCTTGGTGGATTTACTGGTATGTTGAGGGTCATTGTCATGTTGCAAGGTCCACCTTCGGTTGAGCTTCAACTTTCGACAGATGGCCTCACATTATCCTCAAGCACCCTCTGGTACAATGTAATATACCACTGAATAAAACACTGCAGGGGAAAGTTTAAACATATTTAAACAGAACCGTGAAGAACAATCTAAAATTCACAAAATACCAACGGGGAGAGGGCCTCGAGGGACAAGCACGAGTCACGTGAACAGGGCAAAAGGTGGAAGGCAAGGAGATAATGGGGACAAAGAGTAGATGTTTGGGGAAGTTCGGGAGAGAAGGGAAAAATCTAAGAACCAAGAAAAAACAGCGAAGGAATGAACTTAAGTGAACAAACTTCAACGGGGGAAGCCTCAGGCTACAAGGCCGCACACGCGGGGCAAACAGAAACGATTAATTTATGAAAGATTAACACTGACAATCTTCCTTGGGACACACTCTATGTACACACACCGAAAGATAAATACAGGTTTCGACAAAAATACAATTGTAACCAATTACTTAACTTCGAAAACGTGGAGAACGTGTTCAGCTTCGAAAAACCGTGTTGTCGCCGGCAAGATTGCCCTCAAGGTGTCAATTTTCCAAATAGCTTATTTAACATGGCCCTTTGCTCGATTTCTCAATGATGAAGAATACAACCTCTTCTCTACAACTATTAGTTCAACAGACAAAAATTTATTTCCTCATGAATGCACCTTCATTCATAAAAATAATAATTTTAACCCCGTAAGAATGCCTCGTATGCAGAGATATCTGGAACCTTTATCATATTCAATTTTTTTTCAATGACCGTACATCCAAACCTAGATATTTTGAGTTTCGTAACTTTTATACCCCAAATTTTCCATTCCTTCCCTCCCTGATCCTTAGATGTAGGGATGGGTTCTTTTTAGGATCATGTTGCATAGAGCATTATTTTTTTTTCTTCAAACAGTGTGAACTTATTCAACTGCACTATTACCCCTGCCATCCAACAATTAACATGAGCTTTGCCATGATGTCGCTATATGACATTATAATCCCATACAACTCTTCATCGCTTTAACATCCAATTGAATAATCTCATTTAATAACAGTCCTATTAATTCCTACCGTAATTGAAACAAACAAGGCCACAACATCAACAAAGATATGCAACATCTTGGTTGGTCAACGTCTTTGTACTCATTTTGCTTGGCTGTCTTTACTGTTGTTTCCTCGTAACACCTAGTTTCCTAGTAACCTCTATCTGTGACTTGATAACAGTTTCACAGAGTTGGACCCATCAACATTCTCCCAATAATCGTCAATTTTCATCTTCATCCGTTTTTCAAAAAAGCTACATGTGGAGAACATAGAGATTTAATCAGTAGCCTACAATATTCCTTTAAAAAAAACAATTCTTGTTTATGTTCTGTGCTTTATTAGTGACACAGAAAGATTAACATTATAAAGTCCCGTTAGATATGGGTGATAATCATGTGATCCCCATTTATTATTTCCCTCAACTTCCATTTATCCATGAGTCATATATGACTCTCCGAAAGTAAATGTAGCTGTGGAGTCTTAAACTTGAAGTGGGGAAGGTGTAAAAATTTGACTTTGAAATTTAAAAAACATCAACAAGCATTCTGAAATATGCCGAGAATATCGACAAATACTCTGCCAAATTTTGCCTGAATTATCCATAACTCTTCAGATATTTTTGCTTGGTAATTAAATTACTGTTACACCTATTCCAAAAATATAATTTCATCTTCAAGCACTTCCGTTTCCGGTCTTGCTAGCGAGGGTTCGTTTATTCTCAGCTCTCCATGCTATCCATCGAAATCGAAGTTAAGTAATTGTTCCCATTTGTATTTTCGTTATAACTATTTATTTTATGGTGTATATATTGTCTCCTGACGAAGATTTTCGGTGCAAATCTTTCATACCTGTATTGATAATCGTGTTAATTCGGGTCGTGTTTTGAGGCCTTGTAGTTGTACAGTGAACACTGTACAACCTTGAGGCTTTGTTTTTCTCTCAGCGGTCCGTGTTTTTGTGATCCAATAACTTTCGTTCTCTGTTTTCCCAATCTTTTCACCCCATAGCCCTCTTCCTTGTGTAAATCACAACTCAAAAAAATCCAAAAAAAAAACATTTCCTTCTCTGTTCTCATTCGTTTATTCATTCTTATTCGTTCATTCGTTCGTTCTTCGACCACGTGTTTCTCCCCCATTTCCCCAGATAGATTGTCAAATTTCAACTCGTTATTTTATCGTCCATGCGTTATTGTTTTGATTATAGTTACTTTTGGTTTGAATTTCCTGTAACTTGTAATTATTTAATCGTGTTCTGCTCCTCGTGTGCGGCCTTGTAGTTGTACCCCCGTCGGTGTTTGTTATCTTAATCGTGTTTTGCTTGGCTCTTAGTTTTTGTCCCTTCTACCCCGAACATAATACTCTGTCTAACGTTCTAAATCCCCACCTCCCCCCCCCCACCCCCAAAAACCAAACAAACAAAACAAAAAACAAAAACATTTATTTTCCTTTCTCCACGTGTACTGTTGACTCATCCTGTATTTTCTGTCCAGGTGTGCTGTTCGCCCCGCCCCCATTAACTCCTTGCCATCCACCGTTTGCCCTTCACGTGACTCGTGGTGGTCCCTCTCGGCTCTCCCCCCGTTGGTATTTTTGTGCACATAAGATTGTTCACGGTTCTGTTTAAATATTATTTAAATATGTATAACCTTTCCCCTTCAGTGTTTTACTCAGTGGTATTTTACAACACGCTGTTTTTCTTCCTATTTAAAAGGCTTTTCTCAATTTCCTCTCCAACTCATTCCACCTCAAAAAAAAGAAATTCAATATCTTATACGTCTCCCTCACTACATGGTCTAAATTCACATTCATTCCATCCCTCCTCCATCATTCTGAACCGGATTGCTAACTTGAAAATCACAACAAACCCAATTTGTTTTCAATGTTCGTCTTTCATTAATCATCCACTTTCTAAACTCCCCTCTTGCCCCTCCCATCCAAATCTCCCCCCATACCATTCCTCTCCAATTCTCCCTCCTCTCCCCTCCTCCTCAAAGCTGCCTCCTCTCCACTTCGTCTCCCTTCTATCTCATACCTCCACCCCCCCCCAACCTTCTTCTTTCCTCTGCCCCCCCCTCAAACAACCCCTCACTGTGCCTCATCCCTTCACCTTCAAACCTTTCATCCTCCTCATCCTTCCCTTTCTTGGAACTCTTCTGCAATCGCTGACACACTAACAACTGCTCTCCCTACCTCCCCCTCTCATCCTTCATCTTACCCTACTCCTCCCCTCCCCTGTCCTGTACCGGATGCTCCCCCTCTCTCTTCATTAACGGTATGGACCTCAAACATCCGGGGCCTTCGCTCAAACCTGACTGATCTCTCCATACAGGTTGCTTCTGACAATCCAGACTTGATCTGCTTAACAGAGACTTTCCTCCTTCAAGATGTCTCTGATTCCTTAATATCTCTTCCTGGTTACTCCCTCCTCCGGTATGATAGACCTGAGCCTCGGGCTGGTGGTGGGGTGGCTATCTTTATCAAAAACTCTCTTCCTCACTCTCCTTGCACTGCCCTCTCTCCTCCTCACCCCCAGGAGTACCTCTGGCTACGGCTTCCTCTCCGCTCCCACCTTTTGTTCATATGTGTTCTGTACTGTCCCCCAAACAGTGATGACTCCATCTACATTTCACTGTCTGACAACATGGACCAACTTCTATCCACTCATCCCAACTCTCTCTTCCTCATATGTGGTGACTTCAATTGTCATCATGCCACCTGGTTGGGTGTGGGTTCCTCTCTCACCAGTCATGGCACCTCAGCAAAGGACTTCTGTGACTCACTGGGATTGACACAATCTGTCAATTTCCCGACCCGGATCTCAGCCAATGGAGTATCTTCTCTTCTAGACTTGGTTATGACCAACTTCCCTGCTAATGTCTGCTGCTCTTCTTCTGCTCCAATCGGTTCTTCTGATCATGTGCTTGTCAAAGTGGACATCTCTCTGGCCATTCTCAGAGAGCCTCCTCAGCGTCAACGAGTCTGGCATTTCACTCAGGCCGACTGGGACGGTCTTCAAGCAGCCATCAATCGTCTGGATTGGTCTCCCATCTCCACTGCCTCTGACATCAATTCTTCCTGGGAATTCTTCCAAAGCAAACTGATCTCTCTCATGCACAGATTTATCCCATCTCGCCTTCAGTTGTCTTAACCTTCCTCCCGTCCATGGTACACTGAATCTTGTGGTGAGGCAGTTGCCCTGAAACAACTTGCCTTTGCCTCTTGAAAGGCTAATCCAACTGAAGGAAATCTCAGTTCCTTCCACCAAGCTCGGAACAAGTGTGTGTCTACCCTCAGGAGTGCCAGGAAGCACTATCTCTCCTCACTCAAGAATGAACTCTCAAACCTGCCTCCTTCCTCCAAATCCTGGTGGCGTCTGGTCAAATCCGTTTCTGGTGTTTGTTCCCCCTCCATCCCCTCCCTTACCTCAAATGGCCACACAGTTGACATCGCACGTGACAAAGCCGAATGCCTCAACTCTGTGTTTGCCTCAAAATCCTTAGTCCCAAACCCATCTCTCTCTGTTCCCACCTTTCCCAGTCGAACCAAACTGCTCCTGGACTCTGTGACCTTCTCTCCTGACAAGGTGGAGGAGTTTTTGTCAAACCTCGACTCTGATTCTGCAACTGGACCAGATGGCATCAGCCCACGGGTCCTAAAATCCTGCTCTGCCGCTCTATCTCACCCTCTCACTGTTCTTTTCACCCTATCTTTTGCTCAAGGTCATCTGCCAGCATCCTGGAAATCAGCAAACATTACCGCTTTACACAAAAAAGGTGCAAAAACAGATCCTTGCAACTACAGACCAATCAGCCTGCTCCCAATTATCAGCAAAGTCATGGAATCCATCATTGCTTCGGATATGAAATCTTTCCTCTTCTCCAATGGCTTGATCTCTGATCATCAATTTGGTTTCAGACCAGGTCACTCTACTCTGGACATGCTGCTTCTGCTGTCTCAACAATGGATGGAGGTCCTCAATCCCAAACAGGAAATCAGAGCTGTCTCCCTTGACATATCACGTGCCTTCGATACGGTCTGGCACCCAGCTCTGCTCACCAAACTCTCCTCCTATGGTATCCATGGAAATCTCCATGCATGGCTTGCGGACTTCCTCTCTGGTCGTAGTCAACGTGTGGCCCTGAATGGATTTCTCTCATCTCCCCTTCCCGTTCAGGCTGGAGTTCCCCAAGGCAGTGTGCTGGGCCCTGTGCTTTTTCTGGTCTTTATCAATGATCTCTCCGACTCTCTGGAAAATCCTCTGTATCTCTTTGCTGATGACTCCACTCTCTGCCACTCCATCCCTCTTCCCTCAGATCGGCAGTCTGCAGCCTCCTCACTCTCTGAAGACCTGGACAAAATCACAGACTGGTGAAACATGTGGAACATGTCTTTCAATCCTGACAAATCTCACACTCTTACTATGTCTCTACGAAAAGATCGACTGGACAACCCTCCCATCTACTTTCTCAACAATCCTCTCCAAGAAGTTCTGTCGCTCAAGCTTTTGGGTCTCACCATCTGCCATGATCTTTCTTGGGAAAACCACATTTCCAAGCTGGCCTCCAAAGCCAGTCGCCGACTGGGCATCCTCCGTCGTGCGAAGTCCTTCCTAGACACACCTGAGCTCCTCACCACATACAAGGCTTTCATCCGCAGCTCAATGGAATACTGTTCTCCCCTATGGGCTGGTGCTCCTGCCTCACACCTGGCTCGGCTTCACGCTGTTGAATCCAAAGTTTTCAGAATCATTGGAATCTCCTTCGATGAAGCTATCTCTGAGGGCCTTTCACTCACTCACCGCAGGCAGGTAGGTGGTCTTTCTGTCTTCTACCGACTCCTCTCCGGCCTTGCTCCCCCAGCTCTCTCTGTGCTCTGTCCCCCAAATATTCCTACAGGTCGCACAAGATCTGCCAGCCACCCTCTGATGGTTAAACTGCCGAAATCTCGGCTCTCTGCTCACCTTCACTCTTTCATTCCTCTTTTCTCCTGCCTCTGGAACAAACTCCCACACTCACTTCAATCACACTCCTCCCTCCAGGTCTTCAAAACAGCTGTTCACCACCATCTCTTACCTTCCCCCATCCAAAACCTTGATCTTTTCTACCCCCACTAATTCACCCCAGATCCACCTTGTTTGAAATTCCAACTTCTTTCCTGGAAGTCTTGGCAGTGTCCATATGTTTTATACCTCTCCCACCCCCCATCCCCTTCCCATGCCTTCCCCCCAAAGCCCTCTCCCTCCCACAGTTCTCTCGATGTCTCCATGTCTCTCGGTCCCTGCTCTCAAATGTTGTGTTTGTGTCCTTCCCCCTCTCTCCCCATCTTGTCTACCGCTCCCGATGTTATTTGTTTTGTGTGTCTGTTTGTCTTTCTGTGTGATTAATGTTCGCTCTTTCACGAGCCTCGATCTTGTATACAAAAAAAAAGAAAAAAAAAAAGCAATTTTATAATTCCTTCAGTTATTAAAACAAATAGTATGTCATTTTCCCTTGAAGCAATCCAGCCATAAATATTATTTGAAAGTCTTCTGCTGTCAGAACACAATTTCTCTGCTGTCAAAGGTCAAAGTTTGGCCCGAGGTAACTACTCAGATAATTGTCACTTTTTCTTGGCAAAAAGTAAAACATCTTTTCACTACTTCTGTAGTTCGGAATTAAACTACATATTTATCCTTAAGCCAATATTCCTCAATACAATATTGATTTAAATATCTCCAAGATTACCTCAAGATATTACTAAAAATTCAAGCTTCAATTTTAAAATTTTCTTGCCTCATTAATTTTACCTTACATCCTTTTACATTTTACATTTAGCCTGGCGTTGGCTTAGCGGTCAGGGTGCCGGCTTGGGATCCGAGGATCCTGGGTTCGAATCCCGGTCGATCGCTGAATTAACGCCAGGGGGGTTGACTCAGCCTGTCATCCTTCCGAGGTCGGCAAATTGAGTACCAGCTTGCTGGGATGAATGATCACGCTGTGTACCCCGATTCAGAATAGGCACACCGTATCCCTGCGCATCGTAAGAGCATGACCAAGGGTTGGCGTCAGGAAGGGCATCTGGCCATTAAAACATTGCCTCAAACAGGGAACCATGATTGTCATGGGGCCCGCAAGGCTAACCCCCGCTCTAGCGGGGAAAAATGGCCTTAAAACGATCATTCATTCATTCATTCATCCTTACCAAACAGTTGAATCACACACCCACTTTTGTCTACAAAAATATTATCTAATCTTGTCCACAATTTTAAAATACACACAGGTCCATGTCCACAACATTTTTTTAGAAGTGAAACAAAAAGATTCGCCTACACTTTGTCTCATTGAATTAACAGTGGGGTAACAGAATTGGGTCACCAATTAAAGCTAGTAACTGTTCTCAGTGTATGGATCTAAAACAGACTCCTGACCTTTGACCATCGATTAATAAAATAAAATAACCACCTTTAGAGGCCATTTTTCCCCGCAAGCGGGGGTTGGCCTTTTTCGGGAACCGTGGTTGTTGTTGTTTTTTGGTCCCCTTTTTGAAGCAATGTTTTACGGCCGGATGCCCTTCCTGACGCCAACCCTTTTTGCCGCCTTTAACGACAAACAGGGAATTACCAGTGAACTGGTACTCAATTTGCCGACCTCGAAAGGATGACAGGCTGAGTCAACCCCCCTGGCGTTAATTCAGCGATCGACCGGGATTCGAACCCAGGATCCTAGGATCCTAAGCCGGCACCCTAGCCGCTAGCCCAACACCAGGGATTTGACCATCGATTAATGACCCCAAAACTTTTAATTTATCAACTCAAATAAAGTTTGATTTAAATCGCAATATATATATTTTAAATGCATTCGTTTGTTGATCATCGTTCGTCAAGGCCAACCACATGTGACATTCATGGTTGTTTCTCGTATTTAACA
The DNA here is from genome assembly GCF_964187855.1 of Myxine glutinosa. NCBI lineage: Eukaryota > Metazoa > Chordata > Myxini > Myxiniformes > Myxinidae > Myxine > Myxine glutinosa. The sequence goes on along the minus strand of NC_136261.1, from coordinate 17,298,977 downwards.
TGGGACAGCCAATTAATTAACACCAAGCAGATCCACTCAGCTCAGCCCATCATTTTGACAGCATTCCAAACCTGGAAATCAGACCAACAGGTAACGTTATGCAGACGTTCACAATAGAAACTGCGCTTTGCAACCAGCAGACAACAGTATGCAGACGTTTTACAATGGACGCCACAGTTTATCAATTTTATATTATGTAACTTAATGGCAGACAAATCTTTCATATAGTGGAGCAGCTTAACTTAGATATTTATAAGGATTTTTTTTTTTTTTTTTTTTTTTTTGTATACAAGATCGAGGCTCGTGAAAGAGCGAAAATTAATCACACAGAAAGACAAACAGACACATAAAACAAATAACATCGGGAGCGGTAGACAAGATGGGGAGAGAGGGGGAAGGACACAAACACAACATTTGAGAGCAGGGACCGAGAGACATGGAGACATCGAGAGATCTGTGGGAGGGAGAGGGCTTTGGGGGGGAGGCATGTGAAGGGGGGGAGGCATGTGAAGGGGGGGGGGTGGGAGAGGTATAAACATATGGACACTGCCAGGATTTCCAGGAAATAAGTTGGAATTTCAAACAAGGTGGATCTGGGGTGAATTAGTGGGGGTAGAAAAGATCAAGGTTATGGATGGGGGAAGATAAGAGATGGTGGTGAACAGCTGTTTTAAAGACCTGGAGGGAGGAGAGGGATTGAAGGGAGTGTGGGAGTTTGTTCCACAGGCGGGAGAAAAGAGGAATGAAAGAGTGAAGGTGAGCAGAGAGCCGAGATTTCGGCAGTTTAACCATCAGAGGGTTGCTGGCAGATCTTGTGCGACCTGTAGGAATATTTGGGGGACAGAGCACGGAGAGAGCTGGGGGAGCAAGGCCGGAGAGGAGTCGGTAGAAGACAGAAAGACCACCTACCTGCCTGCGGTGAGTGAGTGAAAGGCCCTCAGAGATAGCTTCATCGCGGGAGATTCCAATGATTTTGAAAGCTTTGGATTCAACAGCGTGAAGCCGAGCCAGGTGTGAGGCAGGAGCACCAGCCCAGAGGGGAGAACAGTATTCCATTGAGCTGCGGATGAAAGCCTTGTATGTGGTGAGGAGCTCAGGTGTGCCAAGGAAGGACTTCGCACGACGGAGGATGCCCAGTCGGCGACTGGCTTTGGAGGCCAGCTTGGAAATGTGGTTTTCCCAAGAAAGATCATGGCAGATAGTGAGACCCAAAAGCTTGAGTGACAGAACTTCTTGGAGAGGATTGTTGAGAAAGTAGATGGGAGGGTTGTCCAGTCGATCTTTTCGGAGAGACATAGTAAGAGAGTGAGATTTGGCAGGATTGAAAGACATGTTCCACTTGTTTGACCAGTCTGTGATTTTGTCCAGGTCTTCAGAGAGTGAGGAGGCTGCAGACTGCCTATCTGAGGGAAGAGGAATGGAGCGGCAGAGAGTGGAGTCATCAGCAAAGAGATAGAGAGGATTTTCCAGAGAGTCAGAGAGATCATTGATAAAGACCAGAAAAAGCACAGGGCCCAGCACACTTCCTTGGGGAACTCCAGCCTGAACAGGAAGGGGAGATGAGAGAAATCCATTCAGGGCCACACGTTGACTACGACCAGAGAGGAAGTCCGCAAGCCATGCATGGAGATTTCCATGGATACCATAGGAGGAGAGTTTGGTGAGCAGAGCTGGGTGCCAGACCGTATCAAAGGCCCTTGATATGTCAAGGGAGACAGCTCTGATTTCCTGTTTGGCATTCAGGACCTCCATCCATTGTTGAGACAGCAGAAGCAGCATGTCCAGAGTAGAGTGACCTGGTCTGAAACCAAATTGATGATCAGAGATCAAGCCATTGGAGAAGAGGAAAGATTTCATATCCGAAGCAATGATGGATTCCATGGCTTTGCTGATAATTGGGAGCAGGCTGATTGGTCTGTAGTTGCAAGGATCTGTTTTTGCACCTTTTTTGTGTAAAGCGGTAATGTTAGCTGATTTCCAGGATGCTGACAGATGACCTTGAGCAAAAGATAGGGTGAAAAGAACAGAGAGAGGGTGAGATAGAGCGGCAGAGCAGGATTTTAGGACCCTTGGGCTGATGCCGTCTGGTCCAGTTGCAGAATCAGAGTCGAGGTTTGACAAAAACTCCTCCACCTTGTCAGGAGAGAAGGACACAGAGTCCAGGAGCATTTGGGTTCGACTGGGAAAGGTGGGAACAGAGAGAGATGGGTTTGGGACTAAGGATTTCGAGGCGAACACAGAGTTGAGGCATTCGGCTTTGTCACGTGCGATGTCAACTGTGTGGCCATTTGAGGTAAGGGAGGGGATGGAGGGGGAACAAACACCAGAAACGGATTTGACCAGACGCCACCAGGATTTGGAGGAAGGAGACAGGTTTGAGAGTTCATTCTTGAGTGAGGAGAGATAGTGCTTCCTGGCACTCCTGAGGGTAGACACACACTTGTTCCGAGCTTGGTGGAAGGAACTGAGATTTCCTTCAGTTGGATTAGCCTTCCAAGAGGCAAAGGCAAGTTGTTTCAGGGCAACTGCCTCACCACAAGATTCAGTGTACCATGGACGGGAGGAAGGGTAAGACAATTGAAGGCGAGATGGGATAAATCTGTGCATGAGAGAGATCAGTTTGCTTTGGAAGAATTCCCAGGAAGAATTGATGTCAGAGGCAGTGGAGATGGGAGACCAATCCAGACGATTGATGGCTGCTTTAAGACCGTCCCAGTCGGCCTGAGTGAAATGCCAGACTCGCCGACGCTGAGGAGGCTCTCTGAGAATGGCCAGAGAGATGTCCACTTTGACAAGCACATGATCAGAAGAACCGATTGGAGCAGAAGAAGAGCAGCAGACATTAGCAGGGAAGTTTGTCATAACCAAGTCTAGAAGAGAAGATACTCCATTGGCTGAGATCCGGGTCGGGAAATTGACAGATTGTGTCAATCCCAGTGAGTCACAGAAGTCCTTTGCTGAGGTGCCATGACTAGTGAGAGAGGAACCCACACCCAACCAGGTGGCATGATGACAGTTGAAGTCACCACATATGAGGAAGAGAGAGTTGGGATGAGTGGATAGAAGTTGGTCCATGTTGTCAGACATTGAAATGTAGATGGAGTCATCACTGTTTGGGGAACGGTACAGAACACATATGAACAAAAGGTGGGAGCGGAGAGGAAGCCGTAACCAGAGGTACTCCTGCGGGTGAGGAGGAAAGAGAGCAGTGCAAGGAGAGTGAGGAAGAGAGTTTTTGACAAAGATAGCCACCCCACCACCAGGCCGAGGCTCAGGTCTATCATACCGGAGGAGGGAGTAACCAGGAAGAGATATTAAGGAATCAGAGACATCTTGAAGGAGGAAAGTCTCTGTTAAGCAGATCAAGTCTGGATTGTCAGAAGCAACCTGTATGGAGAGATCAGTCAGGTTTGAGCGAAGGCCCCGGATGTTTGAGGTCCATACCGTTAATGAAGAGAGAGGGGGAGCATCGGGTACAGGACAGGGGAGGGGAGGAGTAGGGTAAGATGAAGGATGAGAGGGGGAGGTAGGGAGAGCAGTTGATAGTGTTTCAGATGTTGCAGAAGAGTTCCAAGAAAGGGAAGGATGAGGAGGATGAAAGGTTTGCTGGTGAAGGGATGCGGCACAGTGAGGGGTTGTTTGAGGGGGGGCAGAGGAAAGTAGAAGGTTTGGGGGGGTGGAGGTATGAGATAGAAGGGAGACGAAGTGGGGAGGAGGCAGCTTGGAGGAGGAGGGGGGAGGAGAGAGAATTGGAGAGGAATGGTATGGGGGGAGAATTGAATGGGAGGGATTGGGGGGGAGTTTTGAAGGGGAGGAGTGAGGGGGGAGTTTAGGAGGGGAGGGGCAAGGGGGGAGTTTTGGAGGGAAGGGGAAAGGGGGGAGATCAGGAGTGGAGGGGCAAGGGGGGGGGATTAGGAGGGGAGGGGCAAAGGGGAAGTTTAGGAGGGGAAGGGCAAGGGGGGAGTTCAGGAGTGGAGGGGCAAGGGGGGAGTTTAAGAGTGGAGGGGCAAGGGGGGGATTTGGATGGGAGGGGCAAGAGGGGAGTTTAGAAAGTGGATGATTAATGAAAGACGAACATTGATAACAAATTGGGTTTGTTGTGATTTTCAAGTTAGCAATCCGGTTCAGGATGATGGAGGAGGGATGGAATGAATGTGAATTTAGACCATGTAGTGAGGGAGACGTATAAGATATTGAATTTCTTTTTTTTGAAGTGGAATGAGTTGGAGAGGAAATTGAGAAAAGCCTTTTAAATAGGAAGAAAAACAGCGTGTTGTAATATACCACTGAATAAAAAACAGAAGGGGAAAGGTTAAACATATTTTAAAATATTTAAACAGAACTATGAACAATCTTATATGCACAAAAATACCAACGGGGGGAGAGCCGAGAGGGACCACCACGAGTCACGTGAACAGGGCAAACGGTGGATGGCAAGGAGATAATGGGGGTGGGGCGAACAGCACACCTGGACAGAAAATACAGGATGAGACAACAGTACACGTGGAGAAAATAAAATAAATGTTTTTGTTTTTTTTTTGTTTTGTTTTTTGGGGGGGGGGGGGTGGGGAATTAGAACGTTAGACAGTATTATGTTCGGGGTAGAAGGGAAAAAACCAAGAGCCAAGCAAAACACACTTAAGTTAACAAAACACCGACGGGGGTACAACTACAAGGCCACACACAAGGGCAGAAAACGATTAATTAATTACGAGTTACAGGAAATTCAAACCAAAACTAACTATAATCAAACAATATCACATGGACGATAAAATAACGAATTGAAATTTGACAATCTATCTGGGGAAATGGGGGAGAAACACGTGGTCGAAGAACGAACGAACGAATAAGAATGAATAAACGAATGAGCACAGAGAAGGTAGTCTTTTTTTTGTTGTTTTTTTTGAGTTGAGATTTACATAAGGAAGTAGGCTTTGGGGTGGAAAGACTGCGAAAACAGAGAACGAAAGTTATTGGATCACAAACGACAGGCGCTGAGAGAAAAACAAAGCCTCAAGGTTGTACAGTGTACACTGTACAAGACCTCGAGATGACACGAATTAACGCGATTTTCAATACAGGTATGAAAGATTTGCACCGAAAATCTTTGACGGGACAATAAACGTACATACACCATAAAAGAAATACAGTTATAACGAAAATACAAATTGGAACAATGACTTAACTTCGATTTCGATGGAGAGCGTGGAGACCTGCGAAAAAACGAACCGTCGCCAGCAAGACCGGAAACGGAGATGATTGTGCATTTGTGCATTTTGTGATAAAAGCAACACACTTGCCACACATAAAGACACTTATAATATGAATAGATTTGGATATTGGGCCACCTCACATTTTGCCCATGGTGGCTATAGCAGCCATTTTCCAAAATGGCCACCAGCGGTCACTTTTATTTTCTATATATGATGTACTGGGGAAGACAGTGGGTCGACCGTGGATGCTAATGTGCTTTTAAAAGTCCAAGACTGTTTAGGGAGTGCCTATTATTTCATTTGGTACCACAATAGATAACTATAATTGAATTAGTTAGTATAAATAGGTTTGCGACACGGCATCTGGTGAGATTCCAAATGGATGTTAATTGTGAAAATCATGCACATTGATGAAAAAAAGGGGATTTTCATTTTCTTGGTCCACTTTTCCTGAAAAGCAAGTAGCAATGTAATAATAACATAAATGAACAAAGAAATAAATCCATGCGGTTCCCATTATATTACAAGTCATTCTTTCCCGATTGCACTTTTGGTGTCTCGCCATTTCGTTACGTTGTTATTTTTCCTCTGTCCCAGCTGCTAGATTAGCATCACTGAACCGAAGTGACTCCAGCCAGTTGCGGAAACATACAGAAGATGAAAATGTGTGGCTACACAATACAAAACAAGTCCTGGAAGACGAGAATGAGACACGATAACACATCTTGGGCTGCATTTCATGCCAGTCGCCAGCCACCAGAAGCTCGAGTCGTCTGCCACAATGCTCTGCTACCATTGTTTCTGGACAGTGCTCACACAGTTGCAATGATCCGGCATTCAATGGATGTTGTGACGAAAGCCGTGCAGCATCTGAATCCTGGGCAGATACCAGTTGTTGCCTTTGATCAGCCGTTATTTCCCTTAGCCAAGCAAATTCAGTGGACGTGGCCGGAGGACTATGGCGAAGATAAGTTGGTAGTGATGTTTGGGGGACTCCACATCGAAATGGCAGCTCTGAAGACATTGGGGGACTGGCTGCAAGGGAGTGGCTGGATGAATGCCCTTGTGCAAGCTGAGATTACAACGCCAGGGACAGCTGACTCATTCCTGCGAGCAGTGCACGTTGCTCGAACAAGGAGAGTTCACCAAATCACCGCAGCAGCATTATACATCTTGCAGCATCGTGCCGCAGACCATTACTGTACGAGAAAAGCAGACGATGCACAAGATATCCTGAACTTCGATGATTGGTGCCGTCAGAAGGAAGACATTCCACAGTTTAAGTACTGGGCAACTGTACTGGAACTAGAGGTTTTGGTTCTGGTCTTTGTGCGTTCTCTGCGACAAGCATCATTCGCGATGTATCTTGATGCCCTGACAGAATTGGCCTCCTGGTTTCATGCTTTAGACCACACTAATTATGCCAGGTGGATCCCTGTTCACCTGAGGGACATGGCTGAACTTCCAACAAAGCACCCACATGTAGCCAGGAAATTCCAGGAAGGTAGTTTCACTGTGCAGAAGACGAAGAAAGTGTTTTCTACCATCGCAATTGACCAGGCACATGAACAAAATAATGCCTGCATCAAAGGAGATGGTGGAGCAGTTGGCCTCACTGATAACCCCAGTGCCCTGCGCCGGTGGATGATTGCAGGGCCAGAAGTTGCCCGGATCATAGAAGAATTCCAACTTGAGAATGAGAACTGGAGGAGGCTAGTGGACACTCGTCATCATGACCAGACACCAAGCGTGCAGACTGCATTCACCAAAGATGTCCAATCTCTTGTCAGCATCATGGAAGAGCTTGGCAACCCCTTTGAGGAGGGGGGCTGCGATGTCCTTTGCTCGTCATGGAAGAGCTTGGCAACCCCTTTGAGGAAGAAAGTATGGATCTGGTTGTCCTTGATACAAAGGACATCGCAGCCCCTGTTGCAGTTCAGGCAGTTCAGAATGTTAAGAGGATTGGCCAGGAGCAGTTCCAGGCTTTTACCAAAGAATGTCTGGTGGAAAGAACCAAGCCTATTTATGACACCATTCATTGAAACAACCTGAAGGTGTTCAGTAAGTCGGCTCCCAGAAGTGTCAGCAAGGGGAAACAGCAGGTAGTCTCACTCAAGAATGCCTTACAACTTTTCTCTCGGCTGTACATAAGCTGTCAGACGAGAGGCGGAAACCTTGATGAATTATTTCGACATGAGAATCAGGCATGTCCTCCATCACTCTCTGATGGAGGAAGTCTCCACCTTGGTACGAAAAGTGATCTACTCACATGCTTGGAAGCCATCTCTGATGTCCAGTCTGACAGTCCTGCTGCCACGAGCGTAGTTCTTGATGGAGCTGTCATCGTTCAGATGCTGAAGCCAGCTGCAGCCAAGAACTTCGATGAATATGCTCAACAGATATTCAATCCATATATGTCTACAAAGCTTCAAACTGCATCTCGCCTGGACTTGGTGTGGGACAGCTACCATGCAAATTCTCTGAAAGCAAGTGCAAGAGCAAAGCGTGGGACAGGAGTGCGAAGACGTGTGATGGCTGGAACAACCATACCGAGAAACTGGCAGAACTTTCTCAGAGTAGATAGCAACAAGGTAGATCTGTTCAATTTTCTCTCTGAAGTTCTGTATAAGTGGTTTGATAACGACAACAAACAACTGGTCATTACTAATGGGGAAGCCATTCTCAGCAAGCCAGCGCTATCAGATGTAGCATCACTCACCCCATGCAACCACGAAGAAGCAGATAGTCGCATGATGTTGCATGCAGCCCATGCAATCAGGCACGGCCACCATAAAATAGTGATTCAGACAGTAGACACTGACGTTGTGGTGTTGGCCATCTCAGTAGCCCAGGGGTTTGCATCAGAAGATGAACTGTGGTTAGCATTCGGAACTGCCAAGTCTTTTCGGTACCTGGCAGTCCACAAAATAGCAGCTGTACTAGGACCAGAGAAATCACATGCATTGCCAATGTTCCATGCCCTGACTGGATGCGATACAGTGTCGAGTTTCGCAGGGCATGGTAAGAAAAGTGCCTGGGCAATCTGGAGCGTGTTACCAGAACTCACAGCTGCACTACTAAAGCTATCTTCTGCGCCAAGTGATATACCAGAAGATGTCATGTGCACCATCGAAAGGTTTGTTATCCTGCTCTACGACAGAACCAGTACATGCATGGACATTGACAAGGCAAGAAAGAAACTCTTTGCAAAGAAGAACAAAGTTCATCTGATTCCACCAACCAAGGCAGCGCTGGAGGAGCATCTCAAGAGAGCTGCCTACCAGGGAGGTCACGTATGGGGCCAGACACTGGTATCAGCACCAGACCTACCTCCACCGACCAGCTGGGGCTGGGTCAAGACTGAGGGTGGGATGTACGAGCCATATTGGACAAAACTACCTGAGGCGGCCAACACCTGTTATGAGCTAATCTCATGCAAGTGCAAGAAAGGTTGTGTGAGCCGATGCAAATGCAAAAAGGCTGCACTTGAATGCACTGCTCTGTGTTTGTGTGAAGGGGAGTGCTCACAAAATTGAGTTCCTGGGAATTGCGACAGCAACTTTGGCGGTATATCTGTAGAAGAAACAGACTTTGACAGAAACGTTTCATCTGATAAATGTTACAAATATCCATCAGTTTGTTCCTCAACATGCAATTGCTTTTAGTTACTAGTATGTCATGGCTATGTTTATGTTTATGTATGATCCTTTCAATTTTAACAATTTTGAATAAATTGTAATTCTAATGACTGATATTTCATTTATAACAATGACAATGTTGAACTATACAACAATATTGCTTGTAACCTCAGAAATCATAAAATATATGCATAATAATGAGACATCTTCTACAGATTGTTTGTTGTTATTTTATCCAATAACTATTATAGTGTTGTTGGGCTAGCGGCTAGGGTGCCGGCTTAGGATCCTAGGATCCTGGGTTCGAATCCCGGTCGATCGCTGAATTAACGCCAGGGGGGTTGACTCAGCCTGTCATCCTTCCGAGGTCGGCTAATTGAGTACCAGTTCACTGGTAATTCCCTGTTTGTCGTTAAAGGCAGCAAAAAGGGTTGGCGTCAGGAAGGGCATCCGGCCGTAAAACATTGCTTCAAAAAGGGGACCAAAAAACAACAACAACCACGGTTCCCGAAAGAGGCCAACCCCCGCTTTGCGGGGAAAAATGGCCTCTAAAGGTGGTTATTTATTTTATTTTTTTAACTATTATAACAATCATGTAAGTGCCCCTAATTACTTGACAATCACTTTGCACAATAATGCAAAAGCTTAGAATGCCAAATATACTCAATTGTTGTCAGCTAGTTCCTCTGATATTGGCAGGTCTGCACACACAGAATTTCCGAATTTAGTTCCGATTAATTAGCATAAGCGCCATTTTGGAAATTGGCAACCATTGGTGCCCAGGCCCAAATTTGAGATGGCCCAATATCTATATCTGTTTGTAATATGTCAGTCTACATGTGTACCGATTTTTTTTTTTATCACAATTTGCACAATGGTTTTGCTAAGCTGCCCCACTAATATCTAGATCTTTTATTTTCCCAAATTCATCCAGATTTACTAAGGAATTGATTCAATTTCCTATTTATATGTGAATACATTTTAATGGGAAATTTTTTCTCAATTAATCTTAATTTATCCTTACACATTGACACTGTCCACCAAGTTACATCCAAATTAATTATATATATATATATATATATATATATATATATATATATATATATATATATATATATATCTATATATATATATATATATATCTATATATATATTCACCTTTCAATAAAAATATATGTACCAACCCATCTGTTTTCCTGAGACTGGACCTGCATTGTACAGCTAAATTGCCTCAATCAGATTGAACCCACATGTCATCCTTCAAGGCACATAAAACGTGCAGAAATTTACAAGAATAACATCGTAATTTTGTGTTATTTCTCCCGTTCACAAATTATGTACGCAATTTTATCCTGCTCATTGAACAGTTAAATTTTTCCATCTTTCCACCTGTTCACATAATTTTAACCACTTGTCATGCAATAATCATAGATATGCAAATAAGGTATAATATCTATTTTGAACAAAAGGTTAACATGCAAATCGAACAGAAAGGCTTGTATCTTTAAGATTGATCACAAACCAAAAAAAACCATTTCTAAATCGTCACTCAGAACGTTTCGCAAGATCAAAAATACTTGCCCATTTCTGTAACTGAAATCACGTGTGCACCCTTCTGTCATTAATACAGAAGAAGGGCTTTGCGTTCGCGCTTATATAACGCACCACGTGATCACTCCGCGCTCCACAAAGCCACGCCTGCCAGCGATGTTACCTCAGCACTGGTTGGCTGGTGAGGGCTTACCGGCCACGCCTTTGATGACTGGATGACGTGGCCACACCTTCTTCTTGCCATTCCGCCCCTTTCCTCGGCCTAACCGCATGGCTTATGGCGGCGCTTGGGCGGAAGCCCAGCGAGGCAGCGAACGCTGCTGGCAGAAGCGCGTTACAAATTGTGAGGGGCCATGGGCAGACTGGAAGGCGCGTAATGGCGTCGCTTGGAGAGGGAGGTTGCAAAATGGACGAAATGAAATGGGCCTACTCCTTATTTGATTGACGCAACGCAGATTCAACTATTGGAAACACAACTATTGGAGCGAGGGGAGAGTACAGTTTGTGCTCTGGTCTCCTCTTTCCAGGTTGTCTCAGAGTTAGAACAGTCACGGTCACGATCTTGTTGTGGAATTTTGGACAGTATGTCATTGATGAATCAAGAATTCAATGTCCAAAACCTTTTGTCAGAAGAAGGATCACAAATTTTAATTCCCGAGGAGGATTTCACTTATTTTGTAAATATTGTACTCAGTATTTACTTGGTTTGTAAATATTGTATGTTGATATTGTACTTAGGATTGCACTTGGTTTGTAAATACAGTATGTTGATATTGTTACGGATCTCAAACGTCGGCCTTCTCCCCTTATCGAGGGGGGTTTAATCCCCTTGTCTGTTACTGACCGACGTGATCCTGAAGTTACCCCGTTCCCTCCGGTCGGTATTAGGTAGGGTTGCTGGTCAATTTGGTCCTGTTACCTAGTTACCAATACCGACCGTGAAGCAAGGAGATAACCCCCCACCCGAGCCACGGCGTTAGTGGACACGCCGAGCAAAGCGAGCCGCGACTCGGGCCGTTAACAATGACGACACCCGATTGTAGCGGTTCCTAATCGTGCCACGGGTACTCAATTGAGAAAAGACGAAAGCGAAGGGATTAAGACGAAACCAGAAAGAACAGGTGAATTTATTACAAACAAAAAGAGGAAAGGAAAGAATGTACAGGAAAGGAAGAGGAAGAAGCAGGACACATGGCAGTCTTATTGCAGTCTTAACTTAGAACCCCAGACAAACACACACACTCACACGGGGATTGTAGCTGGTGGATGGTCAGGTAGAGGGTCCGGTGATGGGGTGCAGGCTCCGGTCCACTCCAGTCCAGCGGCGAAACCCGGCAGGCAGCTCCGCGTATCGTTGAACGCGACCGGACCTTATATATAGCGGGGAGAAAGCTGGTGTCCTTCGTACGTGATATTTGCACGTTCGTGCTACACGCCCCCCTCTCCCAAGTTCTCTTATCAGCGCCAGCGAGTGAGTCCTCTCCCAAATGTGCGCTCCGTATCAGCCTTTTGAAGCAACCAGCGCTCCCGACAAGTCGTTCCTTTGCAATGCACTCTCCCGACCAAATCCTTTCAATAAGCGCGTGTCCAAAACCAACTTGTAATAATGCACGCTGCCGACCCAGTCCTTTCAATAAGCGCGCCTCCAACAAGTCCGTAAAAGGGCTCTGCGTTCGCGCTTATATAACGCGCCACGCGATCACTCCGCGCTCCACAAAGCCACGCCTGCCAGCGATGTTACCTCAGCACTGGTTGGCTGGTGAGGGCTTACCGGCCACGCCTTTGATGACTGGATGACGTGGCCACACCTTCTTCTTGCCATTCCGCCCCTTTCCTCGGCCTAACCGCATGGCTTATGGCGGCACTTGGGCGGAAGCCCAGCGAGGCAGCGAACGCTGCTGGCAGAAGCGCGTTACAAATTGGGAGGGGCCATGGGCAGACTGGAAGGCGCGTAATGGCGTCGCTTGGAGAGGGAGGTTGCAAAATGGACGAAATGAAATGGACCTACTCCTTATTTGATTGACGCAACGCAGATTCAACTATTGGAAACACAGCCTTATCTAAACACATAATAATGAAATAACTGAGTTCCTATGGTGGCCTACGTGTTGCTTGTGGACTGACTAGGGGTGCTACCTTTAACCTTTAATGTCATATTTACAAGTGATGTCATATTTACAAGTGAGGGTTCTAAAACCGCAACAATATTGTTCACTTGGTTTGTCGATACTTTATGTCGATATTGTATACTGTACATGCACCTGTGTATTTGGTGTATCCTTTTGATGTTTTCTTTGATGTAGCGCAGTGGGCTGTTGACGCGTTATCAACGGAGGTCCGTGGTTCGAGCCCCGCATTGAGTCAGAATCTTTTCACACTTAGCCTATATATATGCGCTAGACCCCCGACTTGCATTGTTATACCCAATTCAAACATGATTTACATTTTTAAAATGTCTTTGTTACAGTGTATTAAATGGCATTATATATGTAGTCTTTAAAAAAAAAAATAATTGGAAATTCGACTAAAAATAACTGTGTACGAGTTTTCTGAAAATCGTCACACCTCCCAGCCGGACCCTGTATATATATATATATATATATATATATATATATATATATATACTAGAAGACCCATGACCCGTTGGGTCAATGTCAGTTTGAATAGATATGAGAATAGAACTAAAGCGAATGCTGGACACCATCAGGGAGATTATTTGGGCCAGCAAGCCATAAGGCTCACCTCTCCAGCGTTCTAAATCACTTACCTGTGACACGTGATTTCGGCCCTTATCTCCGATCACTTTTTTTTTAGTTTTTTTTTTTTAGAAAAAACACGCGACCCGTGGACTACCACGATTTTGTTGTCAGAGGACACTTCTGATGACGATGTTCTTTGTCGACGATCCTCCATTTACATAAACTCGCACGTTCTCTTTCCTCTTCCCTTGACTGAGCACCACATACAGCTGACCATGCTGGAAGACCGGTTTCTCCAGGTAGACCAGCACATTCTCCATAGTTTGCCCTTGCGCCTTATGGATCGTCATTGCGAAGCAGGATTGTATGGGGAACTGGCAGCGCTGCAAAGGGATATCCTCAGCTTCCGACAGATTTAGTCGGATCCGAGGGAGCATTACAGTTTCGCCTTAAAACGTTGAACTTATGATCTTCGCAACTATAATATTTCGAAGCATGTCCTCAACAATCATGCGCGTCCCGTTGCAAAGTTTCGGAGGGTCCAAGTTCCGCATCAAAATGATAGGGGATCCTTTTTTGAGCTCGAGGTTGTGCGGCGGCAATCCCGAGACTTCAACGGAATCTAGGAATTCCGTTGGGAAGTGCGTCGCATCAGTACCCTCAGTCACACTGTTGAACGCAGCATACTCCTTGCTAGCACCAGGGAACCTTGTGATGCATCTTGAATTGATGTTTCGCATCATATCGTTGAGGGGCACTAATATAGACCTTGCTGAAAAAACCTCCATCGGATTGGCGAATGATGGATATATGGTATCGATGCACTCATCGAGCCCACTCGCTGTCAGCAGTATATCCTCTGGCAAATCTATCTCATCATCCGCATTTTTCTCGATTCTATCCTCGCCGATGTCGAGCAAAAATCTTGAAAACTGCCCACTTCCGTCGGTCAGTCGCATATTAGTTCTCAAGTGAAACATTCCAAAGCTCTGCCATAAGTAGGACTTCTTTATGCACGCATTCTCAACGTCAGCATCACACCCTCTTTTCACCACGGGCAGAAGTTGACGGAAATCACCACAGCATATCGTCAAGATCCCTCCAAAAGGCTCGTCTTTGTCACATACATCACGCAACGTGCGATCCACAGCCTCGAAACTCTCTCTCCTGATCATAGGACACTCATCCCACACGATGAGTTTTGTACTTCGAAAGAGGTCTGCGATAGTGGAATTTTTATCGATGTTGCATACGCCATCTTCCCTCGGTGTCAGAGGGATTTGGAACCTTGAGTGCACTGTTCTTCCACCAGGCATGAGAGTAGCAGCTATGCCAGATGAGGCCACCGCAAGGGGAACGTCTCCACTCGCTCTCACTTTAGAGAGAATCAGGTTAATAAGAAACGTCTTCCCTGTGCCTCCAGGCACGTCAATGAAAATCATTGATGACTGATTCGTGCGGATGCAACCGCACGCAAAGTCATAGACAACTCTCTGCTCATCATTGAGCAGAAGCTGCCTTTCGTCTACGATTCGCTGTTGTTCCTCCGTGTCGTATTGGAGTTCTCTCAGTCGGTGAATGTTGGCAATCCCTTCATGACGAAGAACAGTCGTTGGAGTCGGCAAGTGAAAATGTGCAACAGTTCTGTTCAACAATTGCAGTTCTGCTGCAAATACGATAGAGCCAAGTCATGATGGCGCTCGTTGATGGCAATATTGGGATCATTTGCAGATCGTCGATGAGCTAGAAGATAATCTTCAGCCATAGCGTCCTTGAAACGTTCCCATAGATCCAATGGATTGTCGACTTCACTTTGTGTGAGGAGCACAACGAACAAATCCCTCATGGGTCTGGGAAGGCGGGTCCTCTCAGCATCCTCCAGAGTCTCGCGCCAGACAGCGTCTCCTTGCAGCAAACCCATTTCTCTGCAAGCGTCTTTGAATGTGGGTAGAATGACATTATCACACGTTCTCAGGACTTCGAACGAAGTCGGCCCTCTCACGTGGTGGAGGAGTAGTCGGAAATAGTACAGGTCACCAGTACGCGGCGAAACGGTGTAAACTCGTCCCAATATGTCATCCTCAAACATTCCAGGGTTGCCCTCCACCGGTCTGCCCTGTTTTCTTCGTTGCCATCTCTTCTTGGTCCATGTATATAATCTCGGAACATCCACGTACAACAGTGTCTTAGCGAAATGGTCACGTCTGCAAAGATCCATAAACTCTGTCAACGTGGTTTTGGCCATATTGGGATTATTTCTTTGTTCACGAACGTTCCCAGCAAAAAATACCTGTTGTTCATTTGGCAGATGTACTCCTAAACGGATAACGGCCGGCTTCCTGTCATGGACTGAGAATCCAAGAATGGAGGCAACAGCCTCTGAAGGTCCAATGTATCTACCCGTCAAGTACTCCGTTATCTCGTCGTTTGTGCGCAGTGCATACGTAGCTTGATCGCTACCTTTCATGGCATACTTAATAACATACTTGATCGACTTTATAGAGCAGCATATTTCAACGTTGATGTGGCAATCAAACGTTTTCAGGAGATAGAGATTATGGGGAACAACCCACTGATTTGTAACAGGTCGTCGTTGCCTCCCTTCTTGGTGCCCTTCAAATCCTCCCATTTCTGGGGATCTTCTTCTATATATGGGGTACGAATCGTCTCCGCACCGTGTGTACAGAGCATATGACCGCGGGTATCTGTGTGTGCATGCTCAATTCTTCCAGCATCCAGTTGCTGTGGAACAATATGGACCATGGATCATGTGCTTCAACACCAGTCTGTGTCCCTATGGATCTTCATCGGGATCTGGTATTTCAGCTTGTACAAATCGATCATAGTCTTGTGGTCTCGGCTTTGAAGCTTCATCGAGCCACAGCAAACAGTGTATGTGAGGGAGACCTCACTTTTGGTACTCCACACACACAACGTGAGCGATACAGTTCCCGAAGAAGCCTTCTGATCCAGTAAGGTATTTAATGAACACCGTTTTCTTCAACTCGAACACTCTCGCAATGAGATCCGGTCTGTCGTTCTCACTTTGGTGAGGAAACAGGTTATTGGAGATTTCAGGCCACTTTGGATTACACGTCATAGTGATGAAGTAGGTCGCGTTACCATATTTTCTTACGTACATCATGGCATCTTGACATCGCTCCATCATATACCTCGGCCCCCCTACAAATGTCGATGACAGTATGCGGCGTCCGATGTTGGACAAATCGTCATTGTCATTGAGAGCATCAGTGAAGCCACTGTATGTAGCAGACCTCAGCGATGCCTGGTTCAGTCTTATAAACGCCAATCTTGTGCCTTCCATTTTGGCTGCCATATCAACAAGATACTGCTGGAACAGACGCCCCCCTCTGAGGAGGTAGTTGAACTCATCCTCGTGGTTCATTATTCGGTAGGAGTAGTATTTCATGGCAGTCAATCTCCTGCCATTGGTCATGTTCATTTCGGGCTGCCATCCGTCATCTCCGAATGGGAAGAAGAGAACATACTGGAGTGCGTCGTAAGAACGGTGCAACTCAGAAATACTTTGCAGCGCTCCTCCTCTTGCTTTCAATACAATGTGACGCGCTGTAGCTTGAGGATCGACAGTATTCTTCACAACGACACCCACTTCATCAGCGATTTGACCATTGAACCTCCTCTCATGTTCACCAGCTGGTCTCTTGTTGGGATCAATAAGAACGAACGCCTCTGGCAAATTGCCTATTTCCTCGCGTGCCATGCGGAACGAGTGAACGTAAGGATTCACTTGTCTCAGCACGGTCTCTAATGCTCCAACTACATCACGGTGAATACCAGCATTGGTGAGTATCCGCATCCTCAACTGTACGCTGTCATGTGGATCTAAGAAATAAATTTGGAGGAATTTCGGTTGTTCATCCGCATTTGGCAAGAAGGAACCGATACGATGATGTATTTGACCCTGAATTATGACCGATGGGCTCCATGCACCGTGCCGAGGAGAAACTTGGCTTCCTCCAAATGATGTCATTTGAAATAGACAGTTGTATTGTCTGATGTTCCTGCGGAATTCGTTCGCTGTGGGTCCATCGCCGGCAAACAGATTGTGTAATTGCTGGGGTAAAGGTCCCAGATTTCCCAAGGACACCTTTCCATTCGTGCAGCAAAAATGAGCTGTTTCACCTTGGAAAAGAAGCGCTCTACAATGTGGACAAATCTTGTCCATCGCACCGACGTCAGCAGAAGTGAAATTTCTTGCATTCTGCGCATTTCTCTGCCTTGTCTCAAGAACTTCCCTTATCCTATCTCTTTCTCGCTGCTCCTGAAGACGCTGTGCCGTCTCCTCTGCAGATTCCGCATCTCTCCTCATACGATCTCTTTCTTGCTGCTCTTGATGGCGCTGTGACGTCTCCTCTGCAGATTCCGCATCCCTTCGCAAGCTGCCTCTCTCTCGTTCCTCCTGAAGACGCTGCGCTCTCACCTCCTCCGTCTCAGCACTCCTTCTCATCCTTGCCCTTTGTCTTTGCAGCTGAAGGCGCTGTGACCCTTGCTCAGGCGTTTCAGCATGTCGTCTCTTCCTTTGGCTTTCTTGTTGCTGCTGAAGACGTCGTGATCTCCCATCGTCTGGTTCAGCACCCCTCGGAGATACTGCTTCCGCACGAGAACTTGAAGGAATGTTGCTATTCGTTGTCCGCGTCCGTAGCGCCGTCGGAGGGTTGATACGACATTCTTCCTGCAAATAGTATTGTGTTTGTGCTATCGTTTTGCCGATCATCAAATGACAAATAAATTACATTGTGAAAATTAAAGATTTCAAATAAACCTATTTAAAGTGTATGCGCATATAAATAATAAAAAAAATCGAAGAAATATCTCTCGGTAATTTCCTGAAACATATTTTTGCCGATCATCAAATGACAAATAAATTACATTGTGAAAATTAAAGATTTCAAATAAACCTATTTCAAGTGTATGCGCATATAAATAATAAAAAAAATCGAAGAAATATCTCTCGGTAATTTCCTGAAACGTATTTTATTTCCGGGTAATAATGTTGAATGAAATAACGAAGATATATACTGTATGCCTGTTATTTTAGGCGGTGTATTTTCGTATATCAACGTGGCGCGATTTTTAAAATATATATCTCTGCAATTTCCCGTGTGTGCGTGAATGTTCTCAATTATTTCTTTTACCGAGTCTAAAACCATCGATAAAAATGAAATCAGATGGAAGCGGTAATAATAAAAAAAATCGAAGAAATATCTCTCGGTAATTTCCTGAAACATATTTTTGCCGATCATCAAATGACAAATAAATTACATTGTGAAAATTAAAGATTTCAAATAAACCTATTTAAAGTGTATGCGCATATAAATAAATAAAAAAATCGAAGAAATATCTCTCGGTAATTTCCTGAAACATATTTTACTTCCGGGTAATAATGTTGAATGAAATAACGAAGATATATACTGTATGCCTGTTATTTTAGGCGGTGTATTTTCGTATATCAACGTGGCGCGATTTTTAAAATATATCTCTGCAATTTCCCGTGTGTGCGTGAATGTTCTCAATTATTTCTTTTACCGAGTCTAAAACCATCGATAAAAATGAAATCAGATGGAAGCTCCGCAAAGATAAAGGCGTGAGACAGACTCAATGGCCTTGAAGATACAAGCCTTTCAGAATTCATTTCGTTCTATAAACGGAAACTTTCATCGGATTTTCTTCCCGTTTTTTTTCAACCGAGTCTAAAACTATGTTAGTGACTGTGAAAAATGAAATGATATATCGAATTTGATTTGAAATAAAACTGAGAGAGAGAGCAAGACACCACGGGCCTACAAAACAGGCCTCAAAGCAATGCGAGTTAATAAAATGGTGGATATTACTACTCTCTCAAAGGGGTAAGCCACGCCCCCGGACCGATCGAATGTTACACACAAACACGCAAGATTTCAATTTTATAATTATATAGAATAGATATATATATATATATATATATATATATATATATATATATATATATATATATATATATATATATTGCTACGGTTTTGAGATTGTACATGACTTCAATAAATGCTAAAGGTTTGCCCCTCATAGTTAGTTCCACGAGCAACACGTAGGCCCACTTGTAGTATTAGTTATGTCTTAGTCTGTGTAAGTATACGCCATTTCCCCTATTAATATCTGCATTGTGTAAAGACATGAGATTAGGTCCCGTTCATTTTGCGTCCACCCTCCAATTCCACCTCGATAGGCGGAATCCATCCCGCACCCCATTTGGATGTCCCTAGTCGAATTAACACGAGGCAGGGCCTCGAAAGCCAAAGGAGGGTTGAGATCGGCCGCAGCAGTAGGGGGACGGTAAGGGTCACCAACCAATCAGGACTCGGGCGGCATCGCGTGAGGCCGTGAGAGTGTGTGGCAGAGAACGTCTGGTGAGTTCGGGAAGGTTCGCGGAGCGGGGCTATATAATCCCACGCGAAAAGCCCTCAAAAGGACTTACCAGAGAGGACTTTTACAGCGAGCGCATATCGACAGGACTTTTACAGTGAGCGCATATTGAGAGGACTTTTACAGCGAGCGCATATCGAAAGGACTGGACTTGAAGGGGCGAGCACATTGTGAGCACTTGTTGGAGCGCATCGAAAAGGACTTGTGGAGAGAACTTCATCGCGATAGCACTTTGAGGATTTGAGGACTCGCTCGCTTTGAGGCTTTGAACTGTAACTCGCCATATTACGTAGGCACCAGAGGGGAAGCAGAAGAGACGTTGGCGGTACGAGTACGCGGCCACAGTCAAACGCGCCGGTGGCGAATAGCGAATATTCCAGCCACGCGAGTAAACGCGGCCATAGCCGCCAGTGATTAACCGCCAACCGCACCAGAGCCCGCCCCCTACCGTTCGCCCCGTAATAACCCTGTGCGTCCAAGCGGCACGTTACGAGCTCCTGCCTTCTCGAGGATCCACCTACTCCCAGGGACGTGCTGGGGACCGGAGAGAGAGCTGCACGGAAGCCATCCCTGGATGCGCTGGTGAACATCAACCTGCTCATCAGCAAGCCCCGTGTGAGTGTGTGTGTGTGAGATGGGCCCGTTTGTCCTGGGTATTAAGTAAGACTGTATAAGGCTGCTCTGTGTCCCCTTTTTCTTGAACCATTGTATAGTGTAAATAAACCTGTTATTCCTTTGCTTCCCAATTCGATCGCCTTTGTGATTTCTCCATTGACTAAGCATGGTACGAATAAGAACCGCTTGAATCGGGGTCCAGTAAGTGATAACGGCGCGGATCGCGTGTACGCAACCGCTCGGCATATCGGCACACGTGGTTCATGCGGGGCTTATCTCCTCGCTTTAGGGCAGCGCGAGTATTTAGGTAATAGCAAATTTGGTCCTAATACCCTATTTCGCGCTGTCCGGAAGGGACGTCATAGGTCCCGGGTCGCGCTGGTCAGTCAAAGACAAGGGGACTAATCCCCCCTTGGTAAGGGGAGAAGGCCAGCGGCAGATCCACAACATTTGGTGTCAGGAGTGGGATTAATAATAATAATTAATAATTCATTTATTTTGTATAGCGCTTTTCCAGAGGCCCAAAGGCGCTTTGACAGAGTGGAAAACTTGCGCTTAATCCCACGGGGATTGGACCCGAAGTGCGCTTAATGCACTCAAAATTACGAGCGGCAGAAATTTAATAATTAAAAATCCAAATTTGATTCGTGCCATGGCTAGCCAAAGCGGTCGAATGCCGGTGGGGGTAAATGATGAGGTCGAGGGAGAAGAATTAATAACCCAGGGCCGAGAAGGACAGTTGGAAATGGAGGAGGACATTAATGTGGGTACAGCAGTGGAGGTAACAGGGGAAGAAAATGGCGGCGCCTCGCATGCGGCGGTGGCAGCCGGGCCCGCTGAGTGGACCGGGCTCGATATTGGGTTATACCTGGCCCAGATAATGAGGAAATTGGACGCCCAGGGTAGCAAATCCGCCAAAGAAACCCGGGAAATGAAAGAAATGATGGGCTCCTAACAGAATGAAATAAATAAAATAAACGGTAAGATGGACATTCAAAGTGACAAATCCACCCGGGAAATGAAAGATGGGTTAAATAAATTGGAAAACAAAATGGGTGGCCAATTGAAAGAATTGGGGGACAAATCAACCAGGGACAAAAAAAAAAATGGGTGAGCAATTGGAAGAGGTGAAAAACGGGCTGGAAAGCAAAATGGACACCCAAAATAACGAATTGGAAAGGATGAGGGTGACGTCAAAGAAAGAAATAAAAGAGGCAGGGGAGGACATAAGGCACAGGTTGAGCGAAGAGGTCGCAAAAGGACACGACGAGGTAACGCAGTGTGGGGAACGCGTGTGGAGTGGAGTGGAGTAGAGCAGAGCGCGGGGGAATGGACCGAGGGTATAGAAATAGCGACACGGGGTGTGAGAAAGCCGACGGCCGCCGAGTTGGAAAATAAAATTTTGTGTGCACCGGCGGTCGTCGAGGAAAAAGAAAATGAAATGATTATAATTGAAATTGGGGCCGAAGAGACGGCAGAAAGAGACTCAGAAAATATATCGAGGGAAAAAATGGAATGTGCACAAAGTCCATGTTCGCATCGTGATGTCGTGCTTGCTAACCCCAATGAAGGTTTGCAGGTGCTGGCGGAGAAGAGGATCCTCAAGGTGAGCAGGAGTGTGTATAGCGGGGATGTGTTTGGCGCGAAAAGATTTTTGGCGCGCTTGGGAACGAAACGAAGCCCGGGCGCTCGTGGAAGGTCCTTTGTGAGATGTACGCAAGTGAATGGCGCGCATGTGCGAACGGCACCGGGGCGCGAGTGTGAAACAGAGTGTGCGATGGCCGAGGAGAGTGAGGAAGAATGCACACCGGAATGTGAGTGGGAGGAGCGTGTTTCAGAGTGTGCGATGGACGAAGAGAGTGAGAGAGAGTGCACACCAGAGCACGTGATTGGGTTTGCAACAGAGTGCACACCCGTGGGTAAGTGTGCACTGATTGGGTGTGTACCAAGAGAGTGCACACCCATGGTTGTTACTAAGTGCATAATAAAGGAGTGTGCGCGAGGGTGTGCGGTGATGATTGGGTGTGTGCAGGAGTGCACACCCGTGGGTGTTACAGAGGATGTAACGAGAGAGTGCATGAGAGGAGTGTGTGCAGGAAAAGTGTGTAACGGCGTGTATGAGTGATACGAGTGCACCTGA
Organism: Myxine glutinosa; assembly: GCF_964187855.1. Classification (NCBI taxonomy): domain Eukaryota; kingdom Metazoa; phylum Chordata; class Myxini; order Myxiniformes; family Myxinidae; genus Myxine; species Myxine glutinosa. Next base: position 17,276,680 of record NC_136261.1, on the reverse strand, counting down.
GTGTGTAACAAAAGAGAATGCATGAGAGAGTGCAGTAACCAAATGTATGGAATGTATGGGAGGCGCTGGAGCACCTCGGTGTACGAGTGTGGACCGGGTCGTGTGTAGGTGTGAGAATGCGACTCGAGCATCGATGCAGACCGGGGGAGTAGCGTTTAGGGCGACGGATAGCCGACGCGATCCCTCGGTGCGTGGTGTGCTTTGTGTGCAGCGGGGATCGGCGAGGATCACACTGTGAAAGTGTATATCCACATGGAGAGGCTCAAGTGTAGTGGACGGATGAGGATAGTGTTGGGGAATGGTACCCTGCGTAAAGGGATGGTAGTTTACCATTCCTCACATTGGGGCACATGAGCATTAGAATTATGGGGTGGCCGTGAAAACTAGCCGAGGGCGGGCTAGGATAATTGTTAGGGATTTAGCAGACCGTAGGGACAACATTTAAGTAGTGACTTTTGTACCAGTAGAGGGGACGTAGATAGGTTAGATGGATGTTAATGACGAGGGATGTGCTTCGTGTAAGGGATGACGGGAAAGCACAAGTCTAAAGGGGAAAAGCAGCTCTAGTTAGATGATGCTGTGTGTGTGAGGACTTGTGTGAGAATCTTGGTGCGCTTGAGCAAATGAGGAATTGGGTGTGTGTTGAGCTTGAGCAAATGAGGCATTGATTGAGAATGGCTGTGTGTGTGAGAATCTTGATGAGCTTGAGCAAATGAGGAATTGGGTGTGTGTTGAGTTTGAGCAAATGAGTCATTGGTTGGGGATACCCAGAGGTGGTGTATTGAGGACGAATGTAGTGTGTTGAAGTGAGTTGACTTGCATGGTGTGCAAGTGGGGAACAGGTGTGTGGGCACAATAAGTGTGCAAGAGAGCTTGGTGTGTGTAGAATATTTGGTGTGGAATATAAGGTGTGGAATGCATGGTGCGAAGGAGTGAATGGGGGGAGATGGACCCATTCACGGATACCCGGGGTGGGTAGTTTAAAGTCAGGTAGAGGGCTTAGGTAAATTATTTGGAGATTGACATCTGTGGTGCAGAAAGTAGCAAGAAGTGCTTGGATGGGTGCATGAGTCTGTGGAAATGGCTGGGCGTGTGGGCTTTGTTGGTGCGTATGGTTATTGGGGCACTCTGCCGCTGGTAGTTTGTCAGCCAGGTGAGGCCGCAGGTAGGCTCTGGGAGCCAGTTAGGGTTTTGAGTAGTGTTCAGTGGGGCCGGAGGATCCAGGAGAAGGACCCGGGTAGCCCAATGCCAGAGAGGGCATCAGAGGGGTTAGAGAGCCAGGCGGGGCCTTCCCCAGTTAGATAGTCGCAAGGAGCAAGGTAAGTTCGGGTGGCGACTTCAGTGGCGGAGGTGCGCAGGTAGGTAGACCTGCTAGTGGAGCTACATGACCCAGCCCCGAAATTGTGCGAGGGCACAGTAAGAAAAATTGGGGAGTGAGACCCAAATTTTGGATGGCATCACAGAGTGGTCAATGGGAATTGGTTTTTAGATCCACATAGTGTAAAGAAGGCCAACTGAATTGGCAGGGCCTGACCCCGGGTAGTGTAACTGAGTTGATGTCATTAGAGGATAGGTAGGATGAGAAATCTCTTCGCACCATCCACATCCACTCACCAAGGAGACGGAACTCCACACCAGGGTTTGTGAACTGATTTGAGTAAGTGAGACGCATCATGACGTGAAAGTGACATTGTGTGTTATTCCATCTCTTCCTTCTTGGGAGGGATTGGACGACGAATTTGGTTTAGAGGGGGGATATGGGAGACAAGACATAGAGGCGGATTTGTAATTTGTAAATACAGGGGGGGGGAGGGGGGCAAAGGTACTGTAGTGTAGCCGACGTTGGGGGGGTACAGACGGTAGGGACGAGTCTGCTCCGCTCTCTCCTCCGCGCCCCTCGCGTTGCATTACCTTGATTGATGTGTACCTTTGCGTCCTTGCCTCTGCTAACTGCGCTTTGTCTTTCCTCCCCACCCATGGACCCATTTTGGAGGGGAGTGTGCAGGAATCTTGAACTGTGCAGCTGCGCAGGGCGACACCTGTGCGGTGCCCCTGCTACCTTTTGCTGCACCAATACACCTTATGGACCACACGTTCTGTGGCCTGGCATCTTTGCTGAGCGGTCATTTGCTGCAAACATTACCTTGCACCTGCGGATCACTGGTTTTATGTGGCGTCGATGTCACGCAGTCGGATCACCTAAGATTGGCCCTGCTGGCAAATAAAAACGGACACGGTTTGTACATTGTATTCTGGTGTGTCAGGAAAGAAGACCTTGAAGTTTTTTTATTATGGCACACCGAAGACAAAGCAGGAAGCAAGAAGATGCAGCCAAGCAGCAAATGTGACATTTATTATGACATTTGATTTACATTTGACATTGACATATGATTGTGCATTTATGACCTTATGTCATTAATATGTCACTATGACATTTGAACTTTTGGCGCAATATGTATTGGTGTATTGGTGTATTGCTGTGTTTTCTCCCCTCCAATCTTCTTTCCAAAAAGAACAGGTCCTGGATTATAGAGATGTAAATAATTAGTTTAGTGTTGTAAATAACATACTCCCCACCGGCTTTATGTTTAGTTTCAAAACAATTCCACAATTCGGTTAGCTGTGGTTGTGAGTCGGTTAGAGTCAGTTACACAACGCAGTAGGTGGGACATATCTAGTGTTGTAAAACTGTCGCATACAGGGTGTTAGATTAAATGTAGAGGGAAACCACATCTAAGTGTCACACGTAATTCAAAAACTAGTCCCGAACCTTTCTCAAAACCGGTCGTTCTCACTTGTGTGGGTTCGACTCCGGGACGAGTCTGGCAAGGGAGGGGGGCAGTGCTACGGTTTTGAGATTGTCCATATGACTTCAATAAATGCTAAAGGTTTGCCCCTCATAGTTAGTTCCACGAGCAACACGTAGGCCCACTTGTACTATTAGTTATGTCTTAGTCTGTGTAAGTATAGGCCATTTCCCCTATTAATATCTGCGTTGTGTAAAGACATGAGATTAGGTCCCGTTCATTTTGCGTCCACCCTCCAATTCCACCTAAATGGGCGGAATCCATCCCGTGCCCCATTTGGCTGTTCCTAGTCGAGTTAACACGAGGCAGGGCCTCGAAAGCGAAAGGAGGGTTGAGATCGGCCACAGCAGTAGGGGGACGGTCAGGGTCATCAACCAATCAGGGCTCGGACGGAATGGCGTGAGAGTGTGTGGCAGAGAACGTCTGGTGAGTTTGGGAAGGTTCGCGGGGCGGGGCTATATAAGCCCACGCGAAAAGCCCTCAAAAGGACTTACCAGAGAGGACTTTTACAGCGAGCGCATATCGACAGGACTTTTACAGCGAGCGCATATCGAGAGGACTTTTACAGCGAGCGCATATCAAAAGGACTGGACTTTAGGGGGCGAGCGCATTGTGAGCACTTGTTGGAGCGCATCGAAAAGGACTTGTGGAGAGAACTTCATTGCGATAGCACTTTGAGGATTTGAGGACTCGCTCGCTTTGAGGCTTTGAACTGTAACTCGCCATATTACGTACGTGCCAGAGGGGAAGAAGAAGAGGCGTTGGCGGTACGAGTACGCGGCCACAGCCAAACGTGCCGGTGGCGAATCGCGAATATTCCAGCCACGCGAGTAAAGGCGGCCATAGCCGCCAGTGATTAACCGCCAACCGCACCAGAGCCCACCCCCTACCGTTCGCCCCGTAATAACCCTGTGCGTCCGAGCGGCACGTTACGAGCTCCTGCCTTCTCGAGGATCCACCTACTTCAAGGGGCGTGCCGGGGACCGGAGAGAGAGCTGCACGGAAGCCATCCCTGGACGCGCTGGTAAACATCAACCTGCTCATCAGCAAGCCCCGTGTGAGTGTGTGTGTGTGAGACGGGCCCGTTTGTCCTGGGTATTAAGTAAGACTGTGTAAGGCTGCTCTGTGTCCCCTTTTTCTTGAACCATTGTATAGTGTAAATAAACCTGTTATTCCTTTGCTTCCCAATTCGATCGCCTTTGTGATTTCTCCATTGACTAAGCGTGGTACAAATAAGAACCGCTTGAATCGGGGTCTAGTAAGTGATAACGGCGCGGATCGCGTGTACGCAACCGCTCGGCGTATTGGCACATGTGGTTCGTGCGGGGCTTATCTCCTCCCTTCAGGGCAGCGCGAGTATTTAGGTAATAGCGAATTTGGTCCTAATACCATATTTCACGCTGTCCGAAAGGGACGTCATAGGTCCCGGGTCGCACTGGTCAGTCAAAGACAAGGGGACTAATCCCTCCTTGGTAAGGGGAGAAGGCCGGCGGCGGATCTGCAACAATATATATATTGTTGCAGATTCGGGGGTCGGCGCTCCCCTTATCAAGGGGGGGGGGGGTTAATCCCCTTGTCCTTTAAGCTGGCCGTCCCCCAATCCTGGAAGCTATGACGTCACTTTCGGTCGGTGGTAAGTTGGGTTGTAAGCCTAATTAGTCTTAGTACCTAAGTACTACCACCGGCCGTAAAGCGAGGAGATAACTCCCACCCGAGCCGCAGCGTTAATGGATATGCCGAGCGAAGCGAGCCGCGACTCGGGCCGTTAACAAATACTACACCCGATTCTGAGCGGTTCCTATCGTGCCACAGGTACTCAATTGGGAAAAGACTAAAGCGATCGGATAAGAGGAAACCAGAGTATAGGAAGAACAAAGGTAATTTATTTACAAACCAAAAAGAAGAGGAAAGGGAAAGAATGTACAAGAAGAAGAAGAAGCAGGACACGGGGCAGGCTTACCGATACAGTCTTAACTTATTACCCCAGGACAAACAGACACACTCACACGGGATGGTAGCTGGTAGGAGGGGAAGGTCCAGGCAGATGGTTCCAGGTAGGTCGACTCCGTCCAGGCTCCGGTTCCGCGAACGAAGAACGGCAGGCAGCTTCGCGTGTCGTTGGCGCACGACCGGACCTTACATATATTGAGGGGCTGGAATGCGGCGTACGTAATACGTATTTCGTGCCAACGCTCTCTCCCGATCAATGTTCGTATCACAGGCGGTTAGTATCAAAGGCAGTCAGCGCCACTCGATAACTCCTTGCGCGGTCCGTATATCGAGCTCTCTCCTGCGCAGTCCACAAGTCCCCAAGTCCTCCAAAGGGCTTTGCGCAGTCCTTCAATAAGCAGTTCATACAATGCAATCCCCGGCGCAGTTCGTATCGATCAATGGCTCGTGGTACAGTCCAGACAATGCAATCCCCGGCGCAGTCCGTATCAATCAATGGTTCGTGGCGCAGTCCATACAATGCAATTCCCGGCAAAGTCAGTATCCATCAATGGTTCGTGGCGCAGTCCATACAATGCAATCCCCGGCGCAGTCCGTATCAATCAATGGTTCGTGGCGCAGTCCGTCATAGGGCTTGGCGCATGCGCTTATATCATGCGCTCACAGATCAATGCGCGCTTCATCAAACCACGCCCGCCAGTGAGCTCACCTCAGCCCTGGTTGGCTCGTAAGGCTTACCGGCTCCGCCTTTGACGGCTCGTTGACAGGGCCACGCCTTGTCCTTGGTGCTCCGCCCCCTTCTTCCTCGAGCTTGACCGCGTGCGTAATGGCGGCGCCTGAGCGAACGCTAACCAAGGCGCGTAACAGAATTGGGAGAGAGAGGCTGGCAAAATGGACGGAATTGGGGCCTATTCTTATTTAATTGATGCAACGCAGATTCAACTATTGGGAACACAGCCTTAACTAAACACATACTAAGGAAATAACTGAAAGTCCTATGGTGTCCTACGTGTTGCTGTGGCCTATCTAGGGTGCGACCCTTAACCTTTTAATGTCAAGAATTATTTACAAGCATTTACACAAGTGAGGGTTCTAAAACTGCAACACTATATATATAGATATATATATTTACATATATATATATATATATATATATATATATATATATACATATATTATAGAACATATGGATATATTGTGTAGTATGAAAAAGTATAAACTTGTATATATATACCGTTACAAAAAAGGTATAACTTGTGTGAGAGCAAGTGGTTTGGGAGAAACGTGGATCCCATCCCCCACAGGTTAACGCAACCAGAAGTGGGGAGGGAACACTCCCCTCCACCCTGCCCAAATAATTTACAAGTATATGCATTTTGTAATGAAAGTCAAATCCACAACATTGTCCTTATAGTAGGTTTAATGACAATTCGATCTCTGGCAACATCCTGTAGAAATACAATCATGCCATATATCAGGATTATATAATCAAGGACAAGTTCAGCAATTTATCAATCAGTGCAAGCAAGCCTAGATCATCTACATATATGCAGTACGCACCATTTGAGTCGACGTGTCACAGATTAAATGTCACAGGAATGATCCGGAGCGATGGCCGTCCGAGTTCTTATAGACGCCTTTCAGTGGTTGGAGAGAGCATAACACCTGGATTCAACTTAGAAACAATTTCATTACATTCTCCCCGCCGTTAAAACTACACTTCCGCTAAGCCAGGAATCAAGCACGCAGCAGCAATAGTAGGGCAGCGATTGTCCGTCCATGTCAGTCGGTCCATCCGTAGCGATCGGGGCGACGAATTTCCCTTCCAGCATGGGTCCAGAAACTACCGGTACTACATCCCCAAGTCCAGAGTCCCCTGCGTCGGAGTAGCCGCCTAAGTTAGGTGATGAAGGTGGCACCACAGAGCCTACAGGTTGGGGTGTATTTGGCGGTGAGATGGCCGGCAGATGCTCCATAGGCGGAGCAATGGGAGAGTCCATAGACTCGTAAATTGGTTCGTCGATTTCCCCGCAAGGGGCCAGGTGGCATACGGAGACAGTTGACTCGCGTCCATCAGACATCAACACGCGAGCATGCTTGGGATTAGCTTGGAGTACTTGCACCTTATCCACTAGTGGGTCATACTTACTCATGCGAACCGCACGTTTGAGGTAAGCCGGCCCTGGCTCTGCAAGCCAACTAGGTAAAGGTCGGATACTACCCGAACACCTCGGGTGATGAAGCATCCGTTCGTGGGGAGTTTGGTTGGTTGCCGTACACAGTAAAGTCCTGATCGAGTTCAGTGCCACAGGTAACGACCAAGCCCATTTCTCTAGGCCTCGACCGAGGGACTTAAGGCTTAGCGTGACTGCTCTCCATATAATACCATTGAAGCGTTCGACCTGTCCAGTGTCCATTCGCCTGCGGTCTATATGGAGTGGTATAGCTAGAAGCGACATTATGCTGGAGTAAGAAGTTCCTCACCTCCTGGGACAGGAACACCGCACCTCGATCGGTATGCACGTAGGCCGGATTGCCAAACATAGAAAACAAGTTCTGCAGGCACCAGATAACCGTGGCGGCTGTCATATCTATGCATGTGAAAGCGAAAGGGAATCTCGAGAACTCATCAACGATAGTGAGCAGATAACGAGAGTTACTCGATGCCGGTGACGCCGGCAGTGGCCCTTTGAAGTCCATCGCCAATCTCTCCCACGGCCTTGTTGCTCGGACCAGTGTTCCCATCGGAGGGTTGTAAAAACGCGGTTTGAGTTCAGCACATACAGAACAATTGCGACAGACCTGGCGAATGTCTTCAACCGAGTAGGGCAAGTTACGACTTCGCACAAAATGAGCGAAACGCGTCACCCCAGGATGGCACAAAGTGTCGTGCAAAGCGCGCAGATCCTCCAAAGATATGAGGCCCGCACACGTCGCCGGCCGCGATAAGGCGTCGGCAACCAGGTTATCCCTCCCAGGGCGATAATTGATTGTGTAGCAGAAATCGGCGAGTTCGATTCGCCAGCGAGTGATTTTCTCATTCTTAATGCGTTGAGCATGCAGGGTGTCGTACATAACCGCAACGCTCTGGTGGTCGCAAAATTTTGGAATTTTGGAATTTTCTTCCAAAAATAATTTGGAAGCATCGTCCGAGCAAGTAGGGACGCCAACGCCGAATCAACTCGACGATGGCATACGCCTCCTTTTCGACAGACGAATGTCTCCGCTCAGCGGAGGTGAGAGTTCGCGAAAAGAAGGCCACAGGGCACCCCCCTTGGGAGAGAGTCGCAGCTATCGCATGATCTGATGCATCACTTTCCAAAACAAAAGATTTATTTTCGTCAATCGTCGCCACAGCGGTGCCAGCGATGTCGGACTTAAGGCTATGGAAAGCGGCCTTGGCGGCAAGGCTCATGGGGAACGCTACGCAGTCCACAAGTGGGCGGAGCTTCATGGAGAAATTTTTTACCCACTTAGAATAATGAGCGAACAGCCCGAGAGCACGCTTCAGCGAAGCACGATCGCAGGGCGGGGCCATGTCGAGCAAGGGTCGCAGACGCTCCTTATCCGGAGCAACAGAGCCGTGGGTCATGGTGTACCCCAGAAGATCTATCGTGCGAGCGGAGTAACGACATTTAGCCTCATTAATAGTTAAGCGATACCTCTGCGCGACCTCGAGGAAGCGCTTCAGATTATCATCATGATGTTCCTGGTCATACCCGCAAACCGTGAGATTGTCCAGATATACAAAGACATCGGTCAAGTTCTCCTTAGCGATGAGGTCGTCCATAGCCCTCTGAAAACAAGATACCCCGTTCGTGACCCCAAAAGGTAGCCGGGTGAACTGGTATAACCTTTGACCCGATTCAAACGCTGTATAGATGTGATCGGCCTTGGAGATGGGGATTTGATGATACGCTCTACGCAGATCGAGAGTGCTTTCGACCGAATACTGTGCCACCTGTCGAACCAGGGAGTCCATTCCCGTAAGGGGGTAGGCGTCCAGCTGTGTAAACCGATTAATCGTCTGCGAATAGTCGATTACCATGCGTTTGCGATGCGCTTCGCTTCGTACCACCAGAACTTGGGCCCGCCATGGCGACCGACTCGGTTCTATGATACCTTCCTTTAATAGCTGGGCCGTTTCTTCCGCAATGAATTGCGCGTTAGCTCGTGAGTAGCGTCGCGATTTAACCACTACAGGTGTACAGTCAGTGGTCATATTGGGGAACAGCGACAGCGGCTCAATTTCCATCCCTGCAAGAGCACACACAGCAAGCGTATCAGTGCCACCAAATTCCATTTCCAAACGTCCATGTCGCTTGAGAAAATCATGTCCTAACAAAACTTCTGCACATAATGCTGGTAAGACCATGAGAGGCACATCCGGACCTTAATCACAAGCTTCAGTTGACATTCCCCTTTTGTGCTGAGCCATAGCCCCTGAGAGGCCATAAAGATTCGGCGTCTTGTCCCAAGAATCGGCCATCCATGTTTTTGCACAAGTCGAAAATCAACATAACTATCCGTGGAACCTGTGTCGATCAAAGCATTCGCAAAAATTCCCTCGATCATAAGTGGGATTATAGCACGAGCCAGGCCAGGTGGACCTGTAGTTATCGAGTCGTCAAGCCGAGGCGCTCGTGCCTCGCGTGTGGATCCAACGCCAGCTAAAGTCTTTCGTGCCGTTGAAATCGTTTGTAGGCCAGTCGTGCCGCCTCCAGAGGGCGCACGTGCCATGCGTGATGTTCCCAGCTTTCGTGCCGTTGCAGTAGCTTATAGATCATACATGCAGCCTCCGGATGGCACTCGTGTCACTCGCGGAGTTTCAAAGCCAACATTAGCCGTTCGGGTGGCCGATCCAGGAAGTTGGCAGGGTGTCGGAAAAATGCCGGCCAAGGACGGTCGCACCGCGTACTGTCCTGTTTGTGCCACTTGTTTAGTCGGCGCGATGAGTCTCACCAAAGTCGAGCTCTCAACTAGGGGCCCACAGGAAGGGGCGATCCCCATCAAAGTCGGGGGAGGCACCCCGCGCGCCGCACGGTCCGCTGGCTCAGCGATAAGCACATTCATCGTCGAGCGGGCTCGTTTGCCCCGCGACGATCGGCAAACTTTTGCAAAATGACCCGGCTTTGAGCACAAATGACATGTCGCATTTTTAGCTGGGCAAACAGACCTGAGATGAAATCCGATTCCGCAGAAATAGCACGGGGCGTTACTTCCGGGCTAGGGTCCAGCTGCTGCGGCTGCCGTCAAGCCCGGATCGGGATCCTCGGGAGTGGCCGGGGTCTCCGATTCCGGCGGAGGTGCCGAGGCTGCATCCACGACCTCGGCGGTAGCTCTCTCCAGTCGAGTTTGTCGAGATGTCCTCGCAGTGACGTATGGGTGTTCATACGCTTCGGATTGTTCCCGTGCTTGGGTATAAACGTGAGATATCCGTAGTGCTTCGGCGAGTGTCAAATCGGCTTTTTCAAGAAGTCTCTGTCTGACGACTGGGGACCTAAGTCCGGCGATGAAAGAATCGCGAACAAGATCATCACAGACTTGTTCATGAGTATGTACCTCTGGGGCACTCTCGTTCAGTAGACGTCGGAGGTCTTGAGCAAAGTGATCTAAAGTTTCCATGGGCTGTTGTCGTCGTATTGCGAGCAAATGCCGGGAATAGACCGCGCTTCGTTTTTTAATGTAAATACGCTTCAGCTCTGCCACGGCTGCATCGAACGTTACACATTGTTCGATTGTCCGGTACACGTTGTGGTGTACCTTTGTTTGCAGTACGTCTAGTTTCGTTTCATCGGTGACGGCTTCCTGAGCCTTGAATTGGTTATCCAAGATTTTCAGCCAGTGTGTCAATTCGGCAGCCGCGTCCGCCGCTTGAGGGTCTGCTGCGAAGATCGGCACCTGGATCATTTTGTGACTCGTCATGTCGCTCTCGTTCGCCTCTTGTTCTCGTTCAGACGAAGAGACGAATTGTCATTAATTGTAATGAAAGTCAAATCCACAACATTGTCCTCATAGTAGGTTTAATGACAATTCGATCTCTGGCAACATCCTGTAGAAATACAATCATGCCATATATCAGGATTATATAATCAAGGACAAGTTCAGCAATTATCAATCAGTGCAAGCAAGCCTAGATCATCTACATATACGCACCATTCGAGTCTACGTGTCACAGATTAAATGTCACAGGAATGATCCGGAGCGATGGCCGTCCGAGTTCTTATAGACGCCGCTCAGTGGTTGGAGAGAGCATAACACCTGGGTTCAACTTAGATACAATTTCATTACACATTTCACTATCAAACAATGTTTCGTTGCATACTCCATACTGAGTTAATTTGACATAGAGGACAGCTACGATTTCACCAAGTTTGTTTAACCAACAGGCAAACAATAAATGCAAATGAAGAACACTGTCTCAATGGAAATCAGCTTTTACCAAATACAATGGAAAATGGTAAACAAATTTCTTTGAATCAGACATCGTGGCACCAGTCGTATCATTCTTTTCCTTGAAAACAATATTTTTCAAATTAGTCTTTCTACAACCTATTTTTCGAACTCAGTTCAAAAACAATTTATAGCTTTATTTGAGTGCATTAAAAACATAATGCAACGAGATTTTCTGAATCATTATTCGATATTGCACAGAATTATTTATCATTTGGGAAGACTCAATTTAATACTAACACTATATTTCAAAACACCATATCTTTAACTATATTACCCTTGGTCATAAAGAGATATTATATAGAATATATGGATATATTGTGTCGTATATAAAAAATGTATAAACATATGTATCACGGTAAATCGTATGAATTTCACGCTGTTGTAATGGTTATATAAAAACCATTCTACCCAATGTCAGAGATAATTTGCCTACTGAAGACAACTTTTAACTGCTTGAAGGAAGCCATAAAAAAAACTTGTACACAAGATAAGTAGGTTCTAAACACACGATTTTGACAGGTTGTGGCTCATATAAATCACTCGATTCATAGATAAATTTTACACTTCCACAGCTTCCTTGTTCAAAAGGTGCCTGAGATATAGCCCAGATGAGAAATAAAATAAATAAGTACAATACTCAATAAATTGATAATAATTAAGTGTTTAATCAATCAATTGATTGATCAAAAAATATAAAATACAGTTTTTGCCAAAGCACGTGCTCACGATTGTGCTCAGCTTTCAGCCTCCTAGCCTCAAAAGATGTCTGAGATATCGTCTGGACAAACAAACAAGAAAACGAGAATGAAAACAAACGGAGTGAAAACTGAATACTCCCTTTCAGGGCGCATCATCGCCAGACCCCCTTCTGCCCTCGGCGATGACGTCATGTACAAAATCGAAAAGGCAAATACAAGTGGTGCACAAAAACCTTCCCCAGAACTGCTGTACAGATCGAAGCGAACCTTCCTCCATATAATCGACTCGCCATTGGGAGTATAGTTTGAATTTTGTTTTCGCATGCATCATCATCAATGCAATTTTGCCTAAATGTGCACAAAAATGGTCAAGAAATATCCTAATAATCAATAAAACAATGGATGATGGCAATGTAGGTGACAGAATCTGGGTTGCATATGGATATGTGGGCCACAATATCATTGTGCCATAATAATAGTGTGTTCAGTTCATCATGGTATTTTTGCTCAGAATGAGCGTATGAGCACTCTACTGAGTGCCGTTGCGGTTTGTCCAGGTTTTCCTCGATTTTATCATTCAGTGCTGCCATTGGTGTCTGTCCCTCCTTCAACTGGTTCTTTTGTTCTGTTACGCTCTCGCAATTTTACGAGCCTTAACTTTGTATACAACAACAAAACACAAATTTGAGAGCAAAGAGGGAATTGTTTAAGGTCGTAATGAATTTCTGCTTTGACAGTTTTGGATTTTGTCTGCACACAAATGTTATTATTAGTCTCTAATAAGATGTGTTTGCAGATCTTCACATTATAAAGGTTGAACCTGAAGCATTGGAAGCTTTGGATCAAAAAGGTGATGACGGTTTTGCACTCTTTAAATATATTTTGTTGACTATTGTTTTGTGAATCACTTTGTGGAGATTTCATGGTATTGTTGAATTGATTCAGCAGCATTTCAACTCAATGCTGTACTTTCTCCATTATATATTCTTGGGGAGATGGAGTGGGAATATTTGGTGGATGGGTTGGGAGGTGGAGGAAAGGAGGGCAAGCAGTTTGCATGGCAAATTGCACTTCAGAAGTTTGCTTAAAGTAGCTTTGGGAGAGCTCAAGAGTGAGGTGTTCTTTAGCACTATTTTTAAAATGTATATATTGTGATGGAAATTATTTAAGGGGGGTGGGGGGTAAGACATAAAGGGACTTGTTAATTTGGACAGTTATCTGCTAATGAATGTTTCCATTCGTCATCTCAAAATAACCACAACTAGAACGGGCACTCGGTAGAGCGCATACCTTCGCCGCAGCTACTGTTCTGTACTTGCCCTTGACCTTGACCTTTGACCCGATTGCTCCCAAAATCTAATCAAATGTGTCCCGTATAATAACCAATCATCCCACCAAATTTCATGCAATTCGGTTGAATACTTTTTGAGTTATGCGAATAACATACACACACACACACACACACACAGACATACAAATCATAACTTTGAGTGAAATACGATCGAGTTAAAAATAGTCAGAATTTGAGCAAATCTGTTTCATTCGTTTGTTAATATGCCTCATCTCTTGACAAATCTGCAATTATAATTTTTTTTGAGGTTGAAATGATCGCGGGAGATTGCGTTATAGTGATGACGTCCTGGATGGAATCTTCTTCTTCAGTCGCGCATAACTTTGAGTGAAATACGATCGAGTTAAAAATAGTCAGAATTTGAGCAAATCTGTTTCATTCGTTTGTTAATATGCCTCATCTATTGTCAAATCTGCAATTATAATTTTTTTTGAGGTTGAAATGATCGCGGGAGATCGCGTTATAGTGATGACGTCCTGGATGGACATCTTCTTCTTCAGTCGCTCATAACTTTGAGTGAAATACGATCGAGTTAAAAATAGTCAGAATTTGAGCAAATCTGTTTCCCAAAATCTAATCAAATGTGTCCCGTATAATAACCAATCATCCCACCAAATTTCATGCAATTCGGTTGAATACTTTTTGAGTTATGCGATTAACATACACACACACAGACATACAAATAAATACACAGCGATCAAAACATAACCTTCCGCTTTTGCGAAGGTAATGAGCCATCAGGAATAATTGTGTGGAATGTAGACAGTCCCTCGTATTCCTTCCAGCCCTCTATATTTTCTTTATTATATGTACTTTTCCATTTCCTCTCCATTTCCCTGACCAGTGAGGCTAATCAAGCAGTGGTGTGGCATCACACATCAAGCCAATAAAAATCTGTTCACTGGACATGCACCTCTAGTTGGAGTTTGAAACCAGTCAGAGGCACATCATGAGTTGCCGATGGGGACCATTCAAAGAAGTCTCGAGTATAAGAGGTAGAGCCGTCAGATGCATGTCACGAGTTGGAGATCAGTCAGACGTGCTTTGTGGATTAGAGATTGAGATGAGAGCTGCAGTCGATGTTCGATGTTCACCAGCTGTTGGAGGATCGGATCTAGAGAGGCAAGTCAACATCCGAGATGCAGCAGGTGCCAGTAAGAATAATTACGTTGTGGCCTCAAAGATCGGAGCCAGACTTCAAGCTCTATTGGTTTGGGGAGCGCACTGATGAGCATACTTCCGCTCCAGTACAGATTGCCTCAATCCATCCTCCACCACCTCAAAGGAGTGAAGGCCACCCTCCTCTACATCCTCATCTTCTTTTTCTTCCCCATCTCATGTCCTGCATCTGACTGTGCCAGTCTGTGTCTTTGGGATTAGTTTTCAGATCGGCATGAGAACGTTTTCACTTCATGTAAGCAGTTACTGTCGGGCTCATTGTTTATGTGTTTGTATTCTAATTGATGTTGATTTATTGCCCCCACACCCATATGATATACAAGGAAGAAAGTTTATTTGTATGTTTGTTTGTGCATTTGTACCCTGCAGGAACCAGTACAACCAAACGTTTCATGGCCTCCTCTTTCATCCAGAGGAAGGTTGAGGGCTATGTTTGGAAAAACAATGTCCCCAGATAAAACCAGATAATTGACCTTCAAGCCTTTGTCGTGTCTTGTGCTTGCACACTGCCTGTTTTTTTTTCCCCCCCCAGCAGCGATAGAGTAATTGTATTGTAAAGATCGTATGTTGAGGTTGAAGTGATTTGTTGTCAACAACACAAATTTGATTATCACCAATACACCCGTTCCCTACGGGGGCGGCAGGGGTTCACGTTATTTTCATTGTTGTTATTGATAATTATTCGTACTGTCATCTCACCGGTGATTAAGATCACTGGTGACAAATAGAAAAATCGATCTCTAACTCCGAGGCGAGGAGCTGAAATTGGCGGTCAGTTTGTCACGCGTGGATGGAAGAAAACGAAGCTTTTACCTGACGAAACACACGGGTTTATTCCCAAACCCACAAAACATGCAAACACCACAATAAATTGATAATCAAATGATTTAATAACAAAATAAAGCAAAACGAAATAAATGTTGAGGGATAATAATACATCCTACTTTGAGGGACCCTCCATGCTGACTCAAAAACAGACAAGGGGAATAAGTATATATATGAATGATCGTTTTCAGGCCATTTTCCCCGCTATAGCGGGGGTTAGCCTTGCGGGCCCCATGACAGTCATGGTTCCCTGTTTGAGGCAATGTGTTTATGGCCGGATGCCCTTCCTGACGCCAACCCTTAGTCACCTCTTACGATGTGCAGGGATACGGTGTACCTATTCTAAATCGCGATACACACCGGGATCATTCATCCCAGCAAGCTGGTACTCAATTTGCCGACCTCGGAAGGATGACAGGCTGAGTCAATCCCCCTGGTGTTAATTTAGCGATCGACCGGGATTCGAACCCACTGGTGAGGTTGGTCAATGAAAGGACCGCGCGTCAAAGCACCCCAAAATGGTGCTGGTCAATCACGTAAGCGCAACAAGCTGTGAAGTGGTAGCCAAAAACAGGACCGCGCTTCGAATCACTTCAAAATGGCGCCGGTCAATCACGTGTGTGCACCGAGCCGTGAAGTGGGAGCCAAAAATGTCCTCCTCTCAATTCCTGCCCAGCAAGCACAACATGACCCCCAGCTCCCCCAAAGAGCACCGCAGCAGCCAATACCTTCTCACTTCGACTTGTAAAACCACGCCAAAAAGCTCAAACAGTTCTCCTTATAGGCGCACACAAGGACAAGATTCTTCACAAAATCCCCCTCGCTCCTCTCGAAGCTTCTTTGTCTGACATCACCCTGATCAATCACACAGCGCTTTCAAATCACCCCATGTCTGCTCGACCAATCATGAACTTTGGGGGCGTGGCCTGCTGGCTCTGCTCTTTTGGAGACGGGGCTTCATCCGATCGGCAATGTTCGGGCTATGTCGGCATGCAGTGGACAGTTGTTGCGGTTTCATGGAGGATTTGCATGGCTGGCCTGGTTGTAGATGTAAAAGATAGGGAAAGGCCACAGAGGACATATCACGTACTGGGGAAAACTAACTTTAATCCCTACCTTGTTAACACAGCTCCACCCCTCGTGTGAAAACACATAAACAATCTTAAGCTACAGTTTCTCCATTTAAATACATTGAGATGTCTCCTACGTGTCCCAAGGTTCATGCTATAACTGTACAATCCTTATCTTTACTATGGGATTCCATATCCGATCCGATCATTCCGATCATTGAAAAGATATCACCTGTTGTTAGCCTCATGGTTAGGGTGGCGGGCTTGGGATGCTAAGGTCCTGAGTTTGAATCCCGTTGAATTAACGCCATGTGGGGTTGACTCCACTTGTTCAACCTTCCGAGATCGGCAAAATTAGTACCAGATAACTGGTTATCGAGAGGCGTTGCATCAGCGGAAGACACGCCCACAGAAAAATGATGCAACCAGCAGCTGGGTGGCTGCACACTAACCACCCATTGAAAAGATCAGACCGTGCCTCATCATTCCAAGTTCCCGAAAATAAAATTTACTTCCGTGAGGGTGTCGAGGAGTAACTTGGCAATATCGTAAGTCAAAAAACCACTTGGGGAATGGGGGATATTGTTTTGTCATATCAATAAATAATTAATATTATATTATCATAAATGTTGTTATTACTTTTGTAACGAGAAGCAACTTTGGAAAAACGCCACAAAAAACGCCTTGGAAAATGTCACGTCACAGAAGCGGCAAGAAGGGTCATGGTATTAATCTTTGTGGGGTATATAGACGACAGTAGATCTTCCTCAAGTGCGTTCATCGCCTAATAAGCATAGTTTGATGCACGGATTCCTCCAAAGTTCTTTCAAATGAGGGTTAAACAGCATCAGTGACTGTTGATAAAGGTAACCAAACGTGATTGTGGTTTTTAATCTTTTTACTTCTGGTAGGGGGAGTTGCTGCCACGAACACTGCAGGAGAAGCTATTTTTAAACAGCAACACGGCATTTGGCCAATGAGGAAACACCCTTGAGGAGGTGGGATATTATTTGTATTGATATTATTTTATAATAACATCAACATTATGCGATCATCATAATTTTTGTTATTAGAAGCGTTCTTGACAAAACGCCATCATAAAACTAACTTAACACCAAAGATGGTAAAGCGGCGCATGGTGGCGCAAGATTGCTCGCTCTGACGCCAGTGCATATGCTCGGTGTGGTATGCACTGGAGTGAAACATCCGCCATTTTCATAAGCAAGCTCTTATTTAGCCTTACCGCTCGCTGTACCCTTTAGTGCACAAGTACAGAAGCAGCGCATTGCACACTTCCCGATTCCCTCGCGCGCACACACACACACACACACACACACACACACACACACACACACACACACACACACACACACACACACTCCCTCTTCTCCATCCATCCACCTCACTCTTTTCTTCCTCTCACATATTCTCTTCCTCTGTTTTCTCTCTGTGTAATCTCTTCTCTTTGTATGTTCTCTCTTCTCTTTTATTGTATTCTCTTTGAATGAATCTATTCTGGTTCTCCTCTAGAGTCTACTTTTGCAACTTTTCTGTTTCTCACCCTTTCATTTCTCCCTCCATCTCCCCCCCCCCCCCCACCTCTCCCTCGCTCTCTCTGTGATTAAATAATATTTACATCTTAATGTTTATGCTTGTGGGTTCATATATTTGCCATTATAATTAATTGGGGATGTCAGTTTGGTTTTTGACCAAAATTTGAAAAATGATAATTATGCAATGTGAACCTGATAATATGAAGCAGCCAAACACCAGTACATTGGAAACACCAATCACATGGCAGCACGAGTTTAAGGGGGAAAGCACGAAGCACACCCTTCGTCATTATCAACCGCTCTAACCTCTCTACGTCCCCACTATGGTACAAATGTCACTACTTAACTCTCATGTCCTCGACAGTCTACTAAATCCCTACCAACTCATGAGCCCGGAGTGAGGAATGGTGAAACTACCATCCCTCCATGCCGGGTACCATTCCCCAACACTATTGCCATTCGTCCACTGTACTTGAGCCTCTCCGTGTGGAAATACATCGTCATGGCTCGGCTTCGAAAGGCCAAGCGATCCATGCAGTTGGTCAGTCCACTGTAGGTTGGGTCCATCCGGCATTTTTGATCTAGGGGATGAGGCATGGAAGGGTCGAGGTGCAGGGGCCCATCTCTGCGCGGGGCCTCGTGGTCCCATGCAAGATGGCCCCAACCGCCCATGGCCGGAGCACCGCACCTGCCAGGGTGCGCGGCTCCGAACTCTCCTACCTCCCCTTGAACCTTGCCGATTGCCTTTGCCGTCACAGCACGGCACCAACCATACAGTGCGGGGACCGGCACGAATCGTGCTCGCCGGTCCTCGCGGGACCGACGCAGCACGGATTCCCTCCGGTCCTTGCAGCACACCACTCACCGAGGGCTCACGTCGGCTATCCATCGCGCTAAACGCTACCCCGGTCTGTGTCGATGCTTGAGCCGCATTCTCACACCTCGCGACCCACTCAGCACTCGCACACCCAGGCGTCCTCACGCCTCCCATACACTCCGTCACACACTCTCTTTCCACGTCCCCTTGTGTGCATTCTCTCTCGCACTCCGTACTCACACCTGCACACCTAGGCGCACTCATACCACTCACACACTTCGTTACGCACTCCTCTTCCACGCACTCCTCTACCGCACACTCTGTAACACCCATGGGTGTGCACTCTCCTGTTGCACACCCAATCCTCATCGGACACCCTTGCGCACACCCTGGCGCACACTCATCCGTTACGTACTCCGTAACGCCCACGGGTGTGCACTCTCCTGGTACACACCCAATAACACGCTCTGGTGTGCATTCCTGCACACTCTCTATAACACACTCTCCTGTTACACACTCGCGCTCTGGTGCACACTTCCTTCTCACACGCACGCCATTCGCCCTCATACACCGTACACTGGACCTTCCACGACTGCCCGGGTTTCGTCTTGATCCCAAGCGCACCAAAAATCTTTTCCCGCCAAACACTTTCGCGCCATACACACCCCTACTCACCTTGGGGGCCTTCTTCTACGGCAGCACCTGCAAACTTTTCATTGATTCGGCAAGCCCGATATCACGATGCAAATGCAAACTTTGCGTACATTCCATCTCTTTCTCCCGGCCCGTGATATATTCTCTATCTCTCCTGTCTCTTCAACCCCAATTTCAATTATTTCTTTAATTTGAATTATTTCTTTCTCTACTTCGACCGTCGGCGCCCATAAAATTTCGTCTTCCAATTCGCCGACCGTCGGTTTTTCCACACCCAGAGTCGCGATTTCTATTCCCTCGGTCAATTTAGCTGCGCTCTGCTCTACCTCGTTCCACACGCGTTCCCCACACCACGTTACCTTGTTGCGTCCCTTTGCGCCCTCCTCGCCCAGCTTGCGCCCTATGTCCTTCCCTGCTTATTTTATTTCCTTTTTCGACGCCACCCTCATCTTTTCCATTTCACCACCCATTTTGTTTTCCAACCTCTTTTTCATTTCTTTCAATTCCCGGGTGGATTTGTCCCCCAATTATTTCAGTTCCTGTGTGGATTTGTCACTCTGGATATCCATCTTCCCATTCATTCTATTCATGTCATTATTTAGTCCCAGAATTTCGCCCTTCATATCGTCCTTCATTTCT
Source organism: Myxine glutinosa (assembly GCF_964187855.1). Taxonomy (NCBI): domain Eukaryota; kingdom Metazoa; phylum Chordata; class Myxini; order Myxiniformes; family Myxinidae; genus Myxine; species Myxine glutinosa. The sequence goes on along the minus strand of NC_136261.1, from coordinate 17,256,681 downwards.
TTCATGAATTGCGCCATGAAGAATTGCATGTACCCTGGCACCGCGGGCTTGGCTCTCGCCACCACGTGCGAGGCGCCGCCATTTTCTACCCCTGCTGCCGGCCCTTCATCAATGTCCTCCTCTTCTCCCAATTCTTCCCGTGGGTCCTGGGTTATTAATTCCTCCTCATCTACCTCATCTTCTACCCCCACCGGCATTCGACCGTCTTGGCTAGCCATGTATGGCACGAATTTACTTTTGATCTTAATAACTAAATTTCGGTCGCTCGTAATTTTGGGGCCAATTCGTCCAAAAAATTTGGTTTGGGTTCCAAATCCCACTCCCGGACACCAATTGTTATGGTTCTCTACGCCGCCCTTCTTCCCCTTACCAAGGGGAGATTAATCCCCTTGTCTTTACTGGGTTTGGCGGAACCGAGACTTGCAACATCCCTTCTGGACAAACACGGAGTAGGGTCTCGGGACCTCTTCTCGCTCGTACCTAATTCCCCACGCTGCCCTGGGAGCGAGGAAACAAGCCTCGCACGAACCACGGGTGATGTGAGTACGCCGAGTGGATTGCGTACACGTGGTCCGCGCAGTTACTTAGATGTTGGAACCCGATTAGAGCGGTTGTGCTCATGCCACGCTTAGTCAAATGAGGAAACCACAGGAACGATCGAATCAGGAAGAAAGGAAGAACAGATGGGTTTAATTATTCCCACGTGTATGTACAATGATCAGGGATGCAGAGACAGAGCAGCCTTCGACAATCTTAACCAAAACCCCAGACAACGGGCCCATCTCACACTCACACAGGGAATTGCAGATGTAGATGTTCCCCAATGCGTCGATGTGGTCGTCCAGGATCGGCCCCGTCCGGCTCTCCACGGCCCCAGCACGTCCCGCGAAGATGGTGGTAGGCGAAGACAGGAACTCGTAGCGCGTCTCCCGAACAAGGCAGATGTTGGGGCGGAACGGCAAAGGGTGGACTTTAATGCGGCTGGCGGTTACTCAGCCGTTCTCACTCGCGCGTCTCAAATATACGGTATTTGGTTCAAGCGCGTCTGGCTGCGCCCGCGTATCTGTACCGTTCTCGTGCAAGTGCGTGAAGTTCATCAAGTTCATCAACTGCCGCGAGTCCTTTGCAAGTCCTTTGGCCAAGTCCTCCCGCGCTAGTCCCGTCCCATAACTGGTGTAAGTCCTCTCGAGGGCTTTTGCGCAGCGGGTTTTATAGATACGCCCCCGAACCTTCTGGAACCCTCTCACCACGCCCTGTGATGCAACGCCGCCGCCACCACCTCTGAGCTCTGATTGGCGGCTCGCGCTTACCGTCCCCAATGCTGTCGCCGCTCCCGATCCGATCCTCCCAGCCTGCCTCGCATTAATTCGCCCAAAATGAACGAAAGTCAGCGAACAGGGGCATGAGGCTAGGGTGACTGGAAAGCTGATAGCAGTATGGCCTATTCTCCTGGCTCTACTCAATGCAGACTAACAAAGGAAATGGACTAAGCTTACAAATACAAAGAAATAACTATACTACAAATGAGGCTACATGTTGCTTGTGTGACTATCAATGAGGGGAAAATTTTAACATTTATTAAACTCACTTGACAGACTCAAAACCACAACAATATATATATGTATGTATATATATATATATATATATATATATATATATATATATATATATATATATATATATATATATATATATATATACAGTGAAACCTTGACTTACGAGTGCACCAACTTATGAGTTTTCCGAGATACGAGCCGTCGCTCGGGCGGTTTTTTGCTTTGAGATGCGAGCCGAGATCTGAGTTATGAGTTTACGCCACCCGCCACTAGGTGGCCCAACGAGCGTTCCGGTCACGTGGTTATCTTGCCGTGCAAGCATCTCTGCCGTATATCGCTGCTGCTTTGTTTTCGCATTTTGGTTATTTTGGAAAATTTCTTAGTTTTAACCATGGGTCCTAAGAAATTGAGTGCCAAGGGCAGTGCTGAGAAGAAGAAGAGGATGATGTGCTTGGATATAAAACACGCAATCGTCGAAAAACATGAGCGAGGTGTGCGTGTTGTCGACTTGGCGAGGCAGTACGGTCATAGTACTTCTACGATATGTACGATTTTGAAGCAGAAGGAGTCGATAAAGGCTATAACGCCAGCCAAGGGCGTTACGATTATTTCAAAGCTCCGGACCTCTGTCCATGAAGAGATGGAGAAGTTGTTGTTTGTGTGGTTGACGGAGAAGCAGCTTGCAGGAGATACCGTGACCGAGAGCATCATCTGTGAGAAGGCACGAGACATTTACGGGGATTTGGTGCAGCAGACGGCGGGAACATCAACGGACGAGGCATCGGAAGAGTCATTCAAAGGCAGTCGGGGATGGTTTGATAATTTTAAGAAGAGGACCGGCATTCACTCCGTCGTCAGGCATGGTGAGGCAGCAAGCTCGGATGTGAAGGCAGCTGAAGATTTTATTATAACTTTTGCCGAACTGATAGAAGCCGAAGGATACATCCCCCAGCAAATCTTCAACTGTGACGAGACAGGGCTCTTCTGGAAAAAGATGCCGAGGAGGACGTATATAACGGCAGAGGAGAAGATCATGACAGGCCACAACTTGTTCAGAGTGCCGGCGATAGCTCGCCTTCTCTTTGTGGAAGACACGGTGATTTTTTTTTTTGTTGTTGTTGTATACAAGATCGAGGCTCGTGAAAGAGCTAACATTAATCACACAAAAAGACAAACCGACACATAAAACACAAAAAACAAGGGGAGCGGCAGACAAGATGGGGAGAGAGGGGGAAGGACACAAACACAACATTTGAGAGCAGGGACATCGGGAGGACTTGGGGGGAGGTGGGAGAGGAATAAAACATATGAACACTGCAAGGACTCTGGGGTGAATTACCGGGGGTAGAAAAGATCAAGGTTTTCGATGGGTCATTGATGAGGTCATTTCGATGAGGTCATTGATGAAGACCAGAAATAGCACAGGGCCCAGAATACTACACAGATTCTTAACATCCAACAACTAATGGGACTCAAATGGGGTGCCCAGTTTAGCGGTACACACATTGATGAATCACCCTGCCTGTGAAACACCGACATGACAGGTTATAGCTGGGTCGGGATTCAAACCCAGGCTGGACAGTTTAGAGTCAAGTGTGCGTACCTCCAGTCCAGGCCATCCTGCTAACTTGTATGCTGCATACAGGTGAAATATAAAGCGTGAGATATTTTAATATATACTGTATATTTCAAAAAAAATTGGTGTGGTTTTTGGGGGGCTGGAACGGATTAATAGCATTTCAATTCATTTTAATGGGGAAATTTAATTTGAGAAACGAGCAAATTGAGTTACGAGCTCGGTCACAGAACGAATTAAACTCGTAAGTCAAGGTTTCACTGTATATATATATACTGTATATATATAAAACACAGTTTGTGTGTGTGTAATGTTACCGATAGACTCCTAAACGGAGAGGCTTACGTGCTTGATATTTGACATATACATGGCCATTGAGCGTGGGACGAACATGGCCGAACCCAAAATAGTTGACGATCCATATTTTTTATTCATATTTACCTCAGCGCATTTCGGCGCACGGAATCAACGGAATCAGAGGCGGTGACAAAGCAGCGCGCTGATTCGCTCAGAGCGATCACGTGATGTTCCATCCGTGCCGCCATAAACTCACAGCAAGTAGCATAGATTTTTGCACGATTAGCATTTAGCATGATTTAGCATGATTAAGCATAGATAATAGCATGTTTCACATAGATTTTTTTCCAGCGAGGAATATTATACACAGAATCAGAGGCAGTGGAAAAGCAGCGCGCTGATTCGCTCAGAGCGATCACGTGATGTTCCATCCGTGCCACCATAAACTCACAGCAAGTAGCATAGATTTTAGCACGATTACCATTTAGCATGATTTAGCATGATTTAGCATAGATAGTAGCATGTTTCACAAAGATTTTTTTTCAGCGAGGAATATTATACACAGAATCAGAGCAGCGCGCTGATTCGCTCAGAGCGATCACGTGATGTTCCATCCGTGCCGCCATAAACTCACAGCAAGTAGCATAGATTTTAGCACGATTACCATTTAGCATGATTTAGCATGATTTAGCATAGATAGTAGCATGTTTCACATAGATTTTCTTTCAGCGAGGAATATTATACACAGAATCAGAGGCGGTGGAAAAGCAGCGCGCTGATTCGCTCAGAGCGATCACGTGATGTTCCATCCGTGCCGTCATAAACTCACAGCAAGTAGCATAGATTTTAGCACGATTACCATTTAGCATGGTTTAGCATGATTTAGCATAGATAGTAGCATGTTTCACATAGATTTTTTTTTCAGCAAGGAATATTATACACAGAATCAGAGCAGCGCGCTGATTCGCTCAGAGCGATCACGTGATGTTCCATCCGTGCCGCCATAAACTCACAGCAAGTAGCATAGATTTTAGCACGATTACCATTTAGCATGATTTAGCATGATTTAGCATAGATAGTAGCATGTTTCACATAGATTTTTTTCAGCGAGGAATATTATACACAGAATCAGAGCAGTGCGCTGATTCGCTCAGATCGATCACGTGATGGTCCTTGCTGCCATGAACTCACAGTTACGCGTCACGGGAAAAAAGCGAGTGCGTTTTTTCACATTTCAGCGAGGAACATTGCCATTCACACCACATAGGTTTTTTCCCCTTTCATCTTTAGATCCATATTTTTTTGCCATAACGTAGCGCATTATGGCTCGCTCGAACTTGAGTTAGCCAATCACCTGGGAACATGAGGCCACGCCCACGACACGACGCAGAGTTGCAATCTTCCGTTTGCGTCGTTTCTTTCCACGTGTAAACGTGGTATTTTGTCTACGAGTATTTTGAATTTGGTATTTTGAATTTGTCTACGAGTGAGTGACTGGAAGACTGACTGTGATAAAGGCAATGGCACCGAAGAAAAGAAATTTGTCACGTTCAACCTCCCGCGCAAGGAAAATCGCTGATCGGAGACTCCATGAAACCGATGAAGATACTTTTCACCATCGACACGCCAATCAAGAACGTGTCTCTTGATTCAGATAGCAAGAGACAGAAGATGCGACAGAGGCACGTCTAAACGCCAACAACAACGTCTGGTGAGGGCCAGACAGCGAGAGACGGAAGATGAGACAGAGGCAAGTGTAAACGCTAATCAACAACGTGTGGCGAGGGCCAGACAGCAGGAGACAGAAGAACAGCGCCAAAAACGAGTCAACAACTGGCAACCATCAGGCAGACGGCAGCCGGCCATTGCATGGGAGAAGGCTGCATTCAGTTACAATCCGAACACTGACTACTCCTCAAACGTTGATATTGGCTCCATGTCGTTCACCTGTCAGTTTTGCCATGCCTTGAAATGGAAGGGAGAAACACCAGGAATGTGTTGCAGGGGAGGCAATGTCCTTTTGCCTTCTCTCCAATCTCCACCGGTACCTTTGAAAGAACTACTTCAATCAACTACGACTCAATCCAGACACTTCCTGAAGGAAATTCGTAATTACAACTCTTCGTTCCAAATGACTTCGTTTGGAGCAGATCGCGTTGTCACTGAGCAAGGATTCATGCCTACATTCAAGGTGCAAGGCCAGGTATACCACCTCATTGGCTCTATCCACCCTCAACCAGGTGAGCAACCGAAATTTTTACAAATCTATTTTATGGGTGACCACCGAGAAGAAGCTGCCCGACGAGGACAGAACTTCCCCAACCTCCGCTCTGAACTAATCCTCGCCTTACAAGATATGCTCCGCTCAAATAATGCGCTGTTCAACAGCTTCAAGTCGACATTGGAGAGAATGCCTTCACCTGATTACAAGGTCGTAATTCGAGCTGACAAACGTCCTCACAGAGAGCACGAACGTCGGTTTAATGAGCCAGTCAACAATGACGTTGCAGTTCTCATGGTAGGAGAGCAGTACAACAATCGCGACATCGTCCTGCATCTTCGCGACAACAGCACGAAGCAGATTTCGGAGACTCACCGATTCTATGACGCCCTCCAGTACCCTCTGATTTTCTGGAAAGGACAAGATGGCTATCATTTTGAAGTTGAACAAGCTGGCGGCCGGGGAAAGAAAGTATCTGCGAATGACTTATATGCCTTCCACATCATGGTCAGAAAGAATTCCACGAATCATATCCTGCAGTGCCGTGATCTGTTCCACCAGTTCATCGTCGACATGTATGCCAAAATCGAAAGTGAGAGACTCCTCTTTATCCGGCTCCACCAACGTCAACTGAGGGCAGAATCGTACGCACACCTCAGGGATGCTGTCAACAATGACGGAGATGTTCAGAACATGGGACAACTGGTCATCTTGCCATCCACGTTCACCGGAGGTCCCCGATACATGCACGAGCGGACCCAGGATGCGATGGCATACGTACGCAATTACGGTCGCCCCGACCTTTTCCTTACCTTCACCTGTAATCCAAAGTGGGAAGAAATTAAGCGAGAGTTGATGATCAACCAGCAGCCAACACATCGCCATGACATTGTCGCAAGTGTATTCCACCAGAAACAGAAGGAACTCATGCAGACGATTAAGAAGGGCAAAGTTTTCGGGACTGTCCGATGCTTCATGTACACCATTGAATGGCAGAAACGAGGCCTGCCCCATGCCCACATTCTGGTGTGGCTAGAAGAAAAGATCCACGCTTCCAATGTAGACTCTTTTATCAGTGCTGAACTTCCAAACCCTGATGAGGATCCAGAACTGTTCAACATCGTCAAAACGCAGATGGTGCATGGCCCTTGCGGCCGGCTGAATCCATCGTCTCCATGTATGAAGGACGGTAAATGCACCAAGCGATATTCTAGGGCATTTCTCAAGGAAAGGCAGACTCGTCTGGATGGATACCCACTTTACCGGAGGAGAAAGCCTGAAAGCGGTGGATCGGAAACATCTATTTCAATTTCCGAGACCAGAAGCATAGACGTTGACAACCGATGGATTGTACCATACTGTCCACTTCTCTCTAAAATGTTCAAGGCTCATCTCAATGTTGAGTTCTGCAACTCAGTGAAATCAATCAAATACGTGTGCAAATACATCAACAAAGGTTCGGACATGGCGATGTTCGGCCTTCAGAGGAACAAAAACGACAAGATCGAGTCATATCAGCTGGGGCGTTACGTCAGTAGTAACGAAGCTATCTGGAGAGTTCTCAACTTCCCTATCCACGAACGCTACCCAACCCTTGTACACCTTTCCGTACATCTTGAGAATGGCCAGAGAGCGTATTTCACAGAAAGCAACGCAAGGCAAAAAGCAGCAGAACCACCAAGTTCAACTACACTTACCGCATTCTTCCAATTGTGTCAACAAGACGAATTCGCCAAAACACTCATCTACAATGAAGTCCCACAGTACTACACCTGGGTGGTTGGCAGTAAGACGTGGAAAGGACGAACACAAGGAGCACGAGTTGTGGGACATCCCGACATTCGCCGTTCAGATGCAATTGGACGAGTCTACACTGTACATCCAAACAATTTCGAATGCTTCTTCCTGCGCCTTCTACTCCATCATGTCAAAGGACCCATCTCTTTCCAAGAACTGAGAACGTTCAACGGCCAGGTTTGCGACACCTTCCGCCAAGCCTGCCACCTGCATGGCCTTCTCGAGGATGACAGCCACTGGGATGCCACTCTAGAAGAAGCAGCAGTCTCACGCTCTCCAGCCCTGTTGAGAAATCTCTTTGCCATCATGCTACAAACTTGCGGTCTCTCCAATCCGGTACAACTGTGGAATAACCATCGTGACGATCTCAGCGAGGACATTCTCCACAGGGCAAGACAGGTTCATGCTGAAGCAGACTACTCCGATGCGATCTACAATGAAGCCTTAGTACTCATAGAAGACAAACTGCTTTCTCTTGGAGGACATTCGCTGGAGGTCATTGGCCTTCCTGTAACACAGCGACAACAACAGAATCACCTGGCTCGGGAAGTACTCCGAGAGACTTCATACAACGCACAAGAGTTGGAAAACTACATCAATGAAAACGAGCCAAGACTGACAGTGGAGCAAGAACAGATCGACATGCATGTGCTGGCGAGCATACACTCTTCTGAAGGTGGATTGTTCTTTCTGGACGCACTTGGAGGCACTGGAAAAACGTTCCTTATGAACCTCCTGTCAAAAATCAGGCAGAAAAAGATGATTGCTCTGGCTGTTGCCTCTTCCGGAATTGCTGCCACTCTTCTCCCCGGGGGCCGGACCGCCCACTCAACCTTCAAGCTCCCCCTCAACCTCACTAACACGGAGCAGCCAATGTGCAACATCTCCAAGTCATCGGCTGTCGCAGAGGTATTTCGGCAATGCCAACTCATTGTCTGGGACGAGTGCACAATGTCTCACAGAGTTGCACTGGAGGCAGTTGACCGCACACTGCAAGATATTCGAAACGATCAGACTGTCATGGGAGGCATTACTCTTCTGATGGCAGGGGATTTCAGACAGACCCTGCCTGTCATACCACGCGGGACCAAGGCAGATGAACTTCGTTCCTGTATAAAGGCATCTCTTCTATGGTCAAACGTGACGAAGTTGAAACTCAGCACAAACATGCGTGTCACCCTTCATGGAGATGTAGCCGCAGGCGCCTTTTCAGCGAAGCTGTTACAGATCGGAAACGGAGATTTGGAGACGTGCCCTGAAGATGGACTGGACATCGTACCATGCGGCAACAATGTCACCACGGCTGACGAACTCAAGGCGAACGTCTTCCCCAACATCCCCGCCAACTACCGAAATCACTCCTGGCTCTGTGAAAGGGCAATTCTAGCCCCAAAGAACGATGCAGTGGACAAAATTAATTTGGATCTTCTGCAGACTATTCCTGGGGATCTAAGAACTTACCGATCTGTCGACTCAATGCAAAACGACCACGAGACTGTCCATTACCCGGTGGAGTTCCTCAATTCGCTACAGCCTCCGGGTGTGCCTCCCCACATACTCCATCTAAAGGAAGGTGCTCCAATCATGCTCCTGAGAAATATCGATCCCCCAAAACTGTGCAACGGCACACGACTGGCTATCAAAAAGTTGATGCCTCACGTAATTGAGGCAAACATACTTACGGGAAACTATAGTGGGGAACAGGTCTTCATTCCGAAGATACCAATCATACCATCTGATCTGCCATTCGAGTTCAAAAGGCTCCAATTCCCCGTACGGCTCAGCTTTGCCATGACCATCAACAAGGCGCAAGGACAATCTCTCAAGGTGGTCGGACTGAACCTTGATTCCCCGTGCTTCTCCCATGGCCAACTATACGTAGGATGTAGTCGGGTAGGACAAGAGAACAATCTATACATCCTATCCGAACAAGGAAAGACAAAGAACATTGTTTACAAGGAAGCACTGCGTAATTAACTACGTGTCTGGTGTGTTGTGATGATTGTGAGAATATTGATTCTGATTCTGATTCTGATCTGATTTTTATGTGTATTTTATGTGATTTTATGTATTTATGTGTTTTTAAAAAAACACAAAAAAAGGCACGAAGGAAAATAGTTAATTACTCCGACACATTTAGCTGCGGTGATTGAAAAATCACCGGACAATTGTTGCTGTTTTGATGCTTTTTACTGCTGTTTTGATGCTTTTACATTGCTGTTTTGATGCTTTTTCACTGCTGTTCTGATGCTTTTTCACTGTACTGTTGTTTTGATGCTTTTTCACAGCTGTTCTGATGCTTTTTTGCCGTTTTTTTAAATATAAAAATCTCATAAAAAAAAAAAATACAAAAAAATCTCACAATGATGACATATATTTCACAGAAAACGTTGAAGCAACCACGTAATGTTGCGGTGACGTTTAACTCTGAGTGAGAATAGTTCTAAATTTTAAAAACTTTCATCTGATATTTGTGATTTCTTTCAAAAAAACTGTATTCCCCATCTACACGGCCATGTATTCCTATTAACGTTATGTAAAGTACATAAATTGTGTGGATTACGGCATTTGTGGATGTGATGAATTGCCAGTAACCATCTATACCCTGCGCATCGTAAGAGCATGACCAAGGGTTGGCGTCAGGAAGGGCATCCGGCCATAAAAACATTGCCTCAAACAGGGAACCATGATTGTCATGGGGCCCGCAAGGCTAACCCCCGCTCTAGCGGGGAAAATGTCCTTAAAACGATCATTCATTTCATTTTTTCATCTATATCCCTCCCCTCCCCTTCTCTCCGCCCCCTCCCTTTCCCCCCGCCCCCTTACCCCCTCCCCCTCCCCCCTCCCTCTCCCTCCGCTTCTCCCTCCCCCCCTCTCCTACCCTCCCCCCCCCGTTCCCCTCCCCTCCCCTTCCCCCTCCCTCTCCCCTCCCCCGCCCGGCAATGCCGGGTACTTCTGCTAGTATATATATATATATATACATGTATATATATATTTATATTTACGGATACGGAGTACGGCTCTTCCCCCTTAGCAAGAGGTGGTTAGTCCCTTGTCTTGTTAAGCTGACCGTCTCCGCTCCTGGTACTTGTAACGCTCTCCTGCGGGATGGAACGGATCAGGGTTATGGGTCCAGGATTTATCCCGAATACCTTTATCCACACCGCCGCAGAACAGGGAGGCAAGTACCGCTCGAACCCCGGTTCTAGATGTTGTAATTGCCGAGCGGTTTTAGCAACCCGAAGTTCGAGTCGTTTAGCAAAGACTAACCCGATCCATATTCCATATGCATTGGCCAAATCGTGCCACAGGTGTGCAATGATGGAAACCTCTAAAGCGACCGAACGCGCATGAAGAAGAAGAAGACAAAGTAGGGAATAACAGGATTTATTACTATTTACACATAACTAAGCAGAAAGGAAAGGAAATGCGATTTACAAGGCAATGGAAGGAGCAGAAGACATAGTGCAATTAATAACTTAACTATACAGTCTTACTTATAAACCCCAAGACAACATGAAAGACAGACGAACAATCAGACTTACACGAATGGGGAATTGCAGAGTGGATTGGCTGGAGGGAGAGGAAGGTTCAGCTCGGACCGAAGCACAGTCGGGCCGGGAGGGAGCAGCCGCCGCCCTCTTGATCGGTCTTGCCCGGCGCGTTCCTTCGCGGCCACGGTCGATACTGCCGTTGAAACCCGAAGCTGCCGTGGCTGAAGCTGCTACGTGCTGCTGCGTTGCGTGCTCTTTCAGGGATTCCTCCGCCTCATGCGCTGCGTGCTCTCCACCGGTCCATCCGCCCTCTCTCTCTCACGTGGGGGCGTCGGCTGCGGGTTATATAGGCCACACCCTCAAGCCTACGCGAACGTTCTCTCCACGCCCTCGCAAAGCCAAACCCCTCATCCTTGGTTGGTTGATCGGGGGCTGGCTCACTCCTCCTTCCCATGATGAGGTCGGAGACATGCCTTTCTTCTCCGAAACAGAGCACGTGGCAATGGCGGCAAATGCAGACAACCGCCCAATGCAGTTGGCAATGGAAGCTTTGGGATATGAAAGGGGATCTATCTTATTTAATTGATGCAACGCAATGAATTAGTGGACCACAGAGCCTTATACTGACATTTACTAAGGACGTAACTACTGAGGGAATCTTATGATTGGCTACGTGTGTGCGATGGCTTAACTAAGGACGACCTTTGATCTTTACAATTGGAGGGTGATATTTACAAGAAGATTTACAGCATACAAAAGGGGAAAATTTACATCGAATTACACACAGTTCCCAAATCCTCAACAATATATATATATATATATATATATATATATATATGTGTAATTTCAGTGAATTTTCCTCAGCAACACCAGGTACCTCAGCTAGTTATATATAAAATACAGCAACTTATTTTATTTTGCTGTAGTTCATGGGTTGTGAATGCATCTCAAGAATACAAAATGATTACCCTGCCCTGTCTGTCTTTCTGTCTGTCTGTAAACGTCATTTTATGATTGAAGAACAAGTTGTTGAAATTGAATGTTAAATTTTGAACACAAATCGGAATATGAATCGGAAAACAAACCTGCTATTTCACAGTAATTTGGCTCTGAATTTTTCCCAATCCCGCATGTGCAGAGAGGAGTGAGATAATTCACTGTCTGCCCGTGTTTTTCGGTTTCATATCCACAAAATACAGAGAGATATCAAATGAATCCAATGAAAATTGACGATTTTGTGACCCAGACCTTTTGACCTATTGCCCTCTTGACCTATTGCCCCTCAAAAACAGGCTTCGAGCTTGTCACTGCCTCTACCAGGTGCTCAAGTTTCGTGAAGATCAGCATACAACTCCTGCAGGCGATTAACATACAGACAGACATACAGACAGACAGACAGACAGATTGACAAACATACAGGGTAAAAAGATAACCTCCTCAACCTAAGGTGGTGGAGGAAACAAGGATGTAATACAGTTTGATACAAATTAATTTCATTATTTTCTCATCCACATTTTCTTGAATTACAAGTCTTCATTCAACTCGGTCCTTTCACCCCGAAGTTGTTTAACCTCAATGTCGAGAATAACGAGTGAACTTCACATCTGTGCAGGTAATTCGTGCCCTTTTAAATACATGTTTATGGTGGAGTACCTGTCCAGCTGTCAAGAGAATCTCGGATTGTTGGAGAAAAAAAAGTCACTGTTAAATGCAGGAATGTCGTGGAGTACCTGTGTAGCATCTATTATTTTTGTAAAACGTGGAGAATCTCTGATTGTTGGGAGAAAAAAAGGTTGCTGTTAAATGCAGGAATGTCTGTTTTTATACTTCTAGATTTTATCTGCAGACAAACGTTGTTATTAGTGTCTCATGTGATGTGTTTGCAGATGTTCACATTTTAAAGGTGGAACCTGAAGCTTTGGATCAAAAAGGTGATGAGAATTTTGGAACTCTCTTTAAATTAATTTTGTTGCCCATCGATTTATGAATCACTTTCTGGAAATTACACAGTAATGCTGAAAGTATTTAACAACACTGCGATTCAATTCTTTGCTTTTGCCATGATATTCTGCCAGGGAGGGGAGTGGGTATATTTGAATGAGTGGTGCTGGGGGAGGTTGTGAGTGGATGGTTATTCAATAAAAATGTTCACATATACAATGCCAATAGAAAGTCTACACCCCCTTTCAAAAATTTGACCTTTTATTGTTTATAGACCTTTTATAGTCTGGCATTAAATTTCATTCAATCAGCCTTTTCCCACCTTCATTTACACATCGTAAACCCACAACTTCCAAGTGAAACACAAATTCTACAAATTTCAGAACATTAATCAAAAATACAAAATAAGAATATCTTGGTTGAATTATCCAGGCAATGCCATGGGCATCCTCCAACCCCTTCCCCACGCTTATCCCACCCTGTCCCCTTGCCCTCCCTCATCCCACCCTGTCCCCTTGCCCTCCCTCATCCCATCCTCTCCCCTTGCCCACCTTCATCCCACCTTCTCCCCTTGCCCTCCCTCATCCCACCCTCTCCCATTGCCCTCCCTCATCCCATCCTCTCCCCTTGCCCACCCTCATCCCACCCTGTCCCCTTGTTCTCCCTCATCCCATCCTCTCCCCTTGCCCACCCTCATCCCACCTTCTCCCCTTGCCCACCCTCATCCCACCTTCTCCCCTTGCCCACCCTCATCTCACCCTGTCCCCTTGCCCTCCCTCATCCCATCCTCTCCCCTTGCCCACCCTCATCCCACCTTCTCTCCTTGCCCACCCTCATCCCACCCTGTCCCCTTGTTCTCCCTCATCCCATCCTCTCCCCTTGCCCTCCCTCATCCCATCCTCTCCCATTTCCCTCCATCATCCCACCCTCTCCCATTGCCCTCCCTCATCCCACCCTCTCCCATTGCCCTCCCTCATCCCACCCTCTCCCAATGCCCTCCCCCATCCCACCCTCTCCCATTGCCCTCCCTCATCCCACCATCTCCCATTGCCCACCCTCATCCCACCTTCTCCCCTTGCCCACCCTCATCCCACCCTGTCCCCTTGCCCTCCCTCATCCCATCCTCTCCCCTTGCCCACCCTCATCCCACCTTCTCTCCTTGCCCACCCTCATCCCACCCTGTCCCCTTGTTCTCCCTCATCCCATCCTCTCCCCTTGCCCTCCCTCATCCCATCCTCTCCCATTTCCCTCCATCATCCCACCCTCTCCCATTGCCCTCCCTCATCCCACCCTCTCCCATTGCCCTCCCTCATCCCACCCTCTCCCAATGCCCTCCCCCATCCCACCCTCTCCCATTGCCCTCCCTCATCCCACCATCTCCCATTGCCCTCCCTCATCCCACCCTCTCCCATTGCCCTCCTTCATCCCGTCCTCTTCCGATCCCCTTCCCTAATCCCACCATCTCCCTTGCCTCTCTTCTCCCACACCTCTTCCCTCAGACATGCACCCCACCGTTTCCATCCACCTCCCTCCAGAATCCACCCTACCGCTTCCCCCTCCCGCTTCCCGCCGCCTCCCACCCCACCCTCAGGACACCCAACCCAACCCTTTACAACCCTCATCCCACCCACTCCCTCTGGACTTCCTCCCCACCTCTTGTATTCCCCCCTCCCTCCGAACTACCAACTCCCCTCTTCCTCACCACTTGCCTCTTTCCACCCCACCCCCTCCAGGATCTCACTCCTTCTCCTACTTCGTAATCAACCTCCCCCTACTCCCCTCTCTCAACCCACCTACCCCTTCCCCTCCGTCCTCCCACTCCTTCCTGGTCCTGCTTCATTCCACATGCCCCTTAATCCCCTCCTCTCTCACACCCCATCCTTCCCTTCTCCCACACGCCCCTTCCTCCCCTTCTCCCACACGCCCCTTAATCCCCTCCTTCCTCACAGCCCGCCCTCCGGACTCCCACCCCGCCCTCCGGACTCCCACCCTGCCGTCTGGACTCCCACCCATTCCCCGTGACAGTTGGTGGTTCAAATGTTTATGAGTTCTGATTTGTGAGACAGACTGTTTAAAACCCCTAGTAAGGTGTATCATGGTAAAAAAAGAATGTGATCCAACATCTATTGCCAACATTCTCACAGTGTCTGTGTGCTATTTGGGTATTTTTGATTCATAAATATATTTGCTTTTTTATGCATTATAGTCCTTACTTTGTGACGTTATACCGATTTGATTTGTTTATGCGTGGAATATTTCCTTACATTTAACTCCATACTAATTTGCTCTATTTTTTCAGTTTCCTTTGTGAAGATTGAGCGACCTGATTGGGATGCTGTGGACACTGCAGGTAATAATAAAGTTCCTTTCCTTGTATTTTTATCCGTGTTGAGGTTCACACTTGCACATTTAAAATATAAGAACTTCAAGTTCCCCTGCACTTGATAGAGTTTTGGTAACTTGCAAGTGGTGAACACTTCAAGCCCAGAATTGATCCTGGATTGGTGACGTTTTGTTGCTTAATGCTGGAATATCCACTCAGCATCCATGGACATCAAACCCACACCATTGACGGAAATGCAACAAGCTTACATGCACTCACCCCCAAGCTTTCATGCACTCACCACTAAGCTTACATGCACGCACCACCAAGGTTGCATGCACTCACCACCAAGCTTACATGCACTCACCACCAAGCTGTCATGCACTCACCACCAAGCTGTCATGCATTCACCACCAAGTTTACAAGCACTCACCACCAAGCTGTCATGCACTCACCACCAAGTTTTCGTGCCCACCACGTGCCCACCACTCACCACCAAGTCTCACCAAAGAATGGAGGTGGATACTTTGAGGCCTGTTTGGTCTCCATTCCATCTCCTGAAACATACGCAGGTGTGGATATGGCAGCCAACAACGACAACAATTCACACATGCATGCATATAAGGGCATACACACATGTATGTGCACACACACACACACACACACACACAGACACACACACACACCACACACACACACTCCCCTGGGACCTGGTGAGACCTGGGAGGGCTCTGTTCCACCTTCCGAAACTCGCATATGCAGACAGCAACCAATGAGAGAAAAACCCTACGATTCCACAGTTTGCAAAAAAGCATTTTCATAATCGGTTGGAGACCCAAAAATAAATTCACAAAGCATTGCGTCCGGTCATAGTCCTCAAACACATAAAGGAAAAGACAGCATTGCTGATTGAGGTTTCAGACAACAACCAAAGAGAGGCCGCACAAGTGCACGCTTTGCAACAAGACATTTGTGCGATTGCTCAGATTGCAGCCTCATGTGTGAGCAGCTTCGCAAATGCAAAGTTTGCAGCAAGTAGTTGTCCCCTATTGGACCGCGGAGCGAAAGGGGGACGATGGTTTTCCCATCCGTCCGTGCGGGCAGGCGTACGTGCGTGCATGCGTGCATGCCTGCGTACGTGCATGCGAACGTAAGCGAAGGACCGAATTCTAATTTGCTGTGTGGGTGCAATCCACGTCAAAATCCAAGATGGCCACAGCCATGTATGTCTGACGCCATGTCTGTCTGAACCTTGTGAGCGGAGTATCTTGAAAAATAAGCGAAGTACCGCCTTCTAATCTGGTGTGTGGGTGTGTCCCGGCATAAGGAAGAACGCTATTGAAAATTGGGTCGCCACATCAAAATCCAAGATGGCCGCCACCATATATATGTCTGAACCTTGTGAGCGGAATATCTTGAAAAATAACAGAAGTACCAACTTCTAATCTGGTGCGTGGGTGTATCTCGGCATAAGGAAGAAGGCTATTGAAAATTGGGTCGCCACGTCAAAATCCAAGATGGCTGCCTTGCGTCTTCCACTTTGTCAACTCACATCACTTCACTGACGGGGGACCTCGGCGTAACGCTTGTTTCCATGGTGAACCAGCATTTTACAATCTCACAGGATCATGCATGGTGTAAAAATGTCGCACTATTGTACAACTTTTGGCATTTTCACATTTTAAAGATTTGAAAGCTGATATGTGAATTTATACAAGAAATCAACCCAATGGAAGAAGAAAAAAATTAAGAGAGCAACAAGTGAAAGACGAGGCTAAAATAAGTGAATGGTCACCCTCAAATGGGGAACTTCCCCCAATGCCACAATGGATGGACATGACACGTGGGATGGACATCTCAGAGCAAACTTTCAAAGAGAACGAAGCTTTCACGATCCACAAAATATTGTACAACGAGAACGACACTCAGAAGAGAGCATACCTCCAGAATCCGTCCCCAACTTTTTCAGATATTGTGCTGTATGTCGGATTTGGCCCGATCACTCAATAGTGAAGAATCTATTCCAGCAGCTGGATCCGGATATTCACCTAAATCGAATCATTTCGTCCTCGTCACACACCCAAACACTCCATATTTCGTCTGAATCCGTCCATAACGTTTTGCGATATTCTGTGCACAGACTTACAGACAGGTGTGAAAACAAAACCTTTACTGGCAGAGGTAAAGACACATACTGTATGTGGGATGGGTCACATATTGATCCATTTAACGTTTCTGCAGAGTCATCAACAAGGCTCATCAACTATGTAACTGAAGCAGTTGCATCACCGATGGTAGAGGAACGCATGTGTTATGCTTTGACCAAGGGAACCATCATGGCCACAACATTCATTACTGAATGTTTCGTTAAACATGAGGATGAAAAACTTCCCCAGAAGAGTCTCTATGATGCCATCACAAGATCAACGAGGTGGTATTCATAGAATACTTACCCTGCGCAGTCAACTTGGTGCGAGCCAACTCTTTTGTTTCTGAAGGTTTTTTTTTTTCTTTGATCCAATATGGCTGCCAGACCATGAAAGCGATGACATCATATATTTATATTCTCTGATATAATTTTTGTGTAGATCACACTTAATAAATTTCAAACTGATAAGGCAAAGTGCTGTTCTGTCGAATCATGACATCATCGTTAACAGCACTTATTCCCCATGCAGTTGCAACGTCTTTCTATTTTGCCAGGATGACGCCTGTACCACGTGACGTATGAGATCATAATTATTATATATAAAAAATTATACAGGAGGAGGCGCTCCTCTGACCAAAATTTTGTGTCCATCGGACGAACAGTTGCAGAATTTTTTATTTTCATACTGATCGGATCAAGCATTTGATCAAGAACTGCAGCGCACTTGTCGAATTATGAAGTCATAATGAAGGCAATGATGACATCTTCGTTGATATATCTTATTCCCCACTGGGGGTACTTGACAGTGAAAATTGTCATCCCCCAAAATTGAGAGGAAAATCCTATTCAAATTTCAAGTCAATCGGATGAAAATTGACGATTTTCGTAATTTGAAAAGGTTGTTGATCTTTGGCCAATGTTGACCTCAAAAATAAATAAGATTATATCGGACCATTAACTTTACCATTTGGTGAAGTTTTGTGAAGATCAGTTTGAAATTGGGACCTGTCGGCAAGTACAAGTGAGAGGACGGACAAACAAACACATGTGGGGGGAGGTGGGTGTAGGTATTGAAATACCTTAGTCCAGATAGAATTGTATGGATTAGCATGCCTCGAATGTCGCAAAGAGGAGGAAGAAGAAGAACCTTCATGTAACAAAGTGGGGAATCCATTTGGCTGCATGTCCGGAAAGATCATATATGTGTCTCCATGCGAGGAAAGGAGCTGTGCTAATTCGGTTGGGCTTAAGAATAATCCCCAGTGTGTAATTGCCCTTGTGATTTTTCCCTTCATTTCTTTTAAAGCACACTCAGCCAGCCTTGACCTCGGCACATAACAACACCGACAAGCCCGACAGAAACCCATCACATTTGCCGATTGGCAAGGGAACCCCGCCCCCAAATGTTCTCGATGGGCATCAAGAAAGGCCGTGAGGCCCCACCCCAAAAGGAACGATTGGTCATGGTGATGGATTGAAGTGGTGGGGCATGGTGATTGGTTCGAGGGTGACGTCAGCGAAAAGAGGAGAGGTTGCATTCTCTCTCTCTCTCTCTCTCTCTCTCTCTCTCTCTCTCTCTCTGTCTCTGTCTCTCTGTCTCTGTCTCTCTGTCTCTCTGTCTCTCTGTCTCTCTCTCCGTCTGTCTCTGTCTCTCTCTCTCTCTCTCTCTGTGTCTCTCTGTGTCTCTCTGTGTATGTCTCTCTCTGTGTGTGTCTCTCTCTCTCTCTCTCTATCTGTGTCTCTCTGTGTCTCTCTGTGTATGTCTCTCTCTGTGTGTGTGTCTCTCTCTCTCTCTCTCTCTCTCTCTCTCTCTCTCTCTGTGTGTCTCTCTCTCTCTCTCTCTGTGTCTCTCTCTCTCTCTCTCTCTCTCTGTGTGTGTGTGTCTCTCTCTCTCTCTCTCTCTCTCTCTCTCTCTGTGTCTCTCTCTCTCTCTCTCTCTCTCTCTGTGTCTCTCTCTCTCTCTCTCTCTCTCTGTGTCTCTCTCTCTCTCTCTCTCTCTCTCTGTGTGTCTCTCTCTCTCTCTCTCTCTCTCTCTCTCGCCCCCTGCTGGCCGTTTGTGTGTTGGGCGTGGCAAGATGGCGTGCACTCGTGTTCGTGTGCTGTAGCTCTGTGCTTATGTTGGTCCCCCCCCCCTCCCCATTCCTTTTTTTCCCATCGTGCTTTTGTCGTGTTCTTCGTTACCACCTGTCCCTCTTTTCCCTCCCTTGAGACAGAGAGAGTGAGAGAAGAGCCCAAAGGTGAGAGCAGACCCGTTCGGTTCAGTTTACCTGCTCCGTCGGTGCTGTTTACCTTACTCGTGTCGTGAGAACTTTATTATTTATTATTTCATTTTGACTTTATTTATTTTGTGTCCTTTCCGCCTGGTCAAGGTGGAAAGGTGAGACATCCCCGTTATGGCGAGTGTTCGTGCACGGCAGGAAGGGTTTGAAACCCTAACAAGGAAGCATGCTTTCGTGTGTGTCCCTCCCGAAGGTGTTCCTACCGAGGACATTATCCTAGCTGTAGGGAATGTTATCGGCGATGGAAATGTCCGTGCCGCGTCGCGGATGAACCAAAAGTTTGTTGTTTTCGTGTCGGACGAGAAGTTCGTGCATGATGTTGTTAGTACCGGTCTGTCATTGAAAGGTGGGCAGTTCGTCATGGTTTCCCCGATGGACACACCGGCGATTAAAGTTATTATTTCAAATGTCGCTCCGTTTATCACAGATGATAAGTTAATGGCTGTTCTGACCCGGTATGGAACTGTTGTTTCCCGAATCTCGATGATTCCCCTGGGATGTCGGGATGAACGAGTGAAACATGTTATGAGTTTCCGGAGACAAGTATTCATGGTGCTTCCTGATCGCGGCGACGATACATGACTAAACATCTCGTTTAAAATTTCGGTAAATGATCGTCAATATCAAATGTACGCTTCGTCAGGCACCTTAACGTGCTTCCTTTGTGGAGCCTTCGGACACGTTAAAAGGTTTTGTCCCAAAGCATCTTGTACGAAGTGCGGCAAATTGGGACACACCAATGTGGGCTGTAAAAAAGAAAATGCCCCGACCGTGCTTCCTCACGCCTCGACCGTGCTTCCTCACGCCTCGACCGTGCTTCCTCACGCCTCGACCGTGCTTCCTCACACCCCGACCGTGCTCCCCGATGCTCAAACCGTGCTCCCCGACGCTCAAACCGTGCTTCCTGGCGCTCAAACCGTGCTACCTGAAGCCCCGACCGTGCTTCCCGACGCCCCGACTGTGCTTCCTGATGTCCCAACTGTGCTTCCCGAGGTCCCGACTACGCTTCCCGAAGCCCCAACCGTGCTACCTGAAGCCCCAACCGTGCTACCCGAAGCCCCAACCGTGCTTCCCGAAGCCCCGACTGTGCTTCCCGACGCCACGACCGTGCTTCCCGATGCCCCGACCGTGCTTCCCGACGCCCCGGTGCTACCCAAACCCAGTGAGATGGCACTTGGTGATGCTAGTACTGCTGGCGAACCCATGAATGAAGAACTTGTCATACTGACCAAAAAACGGAAAGCACCACTAACAAATAGCCCCGATGGTGCGATAAAGAAGGCTGTCTTGGGCAGAGACACTGTCTCTGCAAAAGAGGGCAAAACGTTTACAGCAAACGAAAATATCGAACGCCAAAGTGAAAAAGAGGATGTTACTGATTTCCCAGGCTCTGAGAATAAAGCCTACATTGATCCGAACAATGCGGCCATTTTTGAGCCTGAACGTGAAGCCCTACCGGCCCCCCCTCCAGTAGCTGAGCGGACTGGTGACCAAACAAACTGCTCTGTCTTACAAACAGAAATCGTAACCCCGGCTACGCAGAGATCTGCAGCCATTTGCCAAAGCACACATAAAGAAAGTAATCACCAGTCTGCTCGTGAGTGTGTACCAGAGTACCCAACGAAATCTCAGAAGATGCCTCCAGAGGAGCTCGTGAGAGCTGCAAGTAAGGCCCAAGATCCAGGCGGGACATTATCAGACCTGTCAGAGTCTGAGGACGAGGTGGAAGTGACTGAGCTGTCACAGTCATCAGCATCTCAGTCACAGATACCCCCCCCAACACATCGTGTCGTTTCTAGCCGAAACGTACAGACAGCGTAACATAGTCATTAAAGACTATTTTGACGATTTGGTTGCATTCATCCACACTGCAAAATCCAAAATTAAAACGCCTGAACAATTTGACCTGAATAAGTCACAATACCACAGGTTAAGAAAATTCATCACACGTGCAGGTGTAGAGTGTTCCCAGCCACAGGCTGATTTCATCAATACAGGATGAAAACTATAAAACTTGCAACTTTAAATATTAACGGTGGTGGTGCTAGCCACCTCCGCCAGGTTCAAGTAAAAAACATATTTCAACGGAAAAAGGCGGATGTGATCTTACTTCAAGAAACTCACATCACACCAAATGTGGAACATAACTGGCATCAACTTTTTAAGAGCCAATGCTATTTCAGCAATTTATCAGCTTCATCTGCTGGAATCGGCTTCTTGCTGAAGCCAGGCCTCGTGTGTGAGTCATGCCATTTTCAGGAGGTAATAAATGGTCGGCTTAGCTCTCTCAAACTAGTGAGCCATAACTTCCATTACACCATTTTTAATGTGTATGCGCCAAGTGATAGCGTAGAGCGTAAGTCCTTCTTCACCTCAATGATAAATCACTTAAGATCGGTTGATTTTGATCATTGTGTGTGTGTCGGAGGTGATTTCAATTGCACCTTCGACCCATCGGTTGACAGAAACTCTGTCGAACCCCATCCTGAGTCCCATGTACACTTATCCAATTTTTTTAGCACAATGGGCTTCGTTGATGTTTGGCGGTTGCACCACCCAAACACATCCCAGTACACCTGGTGTCGATGCGCCAATAGTCGAGTATCCTTGGCAAGGCTTGACAGATGGTACATCAACGTACCCTTTAAAAATACTGCGGTTTCTTCAAATCTTTTCCCTTCCGTGGTTTCAGACCATCATATGGTAACCCTAAACCTTTCCTTTCCCCAACCCGCAAATAGGAGCGCTTATTGGAAGTTTAATGTTAGACTTCTAGAAGATGGTATGTTTAAAGAAGCCTTTCGTGTTTTCTGGGCAAGTCTAGTAGCAAAGAAATCTTCCTTTTCTTCATCCAGCATATGGTGGGATAACATGAAATCTCAAATTCGGGTTTTTTGTCAATGTTTCCAATCACACAGCACAAACGACAAGCACATTACAATGGCCCGGTTGGAATTGGATATTCTACAATTGGAGAGTAAATTGGCTCATGAAAATAATGACGCCAATTACCGGTTATTGCTTGTAAAGAAAGCTCTTTTAAGGGAGTTAGTTCAAGAGAAAGCAGCCGGTACATTAATTAGACTTAGAATACAGAATGTAAAATTATCAGACACCCCAAACAAGTCTTTCTTTCATTTAGAATCCTTAAGCAAGCCATCACGGCTAATCTCTTCTGTTTTGGACTCAAGAGGCAACGTTGTTGTCAACGAGGATGATGTTAGAATAAACATTATTGAATTCTTTACAAAACTTTTTGAGGAGCAGACTGTTTGTAATGATACAATGATGGATTTAACCTCTCACCTCCCCTCCCTAACTGAGGCTCAACAGTTGGAGCTTGACCTACCAATCACCCTCCTTGAGCTAACCTGTGCTCTTGCTGCCATGGATTCAGGGAAAGCTCCGGGTATTGACGGTCTACCTCCCGAATTCTTTCTGACATTTTGGGACCTTTTAGGCCCTGAGTTGCTGAATGTTTTGGACACTTCTATACAGACTGGTATAATGCCGCTGAGTCGAAGAAGAGCCGTAGTGTGCTTGCTCCCGAAAACTGAAGATCCCCGACTTTTGGTGAACTGGCGACCGATGACCGGTGACCAGCGACCGATGACCGGTGACCGGTGACCGGTGACCGGTGACTGAACTGGCGACCGGACTACAAGCTTTTTTCAAAAGTACTAGCTAATCGACTAAAAAAGGTTATTGGTGATCTAGTACTACCAGAACAGAGTTACTGTGTTCCTGGAAGATCCATCCATGATAATATTTCTTTAATCAGAGATCTCATTGATGGTAACCGTGTTAAAGAAGACTTTGGAATGATGTCGCTTGATCTTGAAAAGGCATTTGACAGTATCGACCATAAGTTTATGCATCATGTGTTACAGGTATGCGGCCTCGGAGCAAACTTTCGTTCCTACATTTCCTTGCTATACACAGATGTATTTAGTTTAATTAAGATTAATAATGTGCTGGCTCCCCCCATCAAGGTTCGGAGAGGGGTTCGGCAAGGGTGCCCAGTCTCTGGTTTATTGTTTGCTCTTTCTTTAGAGCCTCTTCTCAATCTACTGAGAAAGAAGATTTCTGGAATAGCACTTTCTCCCATGAGTGCACCGCTAACCCTATGTGCTTATGCGGATGACGTCTGCATCTTTGTAAAAGATAAGGATGATATTGATATCCTTGTTGAGTGCCTATCAAAGTTTCACGCTGCCTCCTCTTTAAAAATCAATTGGAACAAGAGCAAGACATTATGGATACCCTCCCCTTATCGCAACCTTCTTCAGCCTGTACCACAGCCGCCCCCATCCCTCCCCTCAGGGTTGCAGTGGGGAAGTGAGGGAATTAAGTACTTGGGCATATTCCTTGGTTCCCCACAGTATGCTCAGAGAAATTGGGACGGGGTAATTGAGCAAGTGGGAGAAAGATTGAACCGATGGAAAAGGTTTTTACCTCATTTGTCCTTCAAGGGCCGTGTGCTAGTGATCAACAACTTAGTTGCCACAATGTTGTGGCATAGGTTCATCTGCCTGCAACCGCCGGAGGCCCTACTCGAAGCACTCCAGGGCAAACTGGTGGACGTCTTCTGGGGAGGCTACCATAGGCTACGACCCGATGTGATATGTCGCCCCTCGGCTGAGGGTGGCCACAACCTCGTCGACATCAAAGCCCGCCTAATGGCCTTCCGGCTGCGGTCCATTCAACGTCTCCTCTACATGGAACATCTGCCAGGCCGGCTCCCTGCACGCCTTGTACTGCAGCGAGCGGGTAGGCTCGGGTACGGGTTTGAACTTTTTCAAATAAACCTCCAACATGTCGACATATCGGTTCTCCCTGCTTTTTACCAAAGCCTCTTAAATGCCTGGCAGAGCCTTTCTGTGAGTC